>NW_022589717.1:16715486-17071645 GCF_004348235.1 Phoca vitulina
GGGGGGGAAATCGGAGGGGGAGAAGAACCATGAGAGACGATGGACTCTGAAAAACAAACTGAGGGTTCTAGAGGGGAGGGGGTTGGGGGGATGGGTTAGCCTGGTGATGGGTATTGAGGAGGGCACGTTCTGCATGGAGCACTGGGTGTTATGCACAAACAATGAATCATGGAACACTATATCTAAAACTAATGATGTAATGTATGGGGATTAACATAACAATAAAAAAATTAAAAAAAAAATAAATAAAAATAAAAAAAATAAAAAAATAAAAATAAAAGAACTGTCAAATTCTATTTCCACTATAAATGTATGAGAGTGACAGTGCTCTACATCCTTTTCAACACATGGTATCCCTGTTATTTTTTTATAAGATTTTATTTATTAATTTATTTACTTATTTATTTAATTAGATAGAGAGACAGCACAAGCTGGGGGAGAAGCAGAGGGAGAGGGAGAAGCAGACTCCCTGCTGAGCATGGAGCATGATGCGGGACTGGATCCCAGGACCCCAGGATCATGACCCGACCCGAAGAAAAACGTTTAACCAACTGAGCCACCCAGGTGCCCCTCCAACTTATTTTATATATTCTGAATATAAATCCTTTGTCAATATATATTGTAAATATTTTTTCCAATCTTGGCTTCACTTTTTCATTTTAATGGAATTTTTTTTTAAGTTTTTAAAAAGATTTTATTTATTTGAGAGAGAGAGAGCATGAGCAGGGTGAGCAGCAGAGAAAGAGGGAGAAGCAGGCTCCCCACTGAGTAGGGGGCCTGACGTGGGGCTGATCCCAGGACTCCAGGATCATGACCTGAGCCGAAGGCAGACGCTTGAAGCAACTGAGACACCCAGGTGCCCTTTAATGGAATTTTTAAGAACAGAAGTTTTTAATTTAAATGAAATTCATCATTTTTTCTTTTAAAGCTTTTTTCATGTTTTTGTGTTCAATCTAAGAAACCATTGCCTAATTCAAGATTGAAAAAATTTTCTTCTGTGTTTTCTTCCAGAAGTTTTTATAGTTTAAACATTTAATTCTATGATCAATTTTGAGTTATTGTGTATGTGAGAAAGGACTGAGTTCATTAATTTGCATATGGATGTCCAGTAGTTCCATTATTTGTTTAAAAGACTCCTTTCTCCACCAAATTATCACCATTATTGAAAATTAATCAGTGTTATGTGGATCTATATAATGTTCCACTGATCTACATGTCTGTTGGCATATCAAACCACACTGTCTCAATTACTGGAACTTCATGGTAAGTCTTTATATCAGGTGGATAAGCCCTCTAACTTTGTTTTAGCATAAGTCTTCCAATCCATAAACATGGTATAACTCTTCATTTATTCAGGTCTTTAATTTCTCTCAACAATATGTTGTGGTTGTCTGCATATAGATTTTTTTTTTAAACATTTTATTTATTTATTTGACAGCAAAAAAGCACAAGCAGGGGGAGCAGCAGAGGGAGAAGAAGAAGCAGGCCCCCTTCCGAGCGGGGAGCCCGATGCGGGACTCGATCCCAGGACCCTGGGATCATGACCTGAGCTGAAGGCAGATGCTTAACCATCTGAGCCACCCAGGTGCCCTGCATACAGATCTTTTATTTACTTCATTAAACCTATCCCTATATTATTTTGATGCTGCTAAACAGTACTGCTTCTTAAATTTCATTTTCCAGTTGTATTTTGCTAAGATATATGAACACGATTTTTACATATTCACTGTTCTAAATTTATTAGTTCTAATAGTTGTGTAGATTTCTTAAGAATTTCTGTATGCATGATTGTATCATTTAGAAATAAAGAGTTTTACTTCTTTTCCAATCCGTATGTCTTTTATTTTTCTTGCCCTGCAGCAATGTTGAAGTTAGAGTAGACATCTTTGCTTTGCTATCAACCTTAAAAGGAAAACATTCCCTTTTTCACTTTTTTTTTTTAAGATTTTATTTATTTATTTGACAGAGAAAGACACAGCAAGAGAGGGAATACAAGCAGGGGGAATGGGAGAGGGAGAAGCAGGCTTCCCGCAGAGCAGGGAGCCCGATGTGGGGCTCAATCCCAGGACCCTGGGATCATGACCTGAGCCGAAGGCAGATGCTTAACTGAGCCACCCAGGCGCCCCCCCCTTTTCACCTTTAAGAATGATGTAGGCTGTGGGTTTTTCACAGATGCACTTATCAGGTTGAAGAAGTTGCCCTTATTACTAATTTAGGGAATTTGTATAATAAATAGGTGTTGAATTTTGGCAAATGGGTCTTCTGTGTCTATTGATATGACCACATGATTTTTCCTTTTTATTTTGTTAATGTGATGAATTACATTGATTGATTAAACCTACCTTGCTGGGATAAACCCCATTTGGGACATACAATCCCTTTTATATATTACTGGGTTTAAATGCTAGTATTTTTTCAAGAATGTTTTTGTCTATGCTTATGAAGGATATTGTTTGTAGTTTTCTTTTCCTATGTATCTCTGGTCTTGGTATCAGAATAATGCTGGCCTCAAAATGAGTTATGAAATGCTATGTTGTCTATTTTCTGAAAGAGTTATGTAAGGTTATTATTATTTCTTCCCTAAATCCTTGTTAAATCATCAATAAAGGGGCACCTGGGTGGCTCAGTCAGTTCAGCGTCTGCCTTCAGCTCCGGTCATGATCCCAGGGTCCTGGGATCGGGCCCCGCATCGGGCTCCCTGCTCCGTGGGAAGCCTGCTTCTCCTTCTCCCCCTGCTTATGCTCCCTCCCTCGCTGTCTCTGTCAAATAAATAAAATCTTTAAAAATAAAAATAAATAAATAAATAAATCATCAGTAAAGACAGGGCACCTGGGTGGCTCACTCACTTGAGTGTCTGACTCTTGATCTCAGCTCAGGTCCCGATCTCAGGGCTCTGATCTCAGGATTGTGAGTTCAAGCCTTGCCTTGGGCTCTGCGCTGGGTTAGGAGTCTACTTAAAAATAAATAAAAAATAAAAAATGCAGGCCTACACGATCAATAAAGCCAATTTACCCTGGAAGTTTCTTTGTGAAAAAGGTTTTGTCTAGGAATTCAATTTATTTTAAGATAGAGGGCTATTCAGACTTGCTATTCCTTTTGGAATGACTTTCAAGGTTCTTGCCCATTTCATCTGGGTTGCCAAGCTTTATTGGCATAAAGTTGTTCACAATATTTAGTGTCAATACTAATG
Organism: Phoca vitulina; assembly: GCF_004348235.1. Taxonomy (NCBI): domain Eukaryota; kingdom Metazoa; phylum Chordata; class Mammalia; order Carnivora; family Phocidae; genus Phoca; species Phoca vitulina. The sequence continues at coordinate 16,718,677 of NW_022589717.1, forward strand.
ACTCTTTCATTCCTTATATTAGCAATTTTTTTAAAGATTTTATTTATTTATTTGACAGAGAGCACAAGCAGGCAGAGCGGCAGGCAGAGGGAGAGGGAGAAGCAGGCTCCCCGCTGAGCAGGGAGCAGGATGTGGGGCTCGAACCCAGGACCCTGGGATCATGACCTGAGCCAAAGGCAGACGCTTAACCAACTGAGCCACCCCGGTGCCCTATATTAGTAATTTTTGCCTCACAGTTTTTTTTCTTCTGCAGTCTACTTAGAGATTTATCAATTTTATTAATTTTTTTAAAGGACCAGCTGGTAGTTAATTTCTCTAATGTTTGTCCACTTTCTACCCTACTGACCTGTTATTATTTCCTTCCTTCTGCTTTGGGTTTAATTTGATCCTCATATTATAGCTTATTGAGATGGAAGCTTAAATGATTTTAGACTATACTCTTTTCCTGATATAAGTATTTGAAGGTATAATCTCCCTCTAAGCACTGCTTTAACTACATCCCTCAAATTTTGATATACTGTGTTCTCATTTCCATTCAATTAGGATATTCTCTAATTTCTCTTGTGATTTCTTTTTAATCCATGAGTTATATAAAAGTGCGCTGTTTAAGGGCACCTGGGTGACTCAGTCGTTAAGCGTCTGCCTTCAGCTCAGGTCATGATCCCAGGGTCCTGGGATCGAGCCCCACATGGGACTCCCTGCTCAGCGGGAAGCCTACTTCTCCTTCTCCCACTCCTGCTTGTGTTCCCACTCTCCCTGTCTCTCTGTCAAATAAATAAAATCTTTTTTTTTAAAAAAGTGAGCTGTTTAATATCCAAATATTTGAGGATTTTGCAAGAGTTTTTTGTTGTTAATTTCTAACATAATTCTGCTTTGGTCAAATAACTTTCTCTGTATGATTTCAATTCTTTAAAAAAAAGTATTGAGATGTAGGGTGCCTGGGTGGTTCAGTCGGTTAAGCATCCAACTTTTTTTTATAACATAGACTTTTATTTGGATAGAGGGATCATTTTTTAATGTAAATTCAATTAATTAACATAAGTGTATTATTAATTTCAGAGGTAGAATTCAGTGATTCACCAGTTCTTTATAACACCCAGTGCTCATTACATCATGTGCCCTCCTTAATGCCCATCACCCAGTTACCCCATTCCCCCTATCCGCTACCCTCCAGCAATCCTGTTTGTTTCCTATGATTAAGAGTCTCTTATGGTTTGTCTCCCTCTCTGATTCCGTCTTTTCTTTTTTCCTCCCTTCCCCTATGCTCCTCTGTTTTGTTTATTAAATTCCACATATGAGTGAAATCATATCATTGTCTTTCCCTGCTTGTCTTATTTCGCTTAGCATAATACCCTCTGGTTCCGTCCACATCCTTGCAAATGGCCAGATTTCATTTCTTTTCATGGCTGAGTAATATTCCATTGTGTGTGCGTGTGTATATATATATATATATACATCTTCTTTATCTGTTCATCCCTCAATGGACACCTGCGCTCTTTCCATAGTTCGGCTACTGCGGACATTGCTGCTATAAACATTGGGGTGCAGGTGCCCCTTCAGATCACTACATTTGTATCTTTGGGGTAAATACCTAGTAGTGCAGTTGCTGGGTCGTAGGGTAGCTCTATTTTTAACTTTTTAAGGAACATGCATACTGTTTTCCAGAATGGCTGTACCAGCTTGCATTCTTACCAGCAATGTGAGAATTTTCTCCTTTCTCTGCATCCTCACCAACATTTGTTGTTTACCGACTTCTTAACAGCCCTTCTAACTGGTGTAAGGTGGTATCTCATTGTGGTTTTGATTTGGATTTCCCTAATGCCAAGAGGTGTTGAGCATTTTTTCAGGTATCTGTTGGCCATTTGGATGTCTTCTTTGGAGAAATGTCTATTCGTGTCTTCTGTCCATTTCTTGACTGGATTATTTGTTTTTTTGGGTGTTGAGTTTGTGAAGTTCTTTAGAGATTTTGGATACTAGCCCTTTATCTGATAAGACATTTGCAAATACCTTCTCCCATTCTGTCGGTTGTCTTTTGGTTTTGTCGACTGTTTCCTTTGCTGTGCAGAAGATTTTTATTTTGATGAAGTCCTAATAGTTCATTTTTGCCTCTGTTTCCTTTACCTTTGGAGATGTATCTAGCAAGAAGTTGCTGCGACCAAGGTCAAAGAGGTTGCTGCCTGTATTCTCCTCTAGGATTTTGATGGATTCCTGTCTCACATTTAGGTCTTTCATCCATTTTGAGTTTATTTTTGTGTATGGTGTAAAAAAATGATCCAGTTTCATTCTTCTGCATGTGGCTGTGCAATTTTCCCAACACCATTTGTTGAAGAGACTGTCTTTTTTCCACTGGATATTCTTTCCTGCTTTGTTGAAGATTAGTTGACCATAGACTTGAGGGTCCATTTCTGGGTTCTCTATTCTGTTCCATTGATCTATGTGTCCGTTTTTGTGCCAGTACCATGCTGTCTTGATGATTACAGCTTTGTAATAGGGCTTGAAGGCCGGAATTGTGATGCCACCAGCTTTGGTTTTCTTTTTCAACAATCCTTTGACTACTCAGGGTCTTTTCTGGTTCCACACAAATTTTGGGATTATCTGTTCCAGCTCTGTGAAAAATGTTGATGGTATTTTGATAGGGATTGCATTAAATATATAGACTGCTCTAGGTAGCACAGACATCCTAACAATATTTGTTCTTCCAACCCATGAGCATGGAATCTCTTTCCATTTCTTTGTGTCTTCCTCAATTTCTTTCATGAGTGTTGTGTAGTTTTCAGAGTACAGATCCTTTGCCTCTTTGGTTAGGTTTATTCCTAGGTGTCTTATGATTTTGGGTGCAATTGTAAATGGGACTGACTCCTTAATTTCTCTTTCTTCTGTCTCATTGTTAGTGTATAGAAATGCAACTGATTTCTGTGCATTGATTTTATATCCTGCCACTTTGCTGAATTTCTGTATGAGTTCTAGAAATTCGGGGGTGGAGTCTTTTCGGTTTTCCACATAGAGTATCTATCATGTCATTTGTGAAGAGTGAGAGTTTGACTTCTTCTTTGCCAATTTGGATACCTTTTATTTCTTTTTAATGTTGTCTGACTGCTGAGGCTAGGACTTCTAGTACTATGTTGAACAACAGTGGTGAGAGTGGACATGCCTGTTGTGTTCCTGACCTTAGGGGGAAAGCTCTCAGTTTTTCCCTGTTGAGAATAATATTCGCTGTGGGCTTTTTGTATATGGCTTTTATGATATTGAGCTATGTTTCCTCTATCCCTACACTGTGGAGAGTTTTAATCAAGAAAGGAAAGCATCCAACTTTTGATTTCAGCTCAGCTCAGGTTGTGATCCCAGGGTTGTAATATCAGGGTCGTAATCTCAGGGTCGTGGGATCAAGCTCCAAGTCAGGCCCCTCGATCAGCAGGGAATCTGCTTGTCTCCCCTCCCCCTCCCTCGGACCCTCTCCCCTGCTCATGCTCTAATAAATAAATAAATATATATTTTTAAAAAGTACTGAGATGTGTAGGTACACCTGCCTAGCTTGGTGGAGCATGTAACTCTGGATCTCAGGGTTGTGAGTTCGATCCTCACATTGAGTGTACAGATTACTTAAAAATAAAAATAAAAAAATCTAAAAAAAAAAAGTATTGAGATATATAGCCCAGCATATGATCTATCTTGGTTCACTGTCCATGTGCACTCGAAATAAATGTGTACTCTGGTACTATTAGGTAGAGAGTCCCGTAAATGTCCGTTAGGTGAAGTTGGTTGATAATGTTGTTCAAGTCTTCTATATCCTGATTCTCTAATTGTCCTATCAGCTTCTGAGAGGTATGCAGCAATCTCCAGCTAATACTGTGGATTTATCTATGTTTTCTTTCAGCTCTGTCACTTTATGCCTTGTGTTTTTTGTTTTTTTTGTTTTTTTTAGATTTTATTTATTTGGCAGAGAGAGAGACAAAGTGAGAGAAGGAACACAAGCAGGGGGAGTGGGAGAGGGAGAAGCAGGCTTCCCGCTGAGCAGCGAGCCCGATGCGGGGCTCAATCCCAGGACCCTGGGATGACCTGAGCTGAGGGCAGACGCTTAACAACTGAGCCACCCAGGTGCCCCTGCCTTGTGTATTTTGAAGCTCTAATAATTGAGGGCATACCCATTTCTTGACAAATGGTCCTTTTATCATTTATGAAATCTATCTTTAACCCTGGTAATATTTTTGTCCTGAAACCACTTCAGCTTTTTTATGATTAACGTTTGCATTGTATATCTGTTTCTATACTTTTACTTTTATGCTACATTGTTATACTTAAAATGAATTTTTTATATGTAACATAAATAGATTTGGCTTTTTTAAACCCAATCTGAGAATATCTGCATTTTAATTGCACTGTTTAGAATATTTACATTTAATACTATCAGTAAAACAGGGTTTAAATCTACCATCCTGCTCTCTGTTATTTCATTTATTCCTCTTTATTCTCTGTCATCTTTTGAATTATTTTTAGTATCCATTTTAATTCAAAAATTGCTTGCTATCAATAGTTCTTTGCTTTATTTTTTAGTGGTTCTCTAAATTTTACAACATGTTAATCACAGTTAATATACAAGTAATGTTACTTTACGAATAATGTAAAAAGCAATAGTATTCTTCCAGTTCCCTCCTCCTATCCTTTGCTTACTGTTGTCATACATTTACTTTTTCACATTGTAAACCCCACAATACACTGTTATTATTTGTCTTAAATATCTTTTTTTTAAATTAAGAATTGATTTTAAAAAGCATTTTATATTTACCTACACATTTCCAGGGCTTTTCATTCCTTTGTGCATATCTAAGTTTCCATTTGGTATCATCTACCTTCTGCCTATAGAACTTCTTTTAACATTTCTCATAACCCAGTGCGGATGACAAATTCTCTCACCTTTTATTGGTCAGAAAAAAGTTTCACTTTTGAAGGACATTTTCACTGGATATATATTTGTAGGCTGACAAGTTTTAGTCTTTCAGCATTTAAAGTCATTATCTTCTGACTTGCATAGTTTCAGTCAAGATGTCTGTCATCATTAAATTTGTTCTTCTGTCTCTAATACTTTTTTTCTGCATGCTTTCAGAATTTTCTTCCTGAAATTTGCTTTCAGTATTTTTGTTACAATGTGCCTCAGTGTCAAAAATAATAATAAAAAATAATGTGCCTCAGTGTCTATTTGCTCTCTGCTTTATCCTGTTTGGTGTTAAGATTCTCAGATCTATGGGTTTATATTTTTCATCAAACTTGAAAATTTTTATGACTGTTATTTCTTCATTTGTCTTTTTCTGTTTCCCTCCTCTCCTCTCATTCTGGGACTCAAATTACATGTATTTTAGACAACTTGATATTTCTCACAGGTAACAGCCTTTGTTCATGTTTTTTTCAGTTTTTCTCTCTGTGCTTCATAATGCAGTTTCTTCTGCTCTTTTCAAATTCACTTGTCTTTTCTTCCATAGTACCTAATCTATTTTTAATCTTATCCAGTGAAATTTTTACAAATAGTATAAATTTCATTTCTGGAAGTTATGTTTGTTTTTTTACGTCTTTTAGGCCTCTCCTCTGAGTTCCATGTTTTCTTTTAAATTGCTGAGCATATTTATAATGGCTGTTTTGAAGTCTTATCTGCTAATTTCATCATCTCTATCATTTGTTTTTCTGTCTTGATAGTTTTTTTTTTTCTTCAAGTTATATGTCGTATTATTCCTCTTTCTTTGCATTTAGCATGGTTGGGTGTTAGATACATAAATTTTACACTGTTGGGTGCAATTTACATACCGTTGTTGTATTTTATTTTTTTTTTTTTATAAATTTTATTTATTTATTTATTTATTATTATTTAAAGATTTTATTTATTTGTCAGAGAGAGAGAGCACAAGCAGGGGGAGCAGCAGAAGCAGAGGCAGAAGCAGGCTCCCTGCCAAGCAAGGAGCCCAACATGGGACTCAATCCCAGGACTCCAGGATCACAACCTGAGCCGAAGGCAGATGCTTAACTGACTGAGCCACCCAGGCGTCCCCTGTTGTCGTATTTTAATAATGTTTACTATGACGTTTAAATTCCTTATGGGTCAAGGGGCACCTGGCTGGCTCAGTCCAAAGAGCATGCAGCTCTTGATCTCAGCATTGTAAGTTCAAGCCCCATGTTGGGTGTAGAGATTACTGAAAAATAAAATCTTAAAAAAAAAAAAAAGTTGCTTATGGGTCAACTTTTTCAAGGCCTGTTTTTTTAACTTTTTAGGGCAAGTCTGAACTACCCATTATTCCAGAGCTACTTTAGCCCTACTGCAAGGCATAACTCTTCTGGAGTCTCTAGGAATGCCCTGAGCATTTAACAAGGACTCTCCCTTCTAACTGCTTAGAATTCTAGTATCTCCCAGCCCTGAATGAACTCTGATTTTTCAGTAAATTTTTGAGTTTATACCTTTCTGGTCATTCTTTGCCTGGTTTCATGGAGTTTCATATTGTATCTGGGAAGCTTATTCAGCTAAAATCCAGAGTACCTGAGGCTGAGTTCTGGTATTCTTCCTCTGGGTAGCTTCTTCCCCTCAGATACTCTGCACTTCCAATTAGTGTTTGCCTCTCCAAATTCCAAATTTTAGCCAACCCTCTTGGGTCCCCTCCCTCCTCAGGAGCTTTGTACTATCACTTTGTTATTGCTTAATAAATCGCTCAATAAACCTTGCTTTGCTGCCCCCCCCCAAAAAAACAAAAAACACAAATTTCAAATTTTATTTCCTCAATTCAGTGACACTGTCACTCTTTTTTTGGGTTCCTCCTCCCTACACTGTAATCCAGAAAGTGGCTCCAAGGAATGAGTCAGTACAATCAGAGATCACCTGCTCTTCTCTTGGGAAGCATAGCCCTGTGCTTCCTGATGTTCAAATGTCTTAGTCCATTCAGGCTGCTGCAACAAAATACCACTATGTGGCTTATAAACAGTAGAAATTTATTGTTCACAGTTCTGGGAGCAAGAAGTCCAAAATCAGGGTGCCAGCATGACTGGATGAGGGTCTTTTTCCAGGTCAAGGACTCCTTATCGGATCCTTGCATGGCAGAAGGAGCAAGGGATCTCCCTGGAACCTTTTATAAGAGCACTAATCCCATGCATAACAGTTCCTACCTCATGACCTAATTACCTCCCAAAGGCCCTACCTCCCAGTATCATCATGTTTGGGGTTAGGATTCAACATTTTGGGGGGTCACAAACATTCAGACCACTGCACCAATGTTTCAAACTATGCTTTCACATGTTTTGTTCATTTTCCTCCTTGATTACGGTGGGAATAAAAATCTGGTCTGTTATTCCATCACAGTCTAAGTGGAAGAACTCCTGATCTTACTTGTCTGAAAGCAGATGCTCTCTAAAATTGTATTTACTGTGTTTTTAAAAATGTATTTAAATCCTCTTTTTATTTTTTTCTGCATTAACTCCCATTTCTACGAGACTTACCTGCTATATATTTCCTTTTCAAAAACTGCTCTGGTTATTCCTGCATATATACTCTTCCATACAATCTTTAGGTCCATATAATCAGTTTCCCCCAAATTTGCCCTAACATTTGATAAAGATGGAATAAAATATATAGACTAACTGGAGGAAATTGACATCCTCCACAATACTGACTCCTTCCATCTCTCCTATCCAAGTATAAAATACATCTCTTTGTTTACCAAAGTCTTCTTTCATGTACCTCAGTATCATTAATTCACTGTCTTCAAAGAAGTCCCATATATCTTTTACACTATTCCTCAATATTTTTTTGTTAATTTTCTGAAAGGAATCTTATTTTCCATGAGCTCTTCTAACTAATTCCTTACAAAAGAAAGCTAGATATTTTTAATGTTAATTTGTACCCACTAAACTACCAAGCACTCTTATTAGTTCTAATTGGTTTTCATGGACTTCCTCTGGTTTTCCCAGGTAGAGAATCATATTATCTAAAGATAATAATTTGGTCTTCTTTCTAATGTTTATATATTTTTTCATTATCTTGTCTGATTACAGGAAAACATTAAGTAATAGTTACAGTAGTGCCCATATTTATCTTCTTGCCAATTTTAAAGGAAATACTTCAGTACTCCACCATTAAACAGGATTCTGGCTACTGATTTGTAACAGTTATTTTTTATAATGTTACAGAAATATTTATCTATATTTATATTATCAGGAATGGATATTCAATTTCATAAAATCTCATTTCATCAGGTATTTTATCCCTATTAACATATCATAGGTCATGTGTCTTATTAGTAGAGGTATATATATTAATTGTTCTTTTTTTAATATTGAATTATCCTTGTGTATCTAAAATCCTATTTAGTACTGGATTTAATATATGACTGCATTTTATATATTTATTACTTTTTTTTTTATTTTTGCATCTATACTCATTAGTAAGACTGGAATTGGTATCTTTGGTTTTTGTCTCTTTGCCAGAAATATAATTATTCTAATTTTATAAAATGCATTACTTTTATAATCAGGAACAGAGTTTAAAAAAATAAAGCCTAAAAATCATCAATAACTCTCCAAATGCCCACAACTTCTTAAACATTTATTTTTTTCTTCAGATTCTGGAGCTATGATTTTAAAATTTTGACAGGTCATTTTTTTCACCCCACCCTACATTCTAGAGTATAGATATTAAATCTATCTTTCACATACACTATCCTCAAAATTCTCTTTGTAATCTTAGGAGATATTTCAGATACTAGTTGCTTTTCAATTTCTTCCTGGAATTCTCTTTCCCCAGATGTTTCTATTTCTACAGCCTAATCCCTTACTTTATTTAGGTCTAGACTAAAATGCTACCTCTTCAAGGGTGCCTGGGTGGCTCAGTTGTTTAAGTGTCTGCCTTTGGCTCAGGTCATGATCTTGGGGTCCTGGGATCGAGCCCCATCTCCTTCTCCCTCTGCCACTACTCCTGCTTGTGCTCTTTCTCCCTCTCAAATAAATAAATAAAATTTTTAAAAATAAAATAAAATGCTACCTCTTCAGAAAAGGCTTCCCTGACCACCCTAACTAAAACATCCCCTACCACCTCTCCATCTATCTCTAGCCCCGATTTATTCTTCATAGCCATTCTGAAATATTTTATTCCCAGTGCCTCGAAAAGTACTTGACACACAGCAAGTGGTCAATTTATATTTGCTGAAGGAACAAATAAATGAAACCAAGTGGGTATCTACATAGTATAATTTGAAGAAAGAGTTCCCCAAGAATAATTTCCTCCATTCTAGTGCCATACTACCTAAAACGCCTGTGACTACCCATAGGCTATCTACCACATAAATCATCAATCAATAATGCTTTGGTAAAATGACTTCATTTACCAGATTCTTTCTTCCATAATAATTAGTTCTCCAGGCCATGAACACCTGGGTTCCATGTAAAGGAAGAAAAATATAGTGTCTTCCAGAAACAAACTGTTGTACTCTTTTTCCCATATTAATGATACCAAACCAGCACAAGGTAAATATACTCTGCCTATTATTCTTGGTGGTTGCCTTCTTAGGGTTAAATACAACAAAGTAAAATTATACAACAAAGAGAAAGCATTGAAAAATGAAGTAATAATTGGTCTGGGTGATGTGGAGGGGATGGAAGTCCCCTGAGTCTCTGATCTCTTTCGTGAGTCATACCTAGAAGTGATCATATAGAAAGTGAATCTTCAAGGAACAAATAGAAACTGATTATGAGAATTAAGTATATTCTCTAGCTGTGGCTTCTCTTAATGGACCTTAAATCAGTTTTAGATTGAAACACAATAAGAACATTCTGGTTACCAAGTCCACTGAGAACAAAGAAAAAGTAGTACCTTCATTTTATCCCCATCCCTCTGAATTTAACCGTAGTTACCTTGGAAGATTGAACAGACACAAACAAGCAAGAAAAAGAAGCAGACTCCAGAATACACAGCCTAATATCCTAATATTTCTTGGTCCTGTCACTATTCTACTATGCTGGTACTAAGGACCAGTAACAGCAATATCTTTCACAGAATATAGAGAAAATAGATTTTTTAAATACAGCCAACTCTTCATTTGCCCACCTCATCTCTGATCAAATATTTGTCTGTTATTATGACAGCATTATTTTTTAATTTAGATCCTTCCCAATATTCAGTCTTTACTGAATGGAGGGAACAGAAGCCAGGCCCTGGAAGTCTGTAAGTTTCTGGTACTGTTATTTTTCTACTCCTACCTCCTATTCTTTAATGTTATCAATAACAAGAAAATAACCAAATATGCTAATGATGCAGAGTTCTATATTTATAAAATTTCAAAACCTTTCTTTCTGATTTACAAATCATCCAAATTCTTTATATATATAGGATTAAAATATGATAGATCTCCACACTGAATTAGATATAAAATAACAAAAAAAGCACACATGACAACTAAAGGAGATACAAAATCCTAATTTAAGATGAATCTAATTATGTATTTAGGTACAGTATTTACCTACAGACTCTGTAATCCAAAACAATGAATTTTATCAGGAATTAAAATCTATCTCAACTAATACTTTCTGTGTTCTTTCTTTCAATTCTTTCCTCCCAGTTCATTCCAATATATGCATGTTCTAACAACTCAGGTGAGCCTAGCAATACCCACCTCAACCTTCTACTACCTAAATTATATGAGGGCACATGGCATATACATGTCCAGTTTCATGCATTGTACATTTCTACTCAAAAATTACCTGTTTCCCATTAATTTCAAAATGAGTTCATATATTGATTTCTATGAACAAAACAGAAATGTAATACATTGGATGCCTAACCTCTTGATTTTCTACTCCATTGCTGGAAAGCTCCAAAATAGAACCTCCACTGTCAACCACTGCTGATGTCATTGTTATTCCCTGAGGAAGCTTCAAACGCTATTAAGCAGTGTAATTTAAAGGTTCATGGATGACTGCCAGTGTTACAGGTTTGCATTATCATGTTTTAAAAGTCAATAGACATGGAGTGAAGGAGATATCCAGAAATCCAGTCTTCTAAAGATGATTAACCAGAGAGCCTAAAAAGAGGAAGAATTTGAAAAGTTATTAAAAATATACAGGAAGGATATAAAGCACAACCTATTTTACAATCTAATCTTTTACATTTTTGTAAGCTAAGAAAAAGGAGCTTAGACTTACGAAGCCCAGTGCCAAAAGAGGGCAGTCATGAGCATTCTACTTCTTAGAGCTGTCAAGTTCATAAACAATTTATTGCAACCAAGCTATTGCACACGGATGACCTTATGCTATTTACATTCTAAGGGATAAAGTGTTATAACTTTGTCTTGTTATGAAGATATACTTTTACTCCTGAAATATTTTGGTAGAAATTTAAAAAATCTTTTATGCATTGATCGCTTCTCGGCCTTTTGGCTAAGATCAAGTGTAGTATCTGTTCTTATCAGTTTAAAAATCTTTTATGCATTGATAACAAAATATGCTAAATCAAGACAACTTCTAAAATTATTTGCCTATTTAACAAATTAAAAGAGTTATTGGTTTGTAAATATTTCATTCTTCTTTGGCTTCTTTGGTTTCTTTATCTGAATAATATAATTAGACTTGTCTTTTGATTATGGTAGCAAACTCATTTTGTGTTCATATTTTGAATACTCTATAAGGACTATAAAATGGATTAATCTGAGTTATATATTTATACTTTCAAATAGAGTAGTTTAAAAATAAAGTAGTAAAATCACTTGGAATGCCTTTAATATTACTGTATCATTCTTTCCTCAATAGTTTTTTTGCTATTGGTTAAAAATTCATTACAGCAACAGCGCCTGGGTGGCTCAGTGGGTTAAGCGTCTGACTCTCAGTGTTTGGCTCAGGTCATGATCTCAGGGTCATGATCTCAGAGTCATGAGATCAAGCCCCACGTGGGGCTCCGCTCTCAGCGAACAGTCTGCTTAAGATTCTCTCTTTCTCTCCCTCTGCCCCTCCCCACCATTTGTGGACGCTCTCTCTCTAAAATAAATAAATATGGGGCGCCTGGGTGGCTCAGATGGTTAAGCATCTGCCTTCAGCTCAGGTCATGATCCCGGGGTCCTGGGATCGAGCCCCACATCGGGCTCCTGGCTCGGCGGGGATCCTGCTTCTCCCTCTCCCTCTGCTTCTCTCCCTGCTCATGCTCTCTCTCCCCCTGTATCTCTGTGTCTCAAATGAATAAATAAAAAATCTTAAAAAAATAAAATAAAATAAAATAATGTATCTTTAAAAAAAAATTCAATATAGCAAATGGTTTCAAGTAAACATAATTCAAGCCTTTTTCCCCTAGTAGAGATGAATGTTGATATACATATACATCATCTAGATTTATGCATTAGATTATTCCGATAGCTATATTTTATTTGATTTTATGTAGGTTATATTTTTCATAAAGGAATTAAAGACTTATCTTTTACAGATTTTCATATAAAAATTAAATAATGCAGAAAAATGAAGCATATTTAAAGAGAAATGAATATACATTTCTAATAAATCATTCCATTAATATTATGTCCTATATTAAATTTGACCACTGGCACTATACAGATATGAAAATAAAAAAAAGAATTTCTGTAAATTTACACAATAAAAGAAATACCTGGGGAAAAAAGCAGAAATTTCACACCTCCTAAGATTCATTCAGGACTATTAGTATTCTTTTTGATCTTATCAAAGACAATGGGAGAGGATGTATTTGTATCTTAACAACAAAAACTAGTAAAAATCCACAGGCCATGTCACACTAAAGCTCACTATTATCATATAAGGTAATGACTATTTTCAATTTCAGTTTTCTTAACATATAGGTAATAGTAGTAGAAATAAAGTTTACTTACAATTTGAATGTTAAGTAGTATAATCATCCTTCACTATTTTCACAACTTGGCAAGAGCTAAAATATAAACCAGCAGTTCTTTGGAACTACGATTTGGGGGAAAGAAGACAGTATTAATATACTTCTATTTAAAAATATTTTGCCCAAAATAGGTGTGATTCAGACAATACGCACTTCTTACAAAAAGCCATCTCCAAATCCTGATAACACACATTATATAATGAACATAATAAAGAAATTATTTCTAGGCTATTGAGGAATCAGAAGTTTTTATCAAACTTATAATTTTAAGACACCACTAAATTGTCAAATTATTTAATAAAGACAGATCCAACATGCTATGGCCTATGCCTCATATTATGGGCTATATTTCAATTAACCAACAGGATTTTAACATGTGGCTGCAGGTATAACCCCTGATGCCCAGGAATATAAAATCAGGTTTAAAAACACTAACCCAAAAAACTACTGTAAAACAAAATCAATGACATATTGCCTATTAAGTCACTTTCCTGCTCTTTCACCCTCCAAACCTAGCTTCCATATACATCCAAACATCCCAAGTCTTCTCAAATAGCCCTCCTCCCTTCAAAGGCAAATCTAATGACCTATATACTGGATGTTAGGCCTTGCTCCATCAATTATTCCCTCCTCTTCCTCAACCTTCTCTTACTAAACATTGGGTCCTTTCCCTCAACATATCAGCATTTGTAAGACCCTTTCATCTTTTTTTTTTTTTTTCTTTTTAAGGCAGACGCTTAACGACTGAGCCACCCAGGCACCCCAAGACCCTTTAATCTTAAACATAGAAAAGTCCTCCTCCATGACCCTGAAAACCCCTCCAGCTACTGTTCTAGTTTTTTTCCCTTCTCAGAGATGGATCTAGGGAAAAAAATCTCCTATCTTCTGTCTCTACTTCCTAATTCCTCAGGTAGGCATCTATCACCACCAAATGAAATTTTTACTAAATTCTGATTGTCAATCAAATCCAATGGATACATCTGTTTTCATAGGACTTAATGTTTCTGAAGTATTTGACACTATTGATCATTCCCTTTGAAACTCTATCTTGAATTTATCTTTTCCCTCTCTAGCTACTCTTTTTCAATTCCCTCCTGTAGGCTAACCCCTAATTTTCAAGGGGCTTGGAGCAAGAGTACAAATGGAAGCCTACATTCCACATGTCTAAATATTTTAAAGTTATAAATTAAGCTAACAAGCTGTTAAACTATTATTCAATCCTCCCATCTTGACATATATACTTTTATAACAACCTAAAAGGCTAAGTTCTGATCTGGAATTCTCAAACTCCTTCAAGTTCTATAGGAGCATGGGAGTCACTCAAATTCTTTGGGAGCCTACCCCTTTTTCTCTTCCCATCTTTAGTTCCACTCCATTCAATAAGGAGCCTCATATGTATATATGTAGACATCCCATCCCACATGTCTAGGTTCTGGCCACATGCCTGCAAACAGCAGTTGCTTGGTCATCCCTTAGGCCTAGAGAAGCATACATGCGTTCAGTCAAGAGAGGAGAGAATCAGAGAAGAGGCTTTTGAAGGGCCACATGGGCAGGGAATTCTGGGGTTCAAATACTCAGAACTTAATGTAGAAATGGGTACCTAATGAACTAGTTCCCTGGTGCCCCCCCCCCCCCCCCCCCCCCCGCCACATACACACACATCTTCATCCTATCAGGAGGGGTAAAACTCAACAAAGGCCAGATGAGGACCTCTAAAGCACCAGGCCTAGAGCAGGGTTCCTGCTTAGCAAAGCCAAAGAACAGTGCTACTCCCTGGTCACCCTTACATGGAGGTGTTTCCAGAATCCCATCCCTAATCCTCTTCTGACTCTTTACATTTTCTATAAGCTATCTCATGTACTGCCATGGCTTCATGCAAATCTCTCTTCCAATCTAAACCATTTTAATGGGCTCTGGTTTGTTTTATTTATTTGAGAGAGAGAAAGAGAGAACACGAACGAGGGGAGGGGCAGAGGGAGAGGGAGAAGCAGGCTTCCCTGCTGAGCAGGGAGCTAGGTGCAGGACTTGATCCCAGGACCCCGGGATCATGACCTGAGCCGAAGGCAGACACCTAACCAACTGAGCCACCCAGGCGCCCCTGTCTACTAGACACTTTCTTGCCTCTACTTCTTTGTGAAATTAAATAGGGTATAAATAAATAGCAAGCACCAATTCCAAGATATCCCAGGCACTTCATTAATTAATTTAGTCATTCAACAAATATTGAGCACCTATTATATGCTAACAGTTTTCAGTGCTAGAAGTACAGCAGTGAATAAAGCAAAAATCCTCACTCTTATGGATCTTAAATTCCAGTGGGAAGAGGTGAAAACAAAATATGTTTAGCATACATGTAGATGATGACAAAAGCTAAGGAGACAAATGAATCAAAGGGAAAGAGTATTCAGCAGGGAAGAGAACTATAATTTCAAATTAGGTGATCAGAGAAGGATTCACTAAAAAAGTGACATATGAGTAAAGACCTGAAAGTAGGGAGTGAGCTGTGTCAATGACTGGGAGAAGAGCCCTCTACTCAAAGGAAATGGAAATACAGTATCTTCAGGACGGAGTACGCCTGACTAGTTCAAGGATCAGCAAGAAGGCCAATATGGCTGGAGTGAAGTGAGCAAAAGGAAGAAAGAATAGAAGAAAATGAGAGAGAGTAAGGGGAGGGGGACATGCAGGCCCTCTTTGAGGTCTGTGACTTTTACTCCAGGGAAAGGAGAGTTCTATGCAGAGAAATGGATGACTTGATTATTCTAAGAATCATTCAAAAGCTGGATTGAAAACAGACAAGGGGACAAGGACATAAACAGGGAGATCAGTTAGGAAGTTACTATAATAATTAGGTGAGAAATGATAGTGGTTAAGACCAGAGTGGTAGGTTCTGAAGAGAGTGAAAAACTGTTGGATATATTCTGAAAGTAAATGGACAAGATTTTATAGCAATTTGAATGTGGATATGAAATAAAAAGAATCAAAAATGAATCCAAAGATAGCAGTCAGAGCACACTGGAATAGCCATGGGATAGGGAAAAGTGTGGGAAGAGAAGTCCAATGTGTCCCAAACTAAACCCATTTTTTCCTCCGCTAGGAAAATGTATTACCTTTCCTACTGTGCTTAGCTCAGTAAGCTACCCTAACACCCACACAAGTTATCTAAAAAGTAAAGTTCCTAAAGTTCAGAGTTCCTGAAAAACCATCATACTCCCTCACTCTTGACCCTTCTATAATCTCATACCTTCTGACCTAGCTAAGGTCTTTTTTTTTTAATATTTTATTTATTTATTTGACAGAGAGAGAGAGCACAAGCAGGGGGAGGGGCAGGCAGAGGGAGAGGGAGAAGCAGGCTCCCCACTGAGCAGGGAGCCCGATGCAGGACTTGATCCCAGGCCCCTGGGATCATGACCTGAATCGAAGGCAGATGCTTAACCAACTGAGCCACCCAGGAGCCCCTCAATATCATTTTCTATGACGCTCTTCTCCCATCCACACATGTACCTCCCTCATAAAAACAACGGGGAAATAACAGCTTCCAGCAGATCCTTCATTTGCCACCTCTTACCAATCTTCAAGCCCAACACCTATGCCTTTCTTTCAGTGTCCTCTAAAATCCTGCTCTTTACCTTCTTAATCTTACCACCAACTACTTTCCCAAAGTACCAAGTTTTAAAAATCTGTGTTTTGTATCACCTAGACCAGTGCCTTTCATCTAGCAGATACACAGTAAAGATATGATGAATACAAGAATAAACAAACATGTTCTAATCAGACAAGTATCTTCACTGTTCACTACATATACCATGCTCATCCCCATAGCTATCCTTTTGCTAGTCCTCTTCTCTCACCAGGAATGCCCTCTTCTTTGGTTATTCAAATTCCACCTGTTCCTCAAGGACAAATTTTTCCCTACAATGACATCACCTCTTTCCTATCTCTTACTACACCAGTTCTTTCAATAATATCTATTGAGCACTTACTATATACCAAACACAGAACTATGTCAGGAACACAAAAATGAAGTCAGGACTCAGCCTTCAAACAGCTTAAAGTCTAGTAAGGAGAAACAACATAGAAGCAATTACAATCACGTAAATGCCATTAAAGAAACTACAAAGTACAATGGGAATATTAAAAAAAGGAACATCCTTCAGAAAGGAGCCATCATTTGCTCTGGGACTAGAAGACAGGATAGAAATCGGCACAGCAGTAAGAAGAGAAACAACTTTGAATAATAAATGCTAGTCTCAGGACTGAAAAAAAAACTGTGCAAAATGATAAAAACTTAAGTATCACTCAGAAGTAAATTCTGATCAGACTATAATTTAGTTGCTTAGAGTACAAATCACACTCTCATCAAAAACAGTTTATGTGTATGACTTTATTTATATAAAGTACAAAAACAAGGAAAACTCAAACTATGATATTAGAAATAGGATACTATATTACAAAGCGCTAATATCACTAATATATAAAGAACACTTAAAATAGAGGAATGAAGGACCAAAAAAAAACCCAAGAGAAAAATACAGAAAACAAATAAACATACAATTCACAAAAGCAGATATAAAAAATGGCCCTTAAACATAGGAAAAAATGTTCAAATTCACTCACAGAGAAATGGAAGTATTTTTTTAAAAATTTTTAAATAAGAAACTATTTCTCTCATCTATCGGGTTGGTGAAAATTAAAATGTCTGACATTATATTCTGTTACTAAAGCTGTGCACTTATACATTGCTGGTGGGAATACAAACTCATACAATTTGGCAATATCTAAGTAAATTATATACACACATTTTTTTAAAGAGCTTTTTTTATTTTATTTTTTTTTTAAGATTTTATCTATTTGACAGAGAGAGAGCGAAAGCACAAGCAGGGGGAGCCGCAGAGGGAGAGGGAGAAGCAGGCTCCCAGCTGAGCAAAAAGCCCGATGCAGGGCAATCCCAGGACCCTGAGATCGTGACAGGAGGCGAAGGCAGACATTTAACCAACTGAGCCACCCAGGTGCCCTAAAGAGTTTTGTTTTTTTTTTTTAAAGATTTAATTTATTTATTTGACAGAGAGAAAGAGAGCACACAAGCAGTGGGAGTAGCAGAGGGAGAGGGAGAAGCAGGCTCCCCGCTGAGCAGGGAGCCCAATGCAGGGCTCAACCCCAGGACTCTGAGATCATGACCTGAGTCGAAGACAGATGCTTAACTGAATGTACCACCCAGGTGCCCCTAAAGAGCTTTTTTTTAAAAAATGTTTTATTTAATTTAAAGAGAGACGGGGGGGGTGGGGGGGCAGAAGGAGAGAATCTCAAGCGGACTCCCTGCTGAGCATGGATCTCGATCTCATGACCCTGAGATCATGACCTGAGCCAAAATCAAGAGTCTGATGCCTAACCCACTAAGCCACCCATGCACCCCTTAAAGAGCTTTACTGAGATATAACTGACATATCATTCAGTTCACCCATTTAAAGTGTAACTTGATGGTTTTTAGTGTATTAAGAAGTACAATCATCAACACAATCTAATTTTAGAAATTTCCAGCACCACCTCCCCAAAAAAAGTCCCATGTGCATTAGCAGTCACTCCCCAAACTTTCCCAACCCCTAGTCCCTGGCAACCATTACCCTACCTTCTATCTCTAGAGATTTGCTTGTTCTGGCCATTTCCTATAAATAGATTCATATAACATATGGACTTTTGTGACTGGCTTCTTTCACTTGGTATAATGTTTTCAATATTCATCTATGTGTAACTCGTATTAGTATAGTTGACTGTTGAGCAACACAGGGATTAGGGATGCCAACCCCCTCATGCAGTCAAAATTCCGCATATAACTTTTCACTTGACTACTAAAAGTCTACTGTTGACTGAAAGCCTTACCAATTACATAAACAGTCAATTAACACATATTTTGTATGTTATATGTATTACATACTGGATTCTCAGAATAAGTTAGAGAAAATAAAATGTTAAGAAAATCATAAGGAAGGGACACCGGGGTGGGTCAGTCGGTTAAGCATCTGCCTTTGACTCAGGTCATGATCTCATGGTCTTGGGATTGAGCCCCATGTAGGGCTCCCTGCTCAGCGGGGGACTCTGCTTCTCCCTCTCCCTCTGCATGCAGCTCCCCCTGCTTGTGCTCTCTCTGTCAAATAAATAAAAATCTTTGGGAAAAAAAAGAAAGAAAATCATAAGGAAGAGAAAATACATTTACAGTACTATATTTATTGAAAAAAAATCGTATGTAAGTGGACCTATGCAGTTCAAACCCGTGTTATTCAAAGGTCAACTACATTTCATTTCTTTTTATTGCTGAATAATATTCCATTGAATAGAGACATCATATTTTATTTATCCATTCATCAGTTGATGCAAATTTGGGCTGTAGTCTACTTTTTCACTATTGTGAATAATGCTGCTATGAAAATTCATGTACAAATTTTTATGTGGACATATGCTTTCATCTCTCTTGGGGATATACCCAGGCGTGGACTTGCTGGAACATACAGTAACTCTATATTAACATTTTGAAAAACTTTTTCCAAAGTAGCTACACCATTTTACATTCTCATCAGCACTGTATAAAGATTCTAATTTCTCCACATCTCCACCAACACGTGTTGTAGGTAATCTGTTATGAAGCAATAGATAATACATCATCCTGGTAGATACAACAACTACCTACCTGATAGTTGATAAAACTTTATAAATAAAGGGGCACCTGGGTGGCTCAATCAGTTAAGCATCTGCCTTGGGCTCAGGTCATGATCCCGGGGTCCTGGGATCGAGCCCCACATTGGGCTCCCTGCTCAGTGGGGAGCCTGCTTCTCCCTCTGCTTGCTCTGCCTGCTTGTGCTCTCTCTGACAAATAAATAAAATCTTTAAAAAATAATAAAAATAATTTAAAAAACCTTCAATGACTCCCTTTCCTCTTTGGAATAAAATTCATTAGCATGGGATACACAAAGCTATCACTGTAGATGATAAGACTATCTACACAGAAAATCCAAAAGAATCTTCAGATAACAGAGTAAGAGTGTTTGCAAGGTATGTGGATGTAGATCAATATATAAAAATCAACTGTTTTTCTATATACCAGCAACAAACAGAAAATGTATTTTTAAGAAGGATAAACCAACAACAAACAGAAAATGTAATCTTTACAAAGGACAGCAGGCACCTGGGTGGCTGAGTCAGTTAAGCATCAACTCTTGATTTCAGCTCAGATTATGATCTCAGGGTCATGAGATCCAGCCCCATGTCAGGCCCCACACTGAGCGTGGAGCCTGCTTAAGATTCTCTTTCTCTCTCTCTCTCTCTCTCAGCCCTTTCCCTCCCCATTCTCTCTCTCTCTCAAAAAAAAAAATAATAATTCTTATAAATAAATAAATAAATAAATAGGATAACATAATCACAAAAACTATAAGATACCTAAGATTCAATCTAAGAAAAAATATATAAAGACCTCTATGATTTAAAAAGTCTCATATATTTGTAGAGATAAACATGCTCATGGAAAGAAAAGCTCAATATTTTAAAGATGTCAATTCTCACCAAATTCATCTAACAAATTCAATATATTTCCAGCCAAAAATCCCAAAAGGGTTTTATAAAAAACCAGCAGCAGTGAAAAAAAAAAAAAGTATGTAAAAGAGTAAAGGGCAAAAGTTAGCCAAAAACCTCCTGAAGAATTACGTTACCTAGTCTATATAGTTAGGCAATAAGTAAAATAAGTAATGGTGTATATACAGTCAAATATGCTAATAGAACAGAATATAAAGACCAGAAAAAGACTCATGCATATTGGAAACAATATATGACACAGGCAGTGTTAAAATCAGTGAAAAAAAATTTAATAAATGATGCAGAAACAAGTAATTATCCATACAAGATAAGAAATTAAGTCATTATCGCACACCATTCACAAAACAAATTACAGGTATGCTAAAGACCTAAATATACAAAATAATTTGCAAAATTAGAAGAAAATACAGATTATCTTCACAAACTCACAGTTAAGGAGAAAGTACTAGATAAGACATGGAAAGCAAAAAAAACAATTAATGAACTTGACTACACCAATTTTTTTTTTAATGCATAAAAACAGAAACCAAAAACAAAACTGAAAGACAAGAGACTGGGAAAATTTATTCCCCTCCTTCCAAAAAAAAAGGGGGGGGCAGGAACTCCTGCTAATTAATATATATATAATCAAAATTCTATTAAAGATTTTTATATAATCTATATTAAGATACACATTGGTAAATGCACAGTGAATTCTTGATATGGTTCTAGTTCTCATGTTGAATGATGTGTATTTATTAGATTATTAAAAATAAACAGCCATGCTTGGGCTAAGTATTTAAATGTGTCATGAATCAAGGATTATGATTCATCTAATTTTGTGTAACTGGGGTCCAAGGAAGGGGGTTTAAAATCGATAAAACCATATCGATTTTATTGGTTTCTCATCTAAAGTGTGAAAACCTGAATTGGTTCTTTTTAAGTATGTCATGTAAACTGAAAAATATTTACTAATCCTTTAACAAAGTCTCTTTTTTACAATTTAACAGGCTATATTGTTTCTCATCTAATTGCTTCTTAATGCAATTCCTAATTTGTAAGAAAGCTATATCAGCACAGGGGTTAGTTATCTTGTTTGCTATTGCAGCAGTCATATCTAAACAACTTAACAGAAGGAAAAAGGGCAATTCCATTCATATGACATTCAAGGAAAGATAAAACTGCAAGAACAGAAAATCAATGGGAAGCTGATCTCCAAGGGCACAAGGAACCTTTTTGGGGTGAGAGAAATGTTCTTTTACTTTTTCAAAGATTTCTTTATTTGAGAGAGAGAGCACACGAGCAGGAGGGGGAGAGAATCTCAAGCGGACTCTGCGCTGAGCAAAGGGCCCGACTCAGGGCTCCATCCCAGGACCCTGAGATCAGGACCTGAGCAGAAACCAAGAGTCGGATGCTCAACAGACTGCACCACCCAGGTGTGCCTTGGGGTGATAGAAATGTTCTATATCTTGACTGTGGTAATGATTGCACAATGCTATGAATTTGTCAAACTCATGGAAATGCAAAGATGAATTTCACTATATGTAAATTAAATTTCAATAAACGACTTTAAAAGAGGGGGAGAAGAGTGTTGAAAATTAGAATTTAATCTATTAAAGAGACACTCTTGTTCAATATTAACAATATGATATTAAGAACTGTAGCTTGTAATCTAAATCCATATGCAGTTTTTTTTAATATTGTTCCTTTTTTTGTATTTAAAGATTTCATTTATTTTTGTGAGAGAGAGAGCATGAGTGCACAAGTTGGGGAGGGAAGGGGGAGAAGCAGACTCCCCGCTGAGCAGGGAGCCCAATGCTGGACTCCATGCGGGACTTGATCCCAGGCCCCTGGGATCATGACCTGAGCCAAAGATAGATGCTTGACCAACTGAGCTACCCAGGTACCCATCCATATACAGTTTAATTCACAACTGATTCCTGCCCTTAGAATCAGTGAATTCTCTCCCCCAAAATCCTTATTATTCTTAGTCATTTCACTGGTAAAATTAAAAGTTTTTAAATGGAACTCAATTCCAAGTCTGACAGGAATTATATATATAGCTTATAATGCTAATATAAGAGTCTTGGGCGCCTGGGTTGCTCAGTCGTTAAGTGTCTGCCTTCGGCTCAGGTCATGATCCTGGAGTCCTGGGACCGCGTCCTGCTCGGCAGGAAGCCTGCTTCTCCCTCTCCCGCTCCCCCTGCTTGTGTTCCCTCTCTCGCTGTCTTTCTCTCTGTCAAATAAATAAATAAAATCTTCTAAAAAATAATAATAAATAATATAAGAGTCTCAATAATAATAGTCTCACCATGTATTTTTCTAATTATTGAACCACACCATTTTATGCATTGCCTATTCATCCTTAGGCCCTATGAAATAGGTATAATCATCCCCCTTATTACATGAAGACTATTTTGACAGTATGCTTTATATTTAAGAGCTAGTACGATTTAACAGTTAAGAGCCTATTGGCTACTGCATCCCCAGAACACAGTAGGTGCTCAGCAAATATTTGTTGAATTTTGGCTTTACCTCTGACTATGTAATCTTGGACAATTATTTATCTCTTTAAACTTCAATGTCCTCATCCATAATAAGATAGTAAAACAACTCTGGGAAGTAGGTGTGTTTAGTTCTTCTCATTCCTTACATAAAGTCTCTGGCACATTATGCGCGCTGAATGTCACTGAATTTATTATCATCTCTTCGATAGAATGTTGGAACTATATCATATTGCTAAAGCTTCATGTAAGAATAAAGCAGTAGCAGAATAGATGATAATACCTAAAACCTAACTGTTCTTCATGCAAAATTGAGATGTTCATTCTTATAATTTGTTAAAAGAAAAATTAGCACAACTTTTTTTTTTTTTTTGTATAACATTTTAAAGGTAGAAAAAGCAGGGGCACCTGGTTGGCTCAGTCAGAAGACCATGCGACTCGATTTCAGGGTTGTGAGTTTGAGCCCCATGTTGTGTGTAGGGATTACTTAAAAATAAATAAATAAACTTTTAAAAATAAATAAGGGGCGTCTGGTGGCTCAGTTGGTTAAGCATCTGACTTGATTTCAGCTCAGGTCATGATCTCAAGGTCCTGGGATCGAGTCCCACATTAGGCTCCATGCTCTCGGATTCTCCTTGGGATTCTCTCTCTCCCTCTCCTCTGCCCCTCCCCCATTCGCGTTCTCTCTCTCTCTCTCTCTCTCTCTCTCTCTCTAGATAAAATAAAATCTTAAAAAAACTTTTAAGGGGCGCCTGGGTGGTTCAGGCATTAAGCGTCTGCCTTCGGCTTGGGTCATGATCCCAGGGTTCTGGGATGGAGCTCCACATTGGGCTTCCTGCTCAGCAGGAAGCCTGCTTCTCCCTCTCCCACTCCCCCCTGCCTGTGTTCCCTCTCTCGCTGTGTATCTCTCTGTCAAATAAACAAATAAAATCTTTAAAAAAAAAAAAAAACTTTTAAATAAATAAAAGGATAAACAGTAAGTTACTGAATTTTTTAAAAACAGATTCCTTTGAGGGGCGCCTGGATGGCTCAGTCGTTAAGCGTCTGCCTTTGGCTCAGGTCATGATCCCAGAGTCCTGAGATCGAGCCCTGCATCGGGCTCTCTGATCCACGGGAAGGCTGCTTCTCCCTCTCCCACTCCCCCTGCTTGTGTTCCCTCTCTCGCTGTGTCTCTCTGTCAAATAAATGAACAAAAAATCTTAAAAAAAAAAAAAAAAAAGATTCCCATGAAATGGGAATGAGATCATTTTGAGGGAACTAAGTCTAAGGAGTATACGGTTTAGAAATATTTGGGCCCATAAGTCAGGACTGGTAATAATTTTGTTGCAGCAAGAGTGCATGTCATAGGACCTACTTTAGGCCAAGGTAACTGATCTAGATATTTAAAATTGGAGGCTAGAAATTTATAGGATAAGAGAAATTTATAGGATAAATGCAATTGCAGAAATTGCATAGGATAAAAGAAAATTATTTTAAACTGGAAGAGATCTTAGAGCTCATTTTATAGAAGAAAAAACAGATGGAAGAGAAGAATCAGAAAATTGAGTGAAATAACTTGCCAACCATAAAAAAAGTTTTGCATTTCAAGAGTCCCACACCATGGATAACAAGATCTTAACATCCTCATTTACTCATGGCCCTGACATTGTTATCCAATTAAGATACATGTTCTTAATCTTATATATTCATATGTGAAATACGTATGAATGACATATAGATAGGGTGAATTTAGATAATCTGTGACTTCATCTAAATTGTTTAAAATATTTTTTTAAGGTTTTATTTATTATTTATTTTGTCAGAGAGAGAGAGAGAGAGCACAAGCAGGGCGAGTGGCAGGCAGAGGGAGAAGAAGGCTCTGCACTGAGCAGGGAGCCCGATATGGGACTCAATCCCAGGGCCCCCAGGCATCCCTGTTTAAAATATTTTGATGCTTTCCAAGAACTACAATGACCAGGTTCCCAGGTGTAACCTCATCAATGTTGACTTGTTCAACCTATTTTATGATGACTAAAATCTAATAGAGAAGTATCATCTAAAAATACCCTGGGGTCATGTGGGTGGCTCAGTTGGTTAAGCGTCCAACTTGATTTTGGCTCTGGTCATGATTTTGGGGTTGTAAGACTGAGCCCAGCATCAGGCTCTGTGCTGGGCGTGGAGCCTGCTTAAGATTCTCTCGGGGCACCTGGGTGGCTCAGTCGTTAAGCGTCTGCCTTCGGCTCAGGTCATGATCCCAGGGCCCTGGGATCGAGCCCCGCATCAGGCTCCCTGCTCCGCAGGAAGCCTCCTTCTCCCTCTCCCACTCCCCCTGCTTGTGTTCCCTCTCTCGCTGTGTCTCTCCCTGTCAAATAAATAAATAAATAATCTTAAAATAAAATTAAAAAAGATTCTCTCTCTCTCTCCCTCTCCTTCTGTCCACCCCCACACTCACCATGCGCATACATGCACTTGCTCTCTCTTAAAAAAACAAAAACAAAAAACAAAAAAAGGAATTTAAAAATACTTTGAATAATCAAACTTTACAGTTATGTAAAGAACCGATGAGCAAAGAGACAAGACAAAATCAACCTGACTTGGCTGCCTACAGTCACTACTGGACACTCCTTTAATATTATTATCTTCCTAATCTCTGCTACCATTTCACATAATGGTCAAATTCTAGGGCAGCAATAATAAGGGTCAGAATAAGTATATGGAGAAAGCAACCACATCAAGCACATTTTAGAATCCAACCTATCTCGGGGTGCCTGGGTGGCACAGTTGGTTAAGCCCCCAGCTCTGGTCATGATCTCAGGGTCCTGAGATTCAGCCCTACATTGGATTCTGTGCTCAGCGCGAGTCCGCTTGGGTTTCTCTCTCCCTCCCCCTCTACCGCCCCCCCCACAAAATAAATCTTTAAAAATATATATATAGAATCCAACCTATCTTGAGGCTGAAGATAAGCAACAAAGTTTTGATTATTTATCAACAACCCCAAATTTATGTGACTATTCATTCCCAGACTTCATTAACTATTTGTAAGAAATACTAAATTTTGGGAATAAATATGCTTAGCCATGTATATTCTGCAAATAAGCAAACTTCCAAATCAGTTAAGAACCAGACAAAAGGACTTGTACTAAGAGGTTTAGTTAGGGAAAAAGTAACAATCAAAGTCAAGGCTTATGCCCTGACTATTGCTCCGATGTTTGAAAAGTCTAAAGTCTGGTCACAATAGCCTCTTGTTTATCCAAAAAGAAATACATAAAAAGCTTAGAAGACTCGTTTCAACTGGCTTATGGTGGTTAAGTAACTCCTTTACAGGAGGCTAGGGCTAGAGGTGGTTGGGATATATGGCAGATTCCCAGTCATTAAGAAAGCCTAAAATCTAGTTCAGTTCTATTCCAGAAAGCAAATTGAGGGAATTTTTCTTTTTTAAGGAGGGATAAATTGTTAGTCCAGCAACTGCCATCCTAAAGATTTTAGTGTATTTATTTCTAAAACCTTAGCCAACTTCCTCACTTTCATGATTTAAAAAGGAAGCAAAACTGCCTTATATAAGAATCTTTTTTAATATTCTGATTTGATAGGATATGAATCCATTAAGTGAATTTATCCTAGAGGAAAGTCAATAACTAGCTTAGTTTAGAATATTTTTCCTCCTAGGGGGCGCCTGGGTGGCTCAGCCGTTAAGCGTCTGCCTTTGGCTCAGGTCATGATCCCAGGGTCCTGGGATCGAGCCCCACATCCGGCTCCCTGCTCAGCGGGGAACCTGCCTCTCCCTCTGTCTGCCGCTCCCCCTGCTTGTGTTCCTGCTCTCACTATCTCTCTCTCTCTCTGTGAAAATAAATAAATAAAATCTTAAAATAAATAAACAGAATATTTTTCCTTCTTTTTCCAAACAATAAAGGGAAAATAACAGGTAACATTCATACAGCACTTGCTCTGTGCCAGGCATTGTTTTAAATTCATTATATGTGTTAATCTATTTAATCTACACAATCCTACAAAACTAGTATTATCATCCCCATTTTATATTTGGGAAAACTTGAGGCATGGGGAGATTCAAATAATTCAGCCAAGGTCAAGCAACAGGCAAGTGACAGAGTCACAATTTCAACATAAGCAGTCTGGCTCCAGAGTCTATCTATGCTCTTAATCTTTAAGTTTTTCTGCCTCATGATTATACAAGTATCTTTGTTTCTGTTTTATTAAACTATGAAAGAATCACACAATCTCTCCCACCCCACCCTGGGAGATTCTTCTATCTAATTTCTTACTGGCTCATAACATGGGCAATTAGAAGGCTTAAAATATGTTAAGTTGAAATTATATATATCTTATCTACATTAAGTATACAGATTTTTCTTTCTCTTTTCAAAAAAGGGGGGGCGGCCTGGGCAGGTGGATGAATTCTTTAACTCACAAATTGTCTCATATAAGTTCTGTAGGCCTTAGGGAGAAAGTGACAGAAATTCTTTCTACTTTGCTCTCTTCAAGGTTGAGTTAAATTCTCAGATATAGGCCTTATATCCTAATTCAAGTTTACCCATATTTCAAATAAAAGAACTCCCTCAAACCAAAATATAAACATTTTCATACTGCTACATAAAAAGGTCCCCTGCAGGGGCACCTGGCTGGCTCAGTTGGTGGAGCATGCGACTCTTGATCTCTGGGTTGTGAGTATGAGCCCCAGATTGGGTGTAGAGCTTACCTAAAAATAAAAATCTTTAAAAGTAGATAGATAGATAGATAGATAGATAGATAGATAGATAGATAGATAGATAGATATAGATCCCCTGCAGAAGCAACTAGGGGAAAAAGTACATCTACTCTCCCACTTTGAGGCCTGAACTATTTACAAGGTGATTTCTCTACCTAATTAAGCCAAGGTTTACAGCTCCCTCCTCAGGGCCTGAAACATGGGCACATATGGGCCCACAGAATTATAATGAATGGATGAATGAACAAATGCATGCTTATTTTTATTTGAAGGACTAAATATCATCTTCTCCATTGTACCTAGGACTCTAATCACCAGGCAAAGGTAAATAAACTGCTTCCCCAGAGGTTAAAACACAAATCTTCAGCTTCAGCAGGGCAGAATCTCTTTTAGTCTTAAAGAGGTGTGTCAGGAGTCTCACAGATCTCAGCATATGGTTGCATTCATGGAAACAGTAAGGATATGTAGCAGGCAAGAAAGGAAAGAGCCACAGCAGGCTTCCTTATACTCTCTCCTTCCCATGAGAGGAGGGCATGCAGAACTTACTCTTCCCCCCCATCAACAAAAATGCACCAACATATGTGCAATGTTTCTGCCCAGGGAAGCCCATCAGAGATGCGGCACCCAAAGTTTTATTGAGGCCTGCTCACATGGGTACCCTTTGCCTCATATACACCAAAATTCCAGACCCCCAAAAGGAAAGCAGGTGTTCAACATAAACCATATTGTTTGCAAACAGTCTAGGCACCGTGAATCATGCTTTTCTTTTAAGATTTAATTTATTTATTTGAGAGAGAGCGTGCCTGCATGAGCAGGGGGTGGGGTAGAGAGAGAGGGAGAAGCAGACTCCACGCTGAGCAGGGAACCCGATGTGGGGCCCAATCCCAGGACCCTGATATCAGGACCTGAGCTAAAGTCAAATGCTTAACCAAATGAGCCACCCAGGTGCTCCACAGTGAATCATCCTTATCAGTTACTGGAAACACTCTGAGAGCCAAGTTCCCAGATGCTAGCCATGGGCCACCTTGCAAACAGGCCTTTCTACGGAGAGCAGTGTCAGACCTACTATGTTAACTCTTTTCTGCACAGAAAGTTATTTAACTTTGTGAAGTCTCAGACTTATCTGTAAAAAGGAAGAAATAATAGAAACGACGTCACAGCTACAATGACTATTATAGTGTAACTATCACGGTATTGTTATCCAGTATGATGGCAAGACTTCATAAAGATAAATAAAAAAAAAAGACTTCATAAAGATCACTTTGTGATAATGATGAGGAGGACTACTGAAAGTTACAGATAATGTAAAACTTCAACTTAAAACTTAATCTTCAACCCAGTAGCAACTTTTAGAGGAGGATAAAAACCATAATGATCAGGAATGAAGAGGACATAGACCCCATCTTTCTCCTGTAAAAGATATGCCAGGATTAAAATGCTTTATCATTGTAGAGTGATATTATGATTGAGTTTAAGTGCTTAGATATGACATAGTAGAACAGCATCTCCACTTCCAAAAATTAAGTAAAAATTCATGAAGGCAAACTTCCTGGAACATTCTCAACCCAATCAGATCACAAAATAAAACATAAAACATGAGCTTATCCTAGAAGTTTATTTAATCACACTATTAGAGAACAAAAAAGTAAGAGGAAACAATTTACTAATCCTTTTACAAATGAATATACCTTCTAATTCTTACTAATTATAATCTAAAATTAAGATAATCATTAAATTTAGATTTAGAATGGCACATGTTTAACACAGAATTGAGATTAATAAGGAAAACTTTTTTATTCATGTATCTAAATGATACCCACTGCAAGGTTATAAATAAAATTACTCAAATTGGACAGTTTACTCATGAAAACATTGAAACTTTGGCCTTCAAGTATAGATAAGAAACCAAAGGATTCTGAGATTTAATATTTAATCTGAAATCACTATGTTATTTGTTTGTTTTATCCCCAATTCATGAATTTAACTTCTTTTCTTACATTATTTATAAAGCTTAGCCCTATAATCAATCTACCACAGTGTCCCTCTAAGTTTCCTCATTATCGTTGATTATGGCTGAGTAGAAACCTATAGAACATATAAATTACCAGGTCAGAGAAATTTTTTGGTTTTGTTCTTTGGCCAAATTTATAATCCAATAATTCAAATTAACATATTATAGCTTGGGAATCAAAACAAATTAGCTTTATTCTATCTTAAATGAATCATAACAAGGATACTAATAATATTAGACAGTAGATTGACTGTTTTTTAATTGTCTGGATTTTATCCTGTCCCAAATCATCTTTTTGTCATTCCTCTGTAATGAAGTAAAACGGGTGTTTTTTACATGCTTAATGCAAACCTTTCTACAACCCCATCAACACAAACTAGAATGTAAGCTCCATTAGAGCTGAGCCATAGCTATCCTAATCATCATTGTATATACACCTCTCAGAAGAGTGTCTGGCACATAATAGACTACAATTTTAACTCCTGACTCAAGTTTTCTTGTTCTTGGCTTCCTTCTTCTATTCTACTATCATTAATATGTATACATATGTGTCCTTTGTTAAGCTACTTTAAATTATTTTGGGGAAAAAAGCAAGCACCTTTTAACAACTATATATACAATACTGAATACAGTCAAATTAAATGGTTAGTGAATAAAGGGGCAAAGAAATATATTCAGACACACACTGTAAATCAGTATTAATAGAGAATTAGACTAATTTAAAAATACCTTCCAAATTATGATATATCTGAGTTGATTTGATATAGCTAGCTTATTTGAAATATATTTTCAATATATTTTAAATACTAAAAAAGTATATCTTAAATACTATAGAAAAGTACATTTAATTATACTTATTTTTATTTATTTATGTGAGAGACAGAGAGAGAGCACAAGAGGAGGGCAGGAGCTGAGGGAGTGGGAAAAGTACACTCCCTGCTGACCGGGGAGTCCAACACAGGGCTCAAAACCAGGACGCCAGGATCATGACCTGAGCTAAAGGCAGCTGCTTAACCAACTGAGCCACCCAGGTGCCCCTAGAAAAGTATACTTTAAAATATTAAAAAAAAAATACATGACATTATAAAGGGAAATACTGGAGGTTACCAGTCACTTTATAAAAACCATAGCTTACTTTTTTTTAAATAAACAATAGTGGTACTTTGAAAAGGTAGTTTTGTTTTTTGTTTTTTGTTTTTAAAGATTTTATTTATTTGACAGAGAGAGACACTCTTCAAAAATTTTATTCACATAAAGCTTTAGTGGACTATATTCCACACTGTCTAATCTGAAGTAATTTGAACTCCTAATTATTTTATGTTAATACTAGTTAGCCAAACAAAAATAACTGTGACTGGGGCACCTGGGTGGCTCAGTTGGTTAAGCAGCTGACTTTGGCTCAGGTCAGGATCTCAAGGTCCTGGGATGGAGCCCTGCTCAGCAGGGAGTCTGCTTGTCTCTCTGCCTCTCCCCCCTCCCCAGCTCCTGCGTTCTCTCTCTCAAATAAAAAATTAAAATCTTTTAAAAAAATAATAAGAATAACTGTGACTGGTGATGGGTATTAAAGAGGGCACGTACTGCATGGAGCACTGGGTGTTATACGCAAACAATGAATCATAGAACACTACATCAAAATCTAATGATGTAATGTATGGTGATTAACATAATAAAAAAAGAAAGAAAAAAATTAATTAATTAATTTTGAAAAAAGAATAACTCTGACTGTTTTTGCTAGTGAAATGGAGGAGAAAAAAGTTATATTTAGAAAGTCAGTCATCATACAACTAATTACATCATGTTATCTGTATATTTTAGCCCATAATTATGAACAGCCAAATTATAATTTTATAACACTAACATGAATTGGTTAAAATTATTATCATAAGAATCTCTGCCATTGGGACGCCTGGGTGGCTCAGTCGGTTAAGCGTCTGCCTTTGGCTCAGGTCATGATCCCAGGGTCCTGGGATTGAGTCCCGCATCGGGCTCCCTGCTCTGCAGGGAGCCTGCTTCTCCCTCTGCCTCTGTCTCTCTCTCTCTCTGTCTCTCGTGAATAAATAAATAAAATCTTAAAAAAAAAAAAAGAATCTCTGCCATTGCTGTAACTGTACAACAAATTTAAAGTTTTCTAGATATTGGTATTTTATTTTATTTTTAGGTAGCTAAATTTCAAGGAAGAAACATCAGGGAAGTTATTTTCCCTGCTGTTCTTTATAAAGCTAAAATCATTGAGAGAAAATTCTACGTACATTTACTCACACTCAAAAACTGTTACAGAATAAATTACAAAGTGAGCTGTAAATTAACTCTTTAGTCAAGAATGAAGGTCACTACAGTATTTTTCCAGTGGGTTCCCACCACATTTAGAAAAAAAAATCTGAAGTCTTAAACATGGTCTATATAAAGATCAACCCAGGGTTAGCCCATCCCATTTCTCCAACCTCATTCATCTCTCATCTCTCTTTTGCTGGCCTGCTGAGCTCCAACTACAGTGGCCCTATTCCCACAACACAACAAGCTTATTCTGTACCTCCTATTCTCTAGACTACAGGCTCTTACAGATCATCCACAGACTGAATCCTCCTCACCTACCATACAAATATCACCTCAAGTACCACCCCTTCAGAGAAATATTTCTATCATGGCTCCCCAGTTCCAATTATATTCCATTGCCATGTAGCTCCCCCATCAGTCTCTATTTGATATCACATTACTTTATTTTGTTTCTTCATTATATTTATAATGAAAATTATTTTATTCATTTATGTTTAATGTATGTCTCCTCCACCAGAATATAAATTCCATAAGAATAAGTACTGCATTTATCTTGTTTACTACAATCACTCAAGGACCTAAAATGAATTAATACTATACTACTAAATGTACAGGCTGAGATGAAGATTTTGGTATTTTGTAACCATTCTCACACATACTGCTCTCTTAGGCTTCTTCCATTTTTTTCTACCATTAGCACTTACCATGAAAGAATAGGTTAATTCCAAGAAATATGGACAAGCAAGTAGATGTTATACGTTATAATCAGTTCAGAAACTGACCCAAAGTTTCAGAATTAATGGTATATCTTTCAAATTGTACACTGATCCTACAGATCAGTAAACGTTAGTAATTATAAGTAAATTGTCAATTGTGTTTAAATAAAAACTATCAGATGAAATTTAGCATTTATGAGTAATACACAATCAGGCATATGATGAAATACAGATGAAAATTATTGAACATAATTTAAAAATAAAACAAGCATCATTTTAGAATTTAACACATAGTTTAACACATAGTTTAGATATCATCTACCTAAAATGTAATTTTATCTGAAATTAAAGAAATCATGTTTAAAGAATTAAAGGAAAGTATGACAACTACAACTCAAAAAAATGGAGAAACTTAATAAAGATATAGGTACTATATTAAAAAATAGGAAGAAATAGAAATTCTGGAGATGAAAAGTATAAGAGTTGAAAAGTACACAACCAAAATTAAAAATTCACTAGCAGAGCTCAATAGCAGATTTGAGATGACATAAGAGTCAGTGAACGTGGAGATGTATCAACAGAAATTACCAATTCTGAAGAACAGAAAAAGAGAATTTTAAAAAATGAACAGAGCCTCAGAGACTTATGGTATACCACCAAGCACCCAACATACATGTAATGCAAGTTCCAGAAGGAAGAGGGAGAAAAGGGCAAAAAAAATATTTGAAGAAATTATGGTCAAAACTTGCCAAACTGTTGAAAAATATTAATCTATAGATTCAAGTTTAAGGAATCCAAAGTAGGATAAACACAAAGAGATCCACACCTACACATCATTATTGAAAGCCAAAGACAAAGAAAATTTTAAAATCACAAAGAGAAAAACAATTCATCAGAAACAATGGAGGCCAGAAAGCAGGAGACAACATAGTCAAGGTGCTGAAAGAAAAAAAAAAAAAAACTGTAACAAAGAATTCTATATCCAGCAAAACTATTCTTCAAAAATAAAGGCAAAATAAAAGCAATCCAAAAAACAAAGATTGAAATAATTCATTGATAACAGACCTGGCTTACAAGAAATCCTAAAGGAAGTCCATCAGACTAAAAGAAAATAACCAGCCCATAACTCAAATACACAAAAAGAAATAAGGAACACCATAAAAGGTAAACATATGTGTAAATATAAAAGACTGCTTAATATTTTTTTCTTCTCAGGGTGCCTGGGTGGCCCAGTCAGGTAAGTGTCTACCTTCAGCTCAGGTCATGATCCCAGGGTACTGAGATCGAGTCCTACATGGGGCTCCTTGCTCAGTGGGGAACCTATTTTTCCCTCTCCCTCTACCTGCTGCTCCCCTTGCTTGTGCGCACACTCTCTCTCTGTCAAATAAATAAATCTTTAAAAAAATATTTTTTTCTTCTCTTAGTTGTTTTAAAAGACATACAATTGCATAAAAAATGTAAAACAGTGCTGTCAGGCTTCTAACACATAAAAACTTAATATGTATGACAATACTAACAGATACAATGGGGAGGAAATGGAGCAAAGTTTCTACATTTTACCATAATTAGTCAATCTGAAGTAGACTGTGACAAAGACACATACTGTAATCCCTAGAGCAATCTAAGAAAATAACCCAAAAGATCTAGTTAAAACACTAACAAAGGAATCAAATGATGCTCTGGAAAATATCTATTAACTCCAGAAGAGGCAGAAGAGGATGAGCAAATAAATAAAAAAGAAATGAGACAGGGCACCTGGGTAGCTCAGTCAGTTGAGCATCTGCCTTCAGCTTGGGTCATGATCCTGGGGCTGGGGTCCTGGGATTAAGCCCCGCATCAGGCTCCCCCCTCAGCTGGGAGTCTGCTTCTCCCTCTCCCTCTGCCCCTCTCTCATGTGTGCGCCCTCTCTCTCTCTCTCTCGCTCAAATAAAAAAAAGAGATACATCATTGCAGATATAAATCTATCAGTGATTACATTAAATGTGAACAGATTAAACCCTCCAATCAAAAAGTAGAAATGTCGCACTTTTTTTAAAAAAAAGCATGTTATGCTTTGCTGTTTATAAGACACACTTTAGACTCAAAAAACAAATAGACTGAAACTAAAAAGATGGAAAAATATTTGCAATACAAACAGTAAGCATAAGAGCTGGAGTGGCTATACTAGAGACAAAGAGGAATCTTTCATAATGATAGAAATCAGCTTATCAGTAAAACAATTATGTATGTATAGTGTAACTAACACCAATGCCCCCAAAGCATGAAGCAAAAATTGACAGAACTGAAAGGAAAAACAAACATAATAATAGGGATTTTAATCTGTCTCTCAATAATTGATAGTATGGCTAAACAGAAAATCAGCACAGACATAGAAGACTTGCAAACTATCACTCAACTTGACATGACACCTACAAAACATTCCACCCAACAACAGCATATTCTTATCTAGTACACAAGGAACATTCTTCAGAAAAGATTACATACTGGGCCATAAAACTGTCTCAATAAATTTAAAATGAGAAAATCATACAAACTGTGTTCTCTTACTACAGGGGAATTAAATAAAAAATCAACAACAATGAAATGGGAATCCCCAAATAATTGGAAATTAAACAGTACATTTCTAAATAACCCATAGGTCAAAGAAGATATCACAAAGGAAATTTAAAAATATTTAGAAGTGAATAAAAATTTTAAAAAGCAAAACATAGGGGTGCCTCGGTGGCTCAGTTGGTTAAACGTCCGCCTTCGGCTCAGGTCATGATCCCAGGGTTTTAGGATGGAGCCCCACGTCAGTCTCCCTGCTCAGCAGGGAGTCTGTTTCTCCCTCTCTCTCTCTGTCCTTCTCCCCCCGCTCATTCTCTCCCTTTCTCTCTCAAGCAAGTAAATAAAATCTTTTTAAAAATATAAATAAATAGGGGCACCTGGATACTTCAGTCGTTAAGTGTCTGCCTTTGGCTCAGGTCATGATCCCAGAGTCCTGGGATCCAGCCCCCGCATTGGGCTCCCGCTCAGCGGGAAGCCTGCTTCTCCCTCTCCCACTCCCCCCTGCTTGTGTTCCCTCTCTTGCTGTGTCTCTGTCAAATAAATAAATAAAATCTTTAAAAATATAAATAAATAAATAGCAGAACATAAAAAATGCATAGGATGCAGCTAACACAGTGTCAGAAAGGAAATTTAGAGCCTTAAATGCCTATATCAGTAAGGAAGAAAGATCTCAAATCAATAGCCTACACTTCTACCTTAAGAAGCTAGAAGAAGGCGGGGCGCCTGGGTGGCTCAGTCGTTAAGCGTCTGCCTTCGGCTCAGGTCATGGTCCCAGGGTCCTGGGATCGAGCCCCGCATCGGGCTCCCTGCTCCGCAGGAAGCCTGCTTCTCCCTCTCCCACTCCCCCTGCTTGTGTTCCCTCTCTCACTGTGTCTCTCTCTGTCAAATAAATAAAAAAAAAAAAAAGAAGCTAGAAGATAAGGCAAACTAAACCCAAAGCAAGCAATAGGATGGAAATTATAAAAGTTAAAACAGAAATCAGTGAAATAGAAAACAGAAAATGGGGGGAAAAATCAATTAAACCAAACTTGTTTCTTTGAAAATAGCAGCAAAATTGACAAACCTTTAGCTAGAATGACCAAGTAAAAAAGAAAGAATACACATGCTACCAAAATTAAGAATGAAAAAGGGACATCACTACCTACACTAGTAAAATTAAAAGCACATACAAGAATACTATGAACTATTTGCCAAAAATATTAAATAGCTTAGGTGAAATGGACAAATCCCAAGAAACGCAATTACTGAAACTAACTCAAAAATAAGCAGAAAATGTGAACAGACCTATAACAAGTAAAGAAACTGAATTAGCAATTTAAAAATTTTCCAGGGGCACCTGGGTGGCTCAGTCGTTGGGCGTCTGCCTTCGGCTCAGGTCATGATCCCGGGGTCCTGGGATCGAGTCCCACATCGGGCTCCCTGCTCTGCAGGAGGCCTGCTTCTCCCTCTCCCACTCTCCCTGCTTGTATTCCCTCTCTCACCGTCTCTCTGTCAAATAAATAGATAAAATCTTTTTAAAAATAAAAAATAAAAATTTTCCAAAGGAACAAAATCCAGGCCCACTTGCTTTCACTGGTAAATCCTATCAAATGTATTCCAAGAGATAATAACACCAATCATTCACAAACTCTTACAGAAAATAAAGGAGGAAACACGTCTCAATTCATTCTTTGAGGCTAGTATTACTATGTTACAAAATCCAAAGACATCACAAGGAAAAAAAAACTACAAACCAGTATCTTTCATAAATATAGACACAAAAATGCTCAACTAAATATTAGCAAAGGAAAACCAGCAACTATAGTAAGAATTATACACCATGACAAACAGAGATTTATCCTAGGACTAAGGCTGGTTTAATATCTGAGAATCAATTAATATAACACACAATATTAATGGAATAAAGGACAGGAACCACATGATCATCTCAGACATGGAGGTGACCAACCATACTGGTTTGTCCAGGACAGAGGAGTTTCCCAAAATGCAGGAATTTCAGTACTAAAACCAGAACAGTCTTAGGCAAACTGTGACAGTTGGTCATGCTAACAGATGCAGAAAAAGCATCTGACAAAATCTAATACCCATTCATGATAAAAATTCAGGAACAAATCAGGATTTAAAAGGAACCCTCTACCAAATACAGAGGTTTGCTATACAACACTGTTGTTGTACTGCTGCAATAAACAATACTGCATTGTACACTTAAAAAGTTCAGAAAGTAGATTTCATGTTAAGTGTTCTTACCACAATAAAATAAAAAAATTTTAAGAATAAAATTTATACACTGAAATTACAAAACATCACTGAGAAAAATTAAAGATCAATAAATCAAGAGAAATTTTCCTTGTTCATGTATTAGAAAACGCAATATTGCAAGATTTGTAATTCTCCCCAAACTGATCTACAGATTCAATGCATTCCCATCAAAATTCCAAGACTGCTTTCCAAAGATTAATAAGATAATCTTAAAATTTTTATGTAGGGCCCAGAAGAGCCATAACTTTTAAAAACAAAAACAAAATTGGAGGGCTTACACTACCCAACTTCACAAGTTACCACAGGGCACAATAATCAAGACAGAATAGTATTAGCTAGCATAAAGACAGATATATAGATAATGGAACAGAATTCAGGCCAGAAATAAATCTTTACATTTATTATCAATGAAGAAATGGCATCTTTTCAACAAAGATATGTTATCTTTTCAGCAAATTGTTCTAAGACAATCAATATGCAACAGATGAATTTAGACTCTTACTTCACACCATACATAAAAATTAACTCAAAATACAACCCAAATCTAAGAGCAAAAACTATAAAACATCTATAAGAAAACAAAGAAGACCCTGGATTAGGCAAAGAGTTCTTACAACAAAAGCATGATCTATAAAAGAGAAATTTGGGAAATTAAATTCCAACAAAATTAAAATTTGGGGGGGCATCCGGCTGGCTCAGTTGGTGGAGCATGCGACTCTTGATTATGGGGTCATGAGTTCAAGCCCCACACTGGGCCTAGAGCACACTTAAAAAATAAAAACTCTAAAAATATATATGTTTTAAAATGTTTGCACTTCAAAGGGCTCCAATAAAAAAATGAGAAAACAAGCCACAAACTGGGAAATAATATTTGCAAATCATGTATCTAATAAAGGGCTTGTATCCAGAATACATAAAGAATTCTTACAACTTGGGGGGGGGCCTATGTGGCTCAATTAGGCATCTGACTCTCGATTTCAGCTCAGGTCATGGTCTCAAGGATGTGAGACTGAGCCCCAGGTTAGGCTCCCCACTCAGTGGGGAGTCTGATATTCTCTCTCTCCCTCACCCTTTGCCCCTCCCCCCCAAATAAATAAATCTTTTTTAAAAAATAACTTTTACAACTCAATAAGATAGAAAATGGGCAAAAGATTTGAGTGGCTACTTCAACAAAAGGAATATATGAATGTCTAATAATTATATGAAAAAATGCTCAATGCCTTGAATCTTTAAGAAAATGTGAACTTAAACCACACTTCATACGTACTAGAATGGCTATAATAAAAATGATAAGAACAAGTGTTGACAAGGATGTGAAGAAACTGGAACTCTCATACACTGCTGTTAGAAATGTAAATATATGGGGCGCCCAGGTGGCTCAGTCAGTTAAGTGTCTGACTCTTGGTTTCAGCTCAGGTCATGATCTTAGGGTCATGGAATGAAGCCCCATGTTGGGCTCCCCACTCAGCAGAATAGAAAAAGTCTATTCCTAGTATCTACCCAAGAGAATGAAACCATATATTCACATAAAGACTTGTATTCAAATGTTCAAGCTGCATTATTTTCAACAGTCAAAACTGGAAACAATCCAAATGCCTATCAACTGGTCAATAATAAACAAAATGTGGTATATCCACACAATAGAATACTGTTCAGCAATAAAAAGAAACAAAGTACTGGTACATGCTATAATATGGATAAATCCCAAAAAAACATTATGCTAAGTGAAAAAAGCCTGATGCAAAAGACTACATATTGTATGATTCAGGGTGCCTGGGTGGCTTAGTTGGTTAAGCGACCAACTCTTGATTTCAGCTCATGTCATGATCTCAGGATCGTGAGATTGAGTCCCACAGAGGGCTCCACACTCAGCATGGAGTAGGCTTGAGATTCTCTCTCTCTCTGCCCCTCACCCCGCTTGCACGCACTCTCTCTCTCAGATAAGTAAATAAGTAAATAAGTAA
This sequence comes from Phoca vitulina, assembly GCF_004348235.1. Taxonomy (NCBI): domain Eukaryota; kingdom Metazoa; phylum Chordata; class Mammalia; order Carnivora; family Phocidae; genus Phoca; species Phoca vitulina. Next base: position 16,758,079 of record NW_022589717.1, read on the forward strand.
AAGCTAAGACAACCATATATTGTATGGTTCCATTGCTATAAACTATCCAGAAAAGGCAAATCCAGAGAGACAAAACACAGATCAGTGGTTGCCTGGGACTGGGTTGGAGGGGGCGGAGGAAGGGTTAACTGCAAACAGACTAGAGGTACTTTTTGGAGGACACAGAAATGTTCTAAAAGTGGCTTATAAGCTTAAACCAGTCCTGCTGTCAGTCTGCGGGAGTCAGGTATTGTGCATCTGACTGAGCCTCTGCTGTCTACCCCCATGGTGAAGATGAGCTCTGCCTCTCCACCCCAGGCTATAGTACTTACAGGTGGCCTCCTGGCCTCCTGTTGGCCCAGTGTGGAGTCCAGCAACTTCATGCAGATAAGCTCTGCCCCTGCCCACCAGCAGGACCTGTCAGTCTGAGGAGATCCTGGGCTCTCCCCCTAGCCAGCTGGGCCACCAGCTTCCCTCTTCTGTCTCTGGAGGAGTCTAGGGGGTATGTTGTCTCCCCAGTCCTCTCACAGACTTTCCTTTGCTGAATTAAAGTTTGTAAATGGTTTTAAAGATAAATAAACAAGCAAACAAACAAATATATCTGGCTTGTAATGATAGTATAACAATTCTATATGTTTACTAAAAACAACTGAATTGTTTATATGGATAAGTAATATTCCATTGTATATATACACACCACCTCTTCTTTATCCATTCATCAGTCAATGGACATTTGGGCTCTTTCCATAATTTGGCTATTATTGATAATGCTGTTATAAACACTGGGGTGCATGTGCCCCTTCAAATCAGTATTTTTGTATCCTTTGGGTAAATGCCTAGTAGTGCAATTGCTGGGTCACAGAGTAATTCTATTTTTAACTTTCTGAGGAACCTCCATACTGTTTTCCAGAGTGGCGGCACCAGTTTGCATTCCCACCAACAGTATAAGAGGGAGGGTTCCCGTTTCTCTGAATCCTCACTAACATCTGTTGTTCCCTGTGTTGTTAATTTTAGCCATTCTGACAGGTGTGAGGTGGTATCTCAATATATTTTGGGAAAAAATAAAAATAAAAAATAACTGAATTGTGCACCCCAACTGGACTCATTTTTGGTATTAAATAACTCAAGACACTAATTTTTTTTTAATTGAAGTGCAGTTGACACACAATATTAGTTCCAGGTATACAACATAGAGATTCAACATTCATATAGATTACAAAGTGAGATCACCACAATAAATCTAGCTACCATCTATCACCATATGAGGTTGTTACATATTATTAACTATAATCCTTGCACTCCACATTGTATCCCTGTGTCTAATTTATTTTATAACCGGATGTTTGTACCTTTTAATCCCCTATTTTTTCCGTCCCCTTGCCCCATCTCCCTTCTGGCAATCACTAAATTGTTCTCTGTATCTATGGGCCTGTTTCTGTTTTGTTTTGTGGTTGTTCTCTTGTTTTGTTTTTTTGATTCCACATACAAGTGATAGCATACAGTATTTGTCTTTCTCTGACTTATTTCATGTAATATAATACCCTCCAGGTCCATTCATGTTGTTGCAAATGGCAAGGTTTCATTCTTTTTTATGGTTGAGTAATATTCCATTTTATATACATATATATAATCTTGCCTATACTAAGTTATGCTGCAATGAACACAGAGGTGCATTTATCTTTTAAAATTAGTGTTTTCATTATCTTCAGATAAATAGCCAGAAATGGGTTTGCTGGATTGTATGGTAGTTCTATTTTTAGTTTACAGAAGCTCCATACTGTTTTCCACAGTATATGCACCACTTTGCATTCCCACTAACAGTGCACAGAGTTCCCTTTTCTCCACATTCTTGCCAACACTTGTCATTTCTTGTCTTTTTGATAACAGCCATTCTAACAGGTGTAAAGTGATACCTCATTGTGGTTTTGACCTGCATTTCCTTGATTAGTAGTGATGTTGAGCAACTTTTCATGTGTGTGTTGGCCATCTGTCTGTCTTTTTGGAGAAATGTCTATTTGGGTCCTCTGCCCATCTTTTAATTGGATTTTGTTTAATATATTGAGTTGTAAATTCTTCATATATTTTGGATTATTGATCTCCCTTACCAGTTACATCATTTACAAATATCTTCTCCCATTCAGCAGGTCCCCTTTTCATTTTGTTTATGGTCTCCTTCACTGAGCAGAAGCTTTTTAGTTTGATGTAGTCCTACTTATTTTTGCTTTGCTGCCCTTGCCTGAGAAGACAGATCCAAAAAAATATTGTTCAGACAAATGTCCAAAAGCTTACTGCCTATGTTTGCTTCTAGGACTTTGATGGTTTCTGGTTTTACATTTAAATCTTTAATCCATTTTGAGTTTATATTTGTATATGGTATAAGAAAGTGGTCCAGGGGCACCTGCTGGCTCAATCAGTGAAGTATTTGGCTCTTGATTTCAGGCCCTACGTTGGGCACAGAGATTACTTTAAAAATAAATAAAAATTTTTTAAAAAAGTGGTCCAGTTTTATTCTTTTGCCATGTAGCTGTCCAGTTTTCCCAGCACCATTTATTGAAGAGACTATCTTTTCCCTGTTGTAGCTTCTTGCCTCCTTTGTCAAACATTAATAAGAATGGGTTTATTTCTGGGCTCTATTCTGTTCTATTGATCTGTGTCTGTTTTTGAGCCAGTACCATACTGCTTTGATGACTACTACAGCTTTGTAGCATAGTTTGAAATCAGGGAGCCTGATATCTTCAGCTTCGTTCTTCTTTCTCAAGATTGCTTTGGCTATACAGGGTCTTTTGTACACAAATAAAATTCTATACAAATTTTAGGATTATTTGTTCTACTTCTGTGAAAAATGCCACTGGAATTTTAATAGGGATTGCAATGAATCTCTAGACTGCTTCAGATAATATGAACATTTTAACATTAATTTTTCTAATCCATGAGTATGGTTTATCTTTCCATTTATTTTTATCATCTTCAATTTCTTTCATCAATGTCTTATAGTTTTCAGAGTAAGGTCTTTTAACTCCTTGGTTAAATCTACTCCTCAGTATTTTTTTTTTTTTTTTGATGCAATTGTGAGTGGGATTGTTTTCTTAACCTCTCTTTCTGATAGTTCATTATTAATGTATAGAAACGCAACAGGCTTATGCATATTAATTTTCTATGCTGTGTACATACCCAAGAGAAATGAAAACACATCCACAAAAAAATGTGTACAAAAATGTTCACAGCAGCACTGTTCATAAGTGGAAACTCAAATGTCCACTTACTAACAAATAATGTGGTATATCCATACAATAGAATATTACTCAGCAATAAAAATAATGACATAGGCTACAACATGAACTTTGAAAACATTGTGCTAAGTAAAAGAAACCAGTCATGAAAAATAACATATTGTATGATTCTACTTTTTTTTTTTTTTTAAGAGAGAGCAAGTGCCTGCTCAAGCAAGGAGGGTGGGGGGAGAGAATCCTAAGCAGGCTCCACCCCCAGCTCAATCTCAGGACCCTAAGATCATGATCTGAGCCAAAATCCAGAGCTGGATGCTCAACCAACTGAGCCACCCAGGCACTCCTGTATGATTCTTCTCATAAAAAAATGTCCAAAATAGGTAAATCCATAGAGACAGAAAGATCAGTGGTTGCCTAGAGCTGGGGATCTTGGGGGGAAAAGGAGAGTAACCACTAATGGATACAGGATTCTTTTTCGGAATGATGAAAATGTCCTAAAATTGATTATGGTGATAGTTGCACAACTCTGTGAATATATTAAAAACCACTAAAATGTGCACTTTAAATTGGTGAATTGAATGGTATATGAATTATATCTCAATAAAACTGTTACAAAAACAAAACAAAACAAAACCTGGGTGTACAAAGCCATCAACACTGGTAGGCCTACCACATCCAAAGTTACCAATCTATTATTTAGGACAAAAAAATCTCAGTTATAAGTATCTTCCAATCATACTCTCATAATTTTGTATATGAGTATATATATCTGCAATTACAAGCAATGATTGAGTAACTCGTTAAGTCACTAACCTTAAAAAATGGGTTGTCATTAAATATTCAAATTTCAAATGCCCAAGATATTTCAGTTTTCTACTTCATGTGTTTATGAGGAGCTAGCTCCATGATACTCATATGAACGCACTGCATAAACTGTATTGCACTACATATAAACTTTCATTATTCCTGAATTCCTTAAATGTAATTCAATAATTTCCAGGCTTATATAAAGTCATTTTTACCTTTTAAAGAAAGAAAAAAAAAACTCCGAAACGCAACTACCCAATCCTACCTTAGTAAAGTATACATTCTTCCGTGATTCTGGCACTATTCTGTGATTTATGGCACTAGGGAAAGCACATAATTTACCTCTCTATAGTGACTCATAGGTAAAATGAAAAGCAAATCTGATTATCAAACACAAGATTACTGTTATATCATCACCGGATTAAAATTTAAACCACACAACTGAAGTAAATGTTCACGAAGGGCGGAAATTTTACAGTTTTTGAATGAAGTGTTCCCCCCTCATTCATTTAAACTAGTACGAATAACTTAAAGAAAGGCTGTTCTGCAGCGAATCTAGGTCCTAGAAAGAGAGCCCAGGATGCTGGCACATAAGAAACATTAGAAACAGTGCAATCTGGATTACTCTTGGCCTTATGGAATATTTTCTCTGTCCTTTAGTGACATGGAATTAAAATGCCCAACTGGAGCGGGGGCGTCGGGGGTGGGGGTACGGCTACTCTGCTCGCAAAGCTGCTCCGGTCAGCACCAGCCCTAGCAGAGCCCTCACCGTTCCTTTCCCGCGCCCCCAAAACATCCAGTAGCACGGTCCCAAGGGGACAGCTTCTCCAAGAGAGGATCCAGAAGGCGGTCACTGGACGCGCGTTACAGAGCCCGTTTTTGTTTTGTTTAAAAAACAGATTCCTATCACAGCCAAGCCTCCCTACCCCCGGGGGAATTGGGGGAAGTGGCAGTAGGGGGCCGGCGTGGAAAGCGAGAATAAAAGAATAACCGAGTACAACCTGCCATGCAAGCTAGCCGCGGAAAGAAGGAAAGGTAAGAGGCGGCGATAAGGCCCAACGGGGAAGGAAACTGGTGTCCAGCCCTCCACGCCACCCGGAGCGGCCGGAGCCTCCCAGGTCCCGCCCCGAGCTCGCTGCCCTGCCCCGGCGCCGGCCGCAGCCTCCCGCCCTACCAGACCCTCCCAGGACGCGCTTCCTCCGGAGCCGGACCCCCGCCCTGGCCTCCCCGCGGGATAAGGCGGGTCAGTTTCTGTCCGCTTCTCGGCAGAGGTGACTCGCGCGGAGATGTAAACACAGCGAGACCAGCTGCGCTCAGCCCATCCCCCCCCCGCCGGGGTCCGTAACCTCTTTCCTCAGCCCTGCCCCGCGCCTCGCGCTCCCCGCGGGCAGGCGAACAGCGCGCCTTCCCCTTTCTCCAAGTCCCGCTTCCCGACCGTTGCCCGGGGGCACTCAGCCCCCTTCCCCAGCTCCCAGCCGTTGTCACCGCCACAGCCTCCAGAAAACCCTCAGCAAACCCCGGAGCAAACAACACAGGCGCGGGGCGGGGGTGCGGAGGGAGGAGGCGGCACTCGGGACAGCGAGGCTTTATCGCCGCGCCCTCCGCGCTCCCTCCCACCAGCCTCGGCTGCCCGCGCTCTTACCTGCTCTCCGCGTCGCCTGGGAAGACCACGGCGTAGCTTTCCCTCCCGGCAGGGCCGCGGACTAGCACCGCCGCCGCCGTTGGCCGGGCGTCCCGAGGGAGCTAGGGCCTCCCCGGCAGCCCGAGCCGCTCCACTGGGAGAGGAGGAAACAAAACAGCGGCGAGCCGCCCCGCGCAGCGCCCCCCGCCCGCGCCGCCCCACCGATCCCCAACCGCCGAGGCGACGGCAGCGACACAGAGCCCGGCGCGGGGAGCAATGGTGGCCCCCGCCCTCGCCCCGCTCCCGGCCCCCTCCCTCCACCCCCCGCCTCAGCTCCTCCCCCTCGGCCTCCTGCCGCCGCCACCAGGACACTCGAGTCCGCCTCCCCCACCCCGCCCGCTCGGAGCGCTCCTCCCCTCCCCACGCGGCGAGGGGGGGGGCGGCACCGCCAGTCACCGCAGCGTCTGTCAAACCAGGGCCGGCTATTTATACCCCGCGGGGCCCCACCGCCCCCGGCCCCCAGCAGCCCGCCAACCTGCCTCAGTGGCTCTCTCGACTCTCGCCCGCCCCTGATCCCCCAACTTCTCCCAAACCCGCCATCTCAGGTAAAGACTCTGGCCCCTTGTCCCGCTCCCTGCTCGGGGCTCCCCCATCCCACTCGGCTCCAACCCCACACTGGTGCAGGGGCTCCAAGGCGCGGGCAGGCGCGTGGGGGTAGCGGGACCGCGCGTGCACCTGCAGCGCCCGCCCGCCCCCTTCTCCCAGCTGGCCGGGACCGCACGCACACACCCTCGCCACTCTCTGAAGCCTCCCGCGGGCCCCGGCTGTCATTCCAGCCCCAGCTCCGGACTCCCGCCCTTCTCCAGGGACAGCTCCGCACTCGGGCAGTCTGACAGTTACTGGGGGCCGAGGGTTGGATAAACTCCTAGCCCAAAACCCTCCAGTTCTCCACTCCACAGCCTCCGCTAAGTGAAAGGTGGGGGCGCGGGCAGGCCAGAGCGCACCGCCCACCCCGCCCCGGCCCCTCCCCGGTCCGTGACGCTCGTGGCGCACCGCCCCTCCAGCCTCGCGCCCTCTGCGCCGCCCGCTCCTCCTCCTCGCTCGCAGGCGCCCGGCCTTGTACACCCGCGACCCCGCCCCATTCCCAGAAATTACCACCCGCCCAACGGCCGGGCCGCGCGGCGGTTGGTGCCCGCGTTTGCTGACGGTCGGGTGGCGGGGCTCAGCGCGCAGCTGCGGAGCGCGGCGGGCGGCCCCTTGGCGCTGCCCCCGAACTGCGGGCGCCCGCACCGAGCCATTGTCGCTCCTCGCTCGGTCAGCGACGGATAAGTAACTCAAGTCCGAGTATTGTTGTTGCGAGAATGCGGGAGTGTATTGGTGCGGGAGTATTTTGGTCCAAGTGCCTGACGAATTCGAAAATGAAAACCCAGCCGTAGCTGCACGCTTCTGGTTTCCCCACTTTCACACAAAGGGGAACCTTTGAGCCGGGCACTCACGCGCCTTCAAATGCACAAAAGCCAATGACACGGTGCCCTGGACTGTCCGGCGTTTGGAGCGCCTTGCTAATGATCTTTCTTACGCACAGTTATGCATATAAACGCAAAGTTATGCCTCAATCTAGTCCCCCGCCCTCCCACCACACTTCGCCGCCGCCGCGTTTTCTTGTATTTGTTAACAAAGAGCGATGACTGTCCCGGTGCGCGGAGGGACTAATTCTAGTCCCCTCTCGGGCTCCTGCAGCCCCACTCCGATAGACCTGGCGCAGTATCCACCAGGTTCATCGCTGGGCTCCAGCCTTAGTCTTTTTGCGGCTCCATAACCAGTCAGAGAAGAAAAAACCGTAAAGAATGTAAGTGGTAGCTGTTCTTTAAAGTAACGTGGGAACCATGGAAATAACCTTAGAGTAGGGCTCAAATGTCAGAGGACTGTCAGCCCCACTGATTTGTTCCTGAAGAACCTAAGAATTTAATGATCTTTTTCTTTTTTAAAGCTGTTAATGTCTTTTTTATTTACTGGCGGGGGGGGAGGCACGGGGGTGGAAGTGGGATTCTTCCTCTCCTATCTGGAGAAGCAACTCTGGTGAGTCCTTAAGAGATTTTTACGTAGGGGAAACCTGGATAGCAAATAGGTTAATCAAACAGATCCTCTTAACTCTGATGAAGTTTTATGGATCCCTTAGTTCTAAAACATGGCGACTCTTGACGTTCTTTTGAACTAAAGAATTCAAACCTTTAATACACAATAAACAGGGTACTACAAGCATAGCAACCTTTCTAGGGCAGTATTTCTGATCTCATACTTCCTGTAAAATAGGGAACCATTGTCCACTCGGTATATGTAAAGAATTAATAATACTATTGCATCTCCGTGACAATAACATGTCATATTAAGGAGCATGCAAGGACAAAGCCTGATTCCTGTAGTTAGGGACAGATCTCACCTGCTGGGTCAAATCATTACTGTTTTCAGCTACCATGAGAAGAAATGTCTCTCTCCTACTGCCAGCTGCAAGTAAACTGGCAAGTCCCAGGTGGATAACAAGGGTAAATAACATTGTTGTTCCTAATTCTTCAGTGCTCCTTCCATGCATGTTCTTTGAAATGTGGCTTTGCAGTTCTAATTAGAGGCAGAAAGTTTCTCCACCCTACTGATGTTGGACATAAATTATTCCACTTGGTTTTGGCCAAAGGAATATGGGCAGAAGTGACGGTGTAACAGTTCTGAGCCTGTCCTTAGGAGATTTTGCATGTTTCTGCTTGCCTCTCCCCCACACCTGCCTTTCACAGTGTGAAGAACATGCCTGGGTAGTCTGCCGGTAAAACAAGAATGAGAGACATGAAGCGGGTCTAGAACCATCCCCAGCTTGGAGCCAGTGACCTGCAGGAAAAAGGAATTGTTGTTTTAAGCACTGTGTTTAGGGGTGTGCTACCCAGAACTAGTGTTCCAATCACTGACTGGTAGAATAGGAGATGGAACAATCTGCTCTCTTGTCATTAGCCTTAAAGGTGCCAAACTGATGTCTCTGGGGCAGCTCTTCCATAGTGGGTCTTGGAAAGGCACATTCTTTGTGGAAGCCAAGTTTGTAGCAAGGCATTCTAAAACCTCAGACTCAGTAGGAAAGGGATGATGTGGTCAGTGGTCCTAGCTAATGAATAGGGACTATGAGATCTCCAGGTTATAACTAAATTTCTCTTGCTTCTGGGGCGCCTGGGTGGCTCAGTCGGTTAAGTGACCGACTCTTGATTTCTGTTCAGGTCATGATCTCAGGGTGATGGGATTGAGCCCCTCACTGGGCTCCATGCTCTGTGCGGAGTCTCCCTATCCCTCTGCTCCTCCTCCTCATACTCTCCCTCTCTCTAAAATAAATAAATTTTTTTAAATTTGCTCTTCTGTTTTTTTGATATTATACAATTTGTTTTATAATTAGACAAGTGCTTCACTAATGCATTCTCATCATCAACTTTCAAATAATACAAAACGGACTTTTTTAAAAAAGTCAAGTCTCCTCCTTTCCTTCTCTACTTCCCTTTCCACTCCTCAATCCTGCATACATACCAGTCTTTCCACACCTCTACCCTTCCACAGGTAACCATGAACGATAAGTTAGCATTTCAACTTCCTGACGTTTTTCTGTGCATTTATATACATACACATGTAATTATGTAGACTAACTATAAATGAAATGGTATAATATGTGTATTAGATAGAATGCTTCTGTACTTCTTTTCTCCATTTACCCTTTGTTCTCTCTTACTACCTAAGAAAGTCTTTTTAAAATTTCAGCCTGTCTTCAGTATGATGGGTTAACCAAAAGAAGAGGTTTTCCACTTTTATATCAGAATATTAAAAGGGAAAAGGAGGTTTTAGGGCCAGTTTAGGGATGGGAGTGATAATCAACATGAGGAACACAGAAGACTAAATTCTCGTAGTGCTAGCCAGTAAATCATTTGCCCCTCCCAAACTGGAAATTCTCTTTCTTGGGATAATCCTTGGATACTTTGAGTTAGAGTTGATTAAACAAAGCTATATTCCTTTACAACATTTCGAAGTGAGTAGTCCAAGAGAAGGGAATGCTGTGCTACCTTTTCTGACCTAGCCTCAGGAGTCTCTCTCTCTCTCTCTCTCTCTTTCTCTCTCTCTCTCTCTCTCTCTCTCTCTCACACACACACACACACACACACACACACACACACACGGCAGTGAGGATTGTTGGAAGCTAGCTACCACAAGGGCATTCTGCACTAGTGAACTTTGAATTACTGACCGTCTTTAAACCTGTTGGATTCCCTCATTACAGATGGGCAAATCCCTAGGTTACCAACAACTATGTAGACTTTACAAGAACAGCGAGAAAAATCTCTTGCTTCTCCTTAAAGAATAAGTGGTTTGGGGGCACCTGGGTGGCTCAGTCAGTTAAGCGTCTGCCTTGGGCTTGGGTCATGATCTCAGGGTCCTGGGATCAAGTCCCACATCTGCTCTCTGCTCAGTGGGGAGTTGGCTTCTCCCTCTCCCTCTCACTCTCTCAAATAAATAAATAAAATCTTTAAAAAAAAATAAGTGGTTCTGGGTGCTATCGTCCAGTTATATCCTGGTATTAACCTACCTTATTTAAAAGTCACTATATCCATCCCTTCCACCACCCCTTTCTGGGCTTCTACAAAGATGATTATTCATAACTCTCCCATACTCTGGTTCTGCAAAGGAACCCAGGCTCCAGACTCACATTTGTTTTAGGTATCATTTTGCCTTGTATGAATCAGAATCTCTTAAACATTACATATTAAACAAGTTATAAGAGGCTTTCCCCAGAGAATGTTCAAAACCACTGGGGGCCGGGGGAACATGTTAAGTTTCCAGAATCCAGTGAAACAATTCTTTTTTTTTTTTTTAAGATTTTATTTATTTATTTGACAGAGAGAGACACAGCGAGAGAGGGAACACAAGCAGGGGGTAGTGAGAGAGGGAGAAGCAGGCTTTCCGCTGAGCAAGGAGCCCAATGTGGGGCTCGATCCCAGGACCCTGTGATCATGACCTGAGCCGAAGGCAGACGCTTATCGACTGAGCCACCCAGGCGCCCCCCAATGAAACAATTCTTAAGAATGAAATTTGTACCATCAAATGCAATCGGATAAAATAAGCAGAAAGTACAAAGTTTTGAACATAGAAGGGAAGTTAAATCCTCATAGAAGGGAATTTAAATCCTTCTAAGTCGCATGTGTAATTTTACCATGTACTGTTTTCTAGTAAAATAAGTACGTAAAGTCATTTCATACTTTGAGTTCTTGATATATTTTTAAAGCAGCTTTCTCTTTAAGATAGTGCTTTAGTTGGAAACATTAATGCTATCAACAAATAAATTACTTTTAGCATACATTTTATTGCTTTGTTAAAATATTTCAAGTGTTAAGATGGATTATATTTTATTCTAGTTAGAATTTCTTATATTTTCAATGATAAAACCAATTTTGTAAGCAGATTTGCCTCCTTGTCTTTATTATAAAAATTAAAAATCCAATGAAATGTACATGAAGACATTTTAATAGTGATTTAAGATCATATTAATCTTTAGAGTTTCTGAATAAAATTGGTTTCTTAATAAAATTCAGGATAAATGCCATAGTAGTTAATTAAAACACAAAGATAAATATATTCCATGGGGGAAAGTTCTGAAATAAATTTCCATATTTGTAAGCTGACTAGTTTTCAAGGGTATTTAACTCTGTTTCTTCCATGCTACTAAGTTAAAATGAATTAATAGAAATTTTTCTTTCCATTTATTTCCTGGATCACTCTAAAGTTTAGAAAAGCAAACCAAAAGCTTTGTTTTTTCCACTATTTATTTGCTTTCTTCTCTGCGGTTTTTTCCTATTGGTCAGCTAACCAGAGTGGGTCGCATTATTTTAGTAATAGTAAATAATAATGACAATAATAACAATAATATTGACCACTATTAGTATATTGCTAGGTACCTTTCTTGTGAGTTTTTACAAGTATCTCCATCTTACAGTTCACATCCAAGGTAAGAAAGGTTAAGCCACTCATTCAAAGTTACACAGTTGACAATAGAGTTAGATATTGAATCCTTCTCCAGAGCCCATGCTCTTAGCCACCAGCACTTCTAAAGTGCGGGTGTGTTTTAACTGTTCATGACCAAACATCAAGGGCAAAAAGTATTGCCCTCTCCTTCAGCTTTGACACCAGCCTCATGTCCTATTCCCCCAAATTCACTGGGCTTGGATGCCACCTTGCAGTTCTACTCACCTCTGCTTGGGTCCTGTTCTGCCTAACATAACAGATGGTTGAGTGTTTCTGGCCATCTTCTCTATCTCCCTCTCTCCAGACACTCCTTCCTCCACTGGTTGCCAACATATTCCCTCTCCTCCAGTTCCTGTTTCCTGTTCTTCCTGTCTGCTTCATTGTGTCTGACTAGACCTCCCATATCTGCTGATGACACTGACCGCTAAGCAAAAGGAGAGAGAGAAATTAGGATCAGGATAAGAAGCCAATCGACATGGAGAATGAATGGGTCACTGTAATTAAGAAGAACAATAATTAGGGCGCCTGGATGGCTCAGTCGGTTAAGCAGCTGCCTTCGGCTCAGGTCGTGATCCCAGGGTCCCGGGATCGAGCCCTGCATCGGGCTCCCTGCTCAGCGCGGAGCCTGCTTCTCCCTCTCCCTCTGCCTGCCTCTCTGCCTACTTGTTCTCTCTCTCTCTCTCCGTCAAATAATTAAATAAAATCTTAAAAAAAAAAAAAAAAAGAAGAACAATAATTAAAATGTGAATACCAGGCAGGAAAAAAGTGGAATAAATGGGAAGATGTGTTGAGAGTTTTAAAATACTGTGATTCTAGGGGTGCCTGGGTGGCTCATTTGGTTAGGTGTCCGGCTCTTGGTTTCGGCTCAGGTCATGATCTCAGGGTCGTGGCATCCGGCCCTATCATGGGCTCTGTGTTCAGCAGGAGTCTGCTTGAGAATCTCTCCCTCTCCCTGTGCCCCTCCCCTGCTCTCAAGGGTTCTCTCTCTCTCACTGTCTCTCTAAAATAAATAAATAAACCTTTAAAATACCATGAATCTATATGAATGACTGGAAACTCCTATAATGTGAAGGAGAGAGGGAAATAATAATAGTTCCATAGTTAAAGTTAATATTCAAGGGTTCATGATAGGTATAATAATTGATAATATCTGTACTTACATGTGATCAGAGTCCAAAATAGCAACACAATACTTTCGAAATTTAGCATCATCTTAATAGTGTTGATTGAATGTGTACTTTCTTTTAATCTTTTATTTTAATCCCCATAAAAACCCAATCAGGAAAGTACTGTTACCATTTGCAGATTATGACACCGAGGTGAAGGAAGAGTAAAGCAACTTTCTCAAGACCACCAGCAAGTGAGTAGTGGAGCCAGGCAGGAGGCACAAGCAGGCTGGCTCCAGACTCCACACTCCGAACAGTCTACTCAGCTTCCTCCTCCTGTGCATTGTCCTCTCCAGGATGGAAGGAGAGACCAGGCCAGCTTCTCCCTATCCTGTGCTCTCCTTATGAATAAGCCAATATCTCTGACCTGTGATTTGAAGAGAAAGGGTCCTATTCACAATTCAGCAAGCCTAAAAGTGTCTTATATTCGGGATGCGTGGGTGGCTCAGTTGTTAAGCATCTGCCTTCGGCTCAGGTCATGATCCCAGGGTCCTGGGATTGAGTCCCACATCGGGCTCCTTGCTCAGCAGGGAGCCTGCTTCTTCCTCTGCCTGCAGCTCCCCATGCTTGTGCTTTCACTCTGTCTCTCTGACAAATAAATAAATAAATAAATAAATAAATAAATAAATAAATAAAATCTTAAAAAAAAAATTTCTTATATTCTACTAGTAGAGAATTTTCAGAGCCCACCTACTAAGTCTGCATTTTTATTTGGTTACCTGGGTGGAGAAAGAAAATTAATATGTTTTTTTAAAGATTTTATTTATTTATTTGACAGAGAGAGAGCACAAACAGGGGAAGGAGCAGAGGGAGAGGGAGAAGCAGACTCCCCAGGCTCAATCCCAGGACCCTGAGACTTTGACCTGAGCTGAAGGCAGATGCTTAACCGACTGAGCCACTCAGGCACCCCGAGAAGTAAGCTTTGACAGATGGAAAAGGCAAGGTTGGAGTCTCCAACCTCCAGCTTTTAGTCTTTTAGATCTGTCAGGAATATTATATATTTACTCTGACCCAATTGTTCTACTGTTAAGAACACTGAGGCCTAAAAATAAGTGACTTGCTTTTGTTTTTTGTTTTTTAAAGATTTTATTTATTTATTTGACAGATAGAGAGCACAAGTAGGCAGAGTGGCCCGCAGAGGGAGAGGGAGAAGCAGGCTCTCCGCTGAGCAGGGAGCTGGACGTGGGGCTCAATCCCAGGACCCCAGGATCATGACCTGAGCCAAAGGCAGCTGCTGAACCGACTGAGCCACCCAGGCGCCCCGTGACTTGGTTTTGTTAATGCAGGCAAGCAGAGTTGGAATTCGAATCCAGCTTTTCTTATTTTTATAAGCTCCCTTTTTGAGGTCACTGAGGTGAAAGTTGGGGAAGAGGAAGGTCTTTGGAAGTGCTGACACCCTTGAGCCTAATGGGAGAAGTTTAGCAATAACAGCCTCCCTCTCACTGACTAGGTGGAGCAGGGCAGGAAAGGGGGGAACAGAGTAAGATGGTGGGGGCTAAGAAGCCAGGGAGGGGTAGAATGATGGAGACAGGCTTGGATCTGGTGAGGCAGAAAGAGAGACAGAGAGGTGGGAAATTACGGAGCCAAGGCAAATCTCAGGAAGGAGCTAAAATTGGTTAGGCAAACTGTGAACTCAAATGTAGGCAGTTATCTACTTTACAGTTGTGTCTATAGCCAGCCATACCCATATGTTCAAAAGTATTTTGTTTTTCAGTTTTTCCTCAAGATGTCCTGTATATTTTTATAAGGTGGTTTATATTTATTATAAGCCAATTTTGGTGTTTTTCCAACATTTCTATGATGGAAAACTTAAATCATTTTTATATTGTTCTATTGAAATTTCAGTCTTTAATATTTTTTATTTATCATTAACCCAAAGTGCCCTTTAATCACTAACATAGTACTTGTTGAATTAGGCAGGAACTAGATATACTGAACTTCCAAATGACAGGGGCTGAGAAGAGCAAGGGACAAATTTGTATTGAAGTAAGATGCACATCTGGTTATCAGACCAAATGAGTAGCACTGAGTCTTTTTGAGTGTAAAATTTTTAAATGGCAACAGCAGGGGCTTCTGTAAGTCGTCTAGATAACTTGAAAGGAGATTAATGAGTAGTTCACAGGACCATGGTGCCTGTGATTGACTTTGAGAAACCCTCTCCCCACAAAAATAAATACCTGGGATCCTGTTTTCCAGTAGTAGGTTTCGGGGTGAGATAAATGAATGAGGTAAAGGAATGAAAAAGTAAGATAAGAGAGCAAGAGTCTTTTGTGTACTCCAGGTATACTCATTGTTTCTATTCTTAGAGCAAAACATTTCATAGATCTAATGCAAGTAGAGCATTGTAACTCTTGATCTCAGGGTTTTAAGTTTGGGCCTCACGTTGGGTGTAGAGATTACATAAAAATAAAATCTTATTTTTTTAAGAAAAAGAGAATGCAAGAAAAAAGAGAAAACAAAGTATGGTAAATTCAGGGCCTAAGGTCATTCAGTATGCTAGGTAACAAGCACTTCACATTTGGGGTGCCTGGCGGGCTCAGTCAATAGAGCATGTGATTCTTGATCTTGGGATTGTGAGTGCAAGCCCCATATTGAGTGTAGAGATTACTTAAATAATCTTTAAAAAAAATCTTCATGTTTGTTTTTTTAAATGTTAGAACTTATAAAATCCACATCAATCTGAAATGATTATTATGAGGGTAGTGTATGAAAAATCTTCTTGATGATCATCTCTTGAAGAGATGAAATGTTTTTTTAAAAAAAATATCCTCGCAGTTGAGCTTTGAAATGTTATAAAGGAATATGACCTCACTTAATCAAATATAATTCAAAGCCTCCAAGAATTAGCCCAAGAAAGTGAATTTCCAGATTGGGAGGGACAACAGATTTACCCACTACCACTCTGAGAATTTCGTCTTCCCTGTGACCCTCACTTTGATGATCACTTCCAGTCCTGTACTGAGCCGTAAATGCTGTGCCTCCCAATTAACATTTTTGTTGTATTCCCTACTTTCATCTCATTAGTTGTGAAGCTCTCTAGCTTTTCCATCCTTTCTCCTATACTTTCATTCTTACTCAGGACCCCTGTAGTTCAACATCAAGGGGATGCCTTTGGGGTTTGACCTGCTTAGAGCCAACCCCATTCTCTGATAACCAGGCCTTGGTCCTGTCCCCAGGCAGCCACGCTATGCCATGTGACTTTGCTCTCTCTGACTAAAATTGACTGATTGAACCAGCAAGGTGTACCTCATCTAAACGGGGTCTATCATGTTTGTTCTTCCAGGAATTTGGAATTGGGACCAACAGACCATCTACTCTTTCTTAATGTGTCTGGAAGCTTGTGTATATGTATGTTGGTAGTTGTGGGAGAGCCATAGTCTACCGTATGAAAACTAAGAACAGGGAAAGCTAAGCCTGTGGCTCAGCCACAAGCAGAAGCAGACAATAGAAAGCAACAGAGAAGTGTGTGGGTTCCTGGTAGCCTTCCGGATCCAACTGGTTCCAGTGGCTGGGGATGAATCCAACTTTTGTAGGGCCTAATGCTTATGTAATTTGGGTGCCTACTTTGAAAAAAATAGAAAATTATGAACACAAAATTGGGTGTGAATACGCATACTTATTTAGAATAGGAAATAAATCACAAAAAAAGACAGATTTTTAAAAGCTGATCAATATCTCAAGTATTATAAAATCCAGAAAAATGAAATATGCGATACTATTTTTTTTAAAAGATTTTATTTATTTATTCATGAGAGACAGAGAGAGAGAGAGGCAGAGGGAGAAGCAGGCTCCCAAGGAGCAGGGAACCCGATGTGGGACTCGATCCCAGGACCCTGGGATCATGATCTGAGCCGAAGGCAGACGCTTAACCATCTGAGCCACCCAGGTGCCCTATGCAATACTATTTTTATTAATCAACTGCCTGACATGCCTCTAAAGTAATTTTATTACATTCACTGGCTACATATTCTTTCATTGCTTCTCCATGTGATGAGTTTGCAAATAGAAAGAATTGCAAATAGAATATATACAAAGATAATTAAATTTTTTGTCTAGCATAGAATATTAAAATTTGTCTTTTTAAAAATTGCTTTAAAGATTTTATTTATTTGAGAGAGAGCAGAGTGAGAGAGAGAGAGCGAGCGCTGGTGATGATAAGCAGGGGGAGGGGCAGAGGGAGAGGTAGACTCCCCGCTGAGTGGAAAGCCCAACATGGGGCTCTATCCCAGGACCCGAGCTGAAGGCAGCTGCTTAATCCACTGAGCCACCCAGGCGCCCCAGCAAGTGTGTTTAAATGCTGCAAGAAAAGGTTAAAAAAAACTCATCTAAAAAAAAAAAAAAAAAAAAAAAAAAAAAAAAGACCAAACAAAACCATTGACTGTTGCAAAATACTGAAGTAGTCTACAACGTCAGGTACTCTGGAGGCAGCTGTCCCCAATTCCAACCCTCTCCCAACAGGAAAAATAGCCAGTTGTGGCTGGTACAGACGCCAGAAATAAGTGAATGGAGAGAAGTGATCTTAACCAACTGTGGTTAAAATGTCTCACTTTTACGAAGTTTACAAAAACACTGTAAGTATATTGGCAGGGCCCATCCCAGGTTCTCTATAGCCGTCAGTTTAAGTAAGAAACCCTAAACTTAAAGCTTATTAACCTGAGGCCCAGCTGCCCACCTGCCCCAACGTTTTCTGAATCATCTCAGTTCCCTTATAAAATACTCTCCTTTTTGGCTTAGGCTACAATAAGTTGGTTCCCATTTTTCGCAAACCAAAGCGTTTCATGCAAGACTTTATTATACTATTATATTTTCTCCAGATTACTACATTAGACCTGTAACTAGTATGCTTTTTTTTTTTAAGTAAGTTCTACACCCAACATGGGACTCAAATTCACGACCCCAAGATCAAGAGTCCCATGTTCTACCGACTAAGCCAGCCAGGTGCCCCTCTAATTGGTATACTTAATGCTGTTTCCAAATCCAATTGGTTTCATACATCCCTGCCAGATTAATCTTCTTAAAGCATAGCTCTGATGATGTCCTTACTCAGAATCTCTGAGTACAGACTCCCCAACTTGGCATTGGAAGTGATGGGGTTCAGGACACACTGCCCCCAAATTTGGCACCTTGGCATATTAAATATTTTTTTGGCATGTTAAATATTTTAAGCTGAAGGAGTTTGATAAAATGGCAGAAGCAGGAGGGTCACTCTGACCTCCTACCCCCATCCCATAAAACCCTCTGTGAGAAGTGCCCACTCTATACCCAGAGGAAAGGAGCATCCTTATCTCTGAAGACAAAGGAACACTAAGAGAAATCCTAACAAACCGGCCTTGCTAAGTTTCCCCTGTTTATTACAATTACATCATACTCCTTAACCTATCATATTCTTCTATTACTGTCCTCTCTTCATCAAAGCTAGCATAAAAGAACATAGGTCTAATTGTTTCTTTGGGTCTTCTTTACTCTATGAAGATTCCTGGGTCACGTAAAACTTATATTAAATAAACGTGTTTTATATATATGTATATATTATATATATATAATAATTATATTATTATATAATATATTAATCCTGTTAATCAGTCTTTGTCCACTTACTTTTCAGACGCAGCCAGGAACCCTAAGAGGATAAAGGAAAACTTTTTCCTCCCCTACAAAGGCCTCTGTAAAATGGCCCACTGCCTATGTATGTTACCAGGTTTACTTTCCAACACTTTCCTTGATAGAGTCTTGGCAACAGCCACAGTGGCTCTCACTCATCATGCCCTGACCCTCCTACCCATCTGCCTTTGCTCAGGATCCCCCTCCCACATATAACTCCCTCTCTTGGCTCTGGGTGTCAGAGCTACGTATCCTTCAGAGTCTATCTCAAATACCCTCTCCTTTGTAAACTTTTCCCTAATTTCCCAACAAACTTTCTGTCCCCCACACTGAGTGCAACTTTTCCCTTCTCTTGACTCACCGGAGCTTTTGTTTCCTATTTGCCAATGACACCATATTTTGCCTTAGTTTGTAGTGATTGTACACAGTAGCCTCACATCTTACATAGGGGGTACGCTCCAAAGTCAGCGAGCAAGGGGGAAAAAAAGTTATAGTCCAGAAAATTCCTGGAAATTCCTTATGAGGTGCCAATTAGAGAGCAACTTACTGCTCTCCCTGGGTCAGCTGCACTCTCCTTCAGCATTGAAAGACATCACTGTTGCACCCCAGAGGAAATGAATTGGCCTTCATTGAGAGACCCTCTTATATAAGTATTACCACATCTTCAAAGCTAAAATCACCCTCAGCTCGGTGAAATATCTGCCCTATGAGCATCACAGGAACCGAGCAGGACAGTTGTTCATTTTCCCATAGCACACTCCCTCCAAAGCAAGGCCCACGGAGGAGAGTGAGAGGAGGAACTGGCCTCCCCATTTAATTTTTCTTTCATTCTCTCAGTGCAGATAGTTGAATTCATGTAAATTAAATGCACAAAGCATGGGATTTTATAGTAGAGAAAGTACTTAAGAGTGTCTAAGGTACAGACTCTGGTACTAGACTAAGTGAGTTTGATTCCTGGCTCTACCACTGACCAGACGTGGAACTCGGCCAAGGTATATAATCACTTACTTTCTTACACCCCACTTTACATCTGCAGAAAGGAACAATAATGGGGCCCAGTTAATAAGCTTGTTGTAAGGATTAGGTTAATTGATCTATAAAGTCATACTACATGTCATCTAGGCTCTACATGAAAATTAAATGAGCTAATATAAATAAAGCACTTAGAACAGTGTCTTGGCATATATTAGTACTCGATATTACCTATTAGTATTACTTGTCTGTCTGTCTCACTTTCCTCATATGTTTGTAAAGTATTAAATGAGGGGTGCCTGGGTGGCTCAGTCATTAAGCATCTGCCTTCGGCTCGGGTCATGATCCCAGGGTTCTGGGATCAAGCCCTGCATCAGGCTCCTTGCTCGGTGGGGAGCCTGCTTCTCCCTCTGCTTGCCACTCCCCCTTCCCCCTGCTTGTGCTTTCTCTCTCTCTCTCTGACAAATAAATAAATAAAATCTTTTTTTTTTTTTTAAGATTTTATTTATTTGACAGAGAGAGACACAGCGAGAGAGGGAACACAAGCAGGGGGAGTGGGAGAGGGAGAGGCAGGCCTCCTGCGGAGCAGGGAGCCCAATGCGGGACTCGATCCCAGGACCCTGGGATCATGACCTGAGCCGAAGGCAGACGCTTAACCGACTGAGCCACCCAGGCGCCCCTGATTTTATTTTTTAAAAAAAGACATCATTTCAAAGCATCAGGGCACTGAAATCATTTTATTTATTTTATTTTTAAAAGTAATCTCAATGCCCAAGGTGGGGCTCAAACTCACGACCCTGAGATCAAGAGTCGCATGCTCTACTGACTGAGCCAGCCAGGCATCCTGAATTATATTGGTTTCAATTTTTATAAGCTTTTATAAAGAAATAAAACAAACTTATATTCATGAATACCTGAATGACTTTCCTATCCTCTTAAGCTGTCTTTACCGTCTTCTGCAAAATTCTTCCTTGCAAGAAGACCCCCAGGTGGCACTGAATAGCTTCCTGAGTAAGGAGTTATTCAGGTACCAGAGTTGGACTGTAAATTACTTGGGGATAAATGTTGACTTTGGCTTCTCTGCGTTTTACTAAGGACATTTGTGCTATAGAAACTGATCTTTAAACCTGGTAATTCGTGATCTGTGGTTTGAAACCATCTTGGAAATGATGCTAGGACATCAAGAAATGTGTCATCATTGATTTGTAACTGATTACCAATCTTTTTGCATCTTAGGTGTTTTTGTATCTTCTATTTTTTTATTATTTATTTTAAGTAATCTCTACATCCAGTGTGGGGCTCACACTCATGACCCTGAGATCAAGAGTCTCATGCTTTCCTGACTGAGCCGGCAGGCGCCCCATTTTTTATCTTTTAAATAAAAATAATTATACCAACTGATCCCCCCAAAATTTGGTAACAAACAGAGTAATAAACACAATGCTTAGGAAGTTAATAGGACTACAGTCTATTAGTTAAAAAAGACTCCATTGTCAGAGATGACGTTTTTCTCCTCTTTCACAGCTCACATCTTTCAAAGGGACCACATGGAGAGATAGAGAAAGGGAGACTCTCAAACAGCATCATCATTGAAACAATCTTGCCAATCAGTGGGGTGACAGAGGTGTCAGCCAGATAGAGCTTTGTTAACCCAAGTAGGTGTCAAATGCTCCTCTTTCTTAGTTTAACAAATGGGGAAATCTTATTCTTCTAGCAACTGGTGTGATCATTTCTCTTAGGAATGAGACCTACCTGTTGGGAAAGTTCCATGTTTAGCCAGCAGAGAAGCTGAGATATAAGGGTGAAGAGCTATTCATCAAAAGGAGAGTAAGGAGAGGATCGCACTGAAGAGGTAGGGGGTGGAGTTGGAGCTATAGAGATGATAGAGAGTTAGCTGTGCCCTGTTTGAGATGCATTCATTCAGCAACACTGCAAATCTTTGGCAGAATTATTAACCTCACAAAGTGCTTGGCGGGTATGGAATTCCAGTGCAAAACAGTGAAGAGCATGCTTCTAACATCCATCTTAGCCTAAGGTCCAGGGAACCCCAAGGAAGCAAGCTTTAAGGAATTGACAGAAATCTAAAAGCAGATTCTGGGCTCTCACAGTGCATAAAATCAGTGAGTGCTGGGACCAAGTTTTCCTAAATCTCTGAAGAGTGGGAGGCGCCAGTCCTATCTGTTTCACATTATTAGTAGTATTAGGATGAAGGTAGCTTATTTTCAAAATTATGAATAATTAAACAAACTGGGGGGGATAAGAAATAAACATTTTAAGTACTTTTAACACGAACAATAGAGCATTTTGTCTACAAAACCAAGCAGATCACTTTCAGTATTAGAGCAGAAATAAATTATAAGAAGGAAACTTCCTTGCTATATTAACAATTTGGAGCGAAATGTGGGAAAGTACTCTAAAACAGAGATTGCTCTACTTTATTGTAGCACCTACCCTTATCCTGCCTAGAAATTAAGAGCCTTCAAACAGAAATAAAAATGTTATCCTTTCTTATCTGAAGATTTAATTTTTTAAGAATAAAGTTAGCCTTGGGGTACCAGGGTGACACAGTTGGTTGAACGTCAGGCTCTTGGTTTCCGCCCAGGTCGTGATCTCAGGGTGGTGAAATGGAGCTCCATGTTGGCTCCAGGCTGAGCACCGAGTCTGCTTGAGACCTTCTCTCCCTCTCCCTCTGCCCCTCAGCCCCATGTTCCCGCACACGTTCTCTCTCTCTCAAATAAATAAATCTTAAAAAAATAAAAAATAAATAAAGTTAGCCTTTTTTCTCATTGTGAAAGCAGCATATGGCCATTTTGGAAAAGTTTTAAAATTTGAGAGAGTAAATCCATGCCTTTTTAAAAAATATTTATTTTGGGGCACCTGGGTGGCTCAGTCGGTTAAGTGTCTGCCTGTGGCTCAGGTCATGATCTCAGGGTCCTGGGATAGAGCCCCACATGCATCAGGCTCTCTGTTTAGTGGGAGTCTGCTTCTCCATCTCACTTTCCCTCTGTGCTCTTTCTCTCTCAAATAAATAAATAAAATCTTTTAAAAAATAAATACAATAAACTATAATTTATTTTATTTTTAGAGTAATCTGTACACTCAATCTGGGGCTCAAACTCACAACCAAGATCTCATGCTCCACTGACTGAGCCAGCCAATCCACCACATGCCTTTTTAAATTATAAAATAAATTGATCTCTAGCTTCCCTGAAATGCAAAGATCAGTCTCAGTAGTAGCCCTGTAGTAAATAGCATATGAAGAGAATGAATTAGTGGTGAAAGTTATAAAACTGTCATTATATCTTTGGGATGAAAAATAAAAGGAGAAAGAACTTTGGGTTTTACCCATTGAATTATCAGGACTCTTGATGGCACATGACAATGTGGAAATTAATAATGAGAAACCTCACAGGTGCCTGACTCACTCAGTCGGAGGAGTTTGTGGCTCTTGATCTCAGGTTCAAGAGTTCAAGCCCCATGTTGAGTGTAGAGATTACTAAAAAAATAAATAAATAAACCTTGGTTGGGGGGGGAGAAACCTCACTAAAATGGAGTTGGGAGGTTTCAGTAGGGGGAGTTCCCTCATCCTACCATTCCTAGTCAATTGCAGACCCAACAGGAAGACATGGACTTGACCTTACACAGACTTGACCTTGCACATGGATACTATTTAGCTATCCCCCTTCACCACCACAGCTCAGCCAATGAGAAGCCATTACACTTCACACTCCCAGTTTACTCCAATGAACTTTTAGTTTACAACAGTCTTCCCAACTTACTCCTTTTCTCCATTAAAAAAAAGGATACCTCTCCTTTATTCTCCAGACTCAATTATGGTTTTGCCAGCAGCTTATTTGTCCCGAATTGCAATTCTTTTTTATTCCTGAGTAAACCCATTTTTGCTGGTAAAATAACTGGTAGTTTTTATTTTTAAGGTTAACAACAAAAACTGACTTGAGCCAGCTAAGCCAAATACAGCAATAAATTTATTGGCTCACTTATCCAAACCATGGGACAGACAAGGACAATTGTAACAAAGCTGCTCACTTTCAGGCTGCTCGCTCTCCATCCTTCTCCTCTGCTTCTTTTAGTAGTTTGGGTTTATTCCCTAAGCCAGGGTGCTACATTGGAGATATTGTAGCCTTCAGGCTCACATCCTCAGTGTCCTTGGGCATCATGGACTAATTCTTACCAAAAACAGGAGACCTATTTCCATAAGAATAGAAAAATGTTGGGAGAAAAAAATGTTCAATATCCTTCATTCTTTGGCTGCCCCCTTCTCCACCACACACACTCATACACATAACTTCTTCCCATACATACAATTCCAAAATTGTTCTTTCCTAGCCACTACGCAGCCTCGTCCCAGCTACAGGATCTTTACGTAAGGTCAATTCATGATCAGGGGGATGCTTGGGTGGCTCAGTCGGTTAAGCGCCTGCCTTCAGCTCAGGTCATGATCCCAGGGTCCTGGGATTGAGCCCCACATTGGGTTCCCTGCTCAGCGGGGAGCCTGCTTCTCCCTCTCCCTCTGCCTGCTGCTTCCCCTGCTTGTGCTCTCTCTGTCTCTGATAGATAAATAAATAAATAAATATACATTATATGTATTTTACTACAATAAAAACCATTGGAAAAAAAGGTTAAGGTAGAATTAGACTTATAGATGGCAGTGTGTCTTAGACACATCATTAAATTTGCTACCTGATTAGTTGCGTATTTTTTCATGACCAAAAAATAATGTTTCAGACCTCCACTGTCTGATATGGTAGTCACTAGCCACATGTAGCTTTTGAGCGCTTTTGTTGTGGTTTGTCCAAACTGACATGTGGTAAAAGTATAAAATACTCCAGATTCCAAAGACCTAGTTAGTTACCCCCCTCCAAAAAAGGTAAAATAGCTCAGTAATAATTTTTTTATTGATAACATGGTGATGATAATATTTTGGATATATTGAGTTATATAAACTATATCAAAATTAATTTCACCTTTTTAAACTTTTTTAAAAATGTGGGTATTAAAACACCGAAAATTATACACATAGCCGGCACTCTGTTTTTGGTGAACAGTGCTGCTTTGCACAGACTTTCTGACAGCAGGAAAAGCTGAGCCCTTGTCTGCACATCCTGGGGAAAGGGACGTGAGGAACAGTGTGGGCAGTTCTCCCAGAAAAGGAAAAACTCAAATCTAAAAATCAAGCCATTATCCTTACAATGGGATACTGAAATATTTGTTTTGAACTATCTGAGCCTAAAATCTGTTCAGAGTCATCATTCTGAGAAGTTTTACTTTGTAGGTTTAAACAGAAAAGCTAAATTCTCTGACAAGCTACCCACAATATTTGAAAAGGAATTTTCCAGTGTGGATAAAAACAGTGCACTATGGTATTTTTTTTTCCTAGAATAGAATTTTACAGAATTTACTGCAAGATTTCCGTGCTAAAAAACCTTGAAATAGAACTAGGTGGCAGTAAGACCAAAACAATTCGTTTCATCGTAGTCTAGTCTTTGTCCGTATATTTAAAAATGAACACACAGACAGGATCTTTTCGATTACTTGTTTCCTTTGTGTATATGTAGCATTTAGATTCAGTGTGCAGTCTACCTCAGTCAGTCCTCTCAAGTCAACCTCTTCTTCAGAGCATCACTCACAAAATCTCAAACCCCGATGCCTTGCACCAAATCCCAGTTGCTTTCTAGCATGAAAGAGAACTCACACAAATATTCACCTTCTGACTTGCAGTTGTAGTTGAGTTTGATTATGAATCCCTATCAGTCAGCTGTCCCTCCATCCTTCTGCTCTCCCTCCCTTCTTGCACCCCCCCTCCCCCCACTGACCTTCCCTGTGGAGCGCAGTGTTTGAAGCTCTCAGATTTAGTGCCCTCTTCTGTTTAAAATGTTCAGTGCGCATCCAGGCAATTTGCCTTGTTCTCAAACAGCCTGAAAAAGCCTGAAACTGTTGGGAGCAAGCCTAGTGCAGGTTGAAAACTGTGTAAATGGAAGCTTCTAAGAAATGTGGGAACAACCAAAGGGATTCAAAAGGACTTTGTTTTCATTATCTTTTTTTTTTTTAAGACTTTATTTATTTATTTGACAGAGAGAGAGAGACAGCAAGAGAGGGAACACAAGCAGGGGGAGTGGGAGAGGGAGAAGCAGGCCTCCCGCTGAGCAGGGAGCCCGATGCGAGGCTCAAAGCGGGGCTCCATGCGGGGCTCCATGCGGGGCTCCATGCGGGGCTCCATGCGGGGCTCGATCCCAGGACCCTGGGATCATGACCTGAGCTGAAGGCAGACGCCTAACGACTGAGCCACCCAGGCGCCCCTTTGTTTTCATTATCTTAAGAACAGTATGTCTGAAAATTAGATTCGTCTCACTTTCCTTTTCCAAAACTATGCCCAATATTTTTGGATTCACAATATTTATGATTTAGTTAATATCAACACACTTTTATAAATCAACAAAACCAAGTTTGTTTGCTTTCTTGTTAGAGTATATTACCTATTTCATTACACTAGTGTTGAAATGTTTTTAAGTTGTTCTGACAAAAGAGAATGTTTGTTTAAATTTGTACCACATCCTTGACGACAGTCCCATTGCCTTCTCTTTCACCTGCTGGAGAGTTAGGGAAGGGGGGTGGGACAGAGAATAACATTCTCCAATCTAATCAGATTATAACTGGTGGGAAGGGGAAAAATACCACTTTAGGAGCATTTGGGACAGAGACACTCATGGAATAGAAAATAGGAGTACCGTGAAGGGCACGCTATGGATGGCCACTCAGGATTCTTTCCCCTTCATGACCCTCGACTTCGCTCCTGTCCCCGGTGACCCTGACTCCCAGAACGGCATGTTCTGCAAGGCCAGAAGTGAGAGTAAACTAGCCATCACTTTACAAAGGTTTGAGTTTGAAAAGTGTCCTTGACCATAATTAAATTATGTTGCCACCAAAGGAACCAGGCGTCTTGGTTATATCTCATGGTCCAAAAAAGTGATAATTCTCACAGATACGATTCTCATGGTTAAGGGATAAATTTACTTACTCATGAAATTGTGGTTTTTACCAAAATATAAGCTTTAAGTTTGCTAAAATGAATGTTGACCTGTATGTACTATATTGGTCACTTCCTCAGTGGTAGAGCTCTCTCCTGGGAGTTAGGGGAGCTAAGTTTCAATACTCATATTTGCTGCTAAAAGGATGTTTGACTCATGAACAGTCACATAATAAATACTCTCTAAGCCTTAGTTTTCTCATCTGTGTTCTTGTGAGGATCAAATAAGCTAACATGCAAAAATGCTTTTTAACCTATAGAACGAAAGGTGTTGCTAACCAAATGTAAAATTAAATAACCCCTTTTGGATTTGAAAATAAAGCCATTTGGGAACCCAATTTGATGTTTTGCTTAGGAAAAGGGTTCTGTTTGTTATAAAAGTTCAGCAGCAATATAACCATCCTCAAGGGCTTAAAGAGACCTTATAAACCATCATGATTGAGACGCTATAGTGAATCACATGGTCCCCGGATCTGAATGGTCTAAGATTTTTCTTAATATAATTTTTAATTTTTTAAATTGTAGTAATAAGCACATAATATAAAATCTACCTGCTTAACTATTTTTAAGTGTACAGTTCAGTAGGGTTAAGCGCATTCACATTGTTGTGCACAAATCTCCAGAACCTTTTCAGCTTGCAAAACTGAAACTCTATATGCATTAAACAACTCCTTATTTCCTCCCAGCTCCTGACAACCTCCATTCTACTCTTTGTTTCTATGGATTTGGCTACTTTAGATACTTCAAATAAGCGAAATCATATAGTGTTTGTCTTTTTGTGACCAGCTTATTTCACTCAGCATAGTGGCCTTAAGTTTCACCCGTGTTGTATCACGTGGATGAGGTTTTTCCCTTTTTAAGGCTGAATAATATTCTACTGTGTAGACCATATTCTGTTTATCCATTCGTCAGTTGATGGGCATTTGGGTTGCTTTCACCTGGTCTATGTAATATTTTTGTCATAATGATATTATGTTCTGAATCAATTAGCCTGTTTAAGATCAAAGGAGCACACACATCACCTTCAATGATAGGATGGGTAGGAACCTGGGGTCGCAAGAAAGAAAGTTAGCTCTAAAGATGGCCTCATCCGACTGCTCATACTTCAGGAGTTTGTGTAAAACAAACTATAGGAACCAGGACATTTATTCACAGTAGCAGCCTTAGCTAAAATGACTTCCCTTCTTTTTTGGGTTATCTAGCATTTATACTTCCCCAAAGAGATATTTTATTTGAGTCCGTTTACCATCACTTATTGTGGAGTATTATCCTGTGGCAAAATGCTCGCCAGACACCCTAAAGGTGGCTAATCCACCTCATGCCTTACGTGCCTTCGGCTCGTGCTCTGGTCCTCAGCCAGTTTGCTATGAGGACGAGGTCAGCAGGCTTCGCGTCACCTCAGCGCACACCCTAAGGCAGACTAGCTCAGATAGGAAGCACCCATTCGGTCTCTTACTTTAGGACGGAGCTCCTAGCGTATAAGTCAATGCCTAATAGAATATATATTGCTATATATATATATAAAAACTTGAGTTACATGTCTCCTCCATTCTTTCCCTTAGCACATTCATTCATTTAATCACCCATTTATTTGTACTGTCACTCAACAAAAATATATCAAGTCCTCTGGTGTCTAGTGCCTTCATTGCCCCCTCCCACCCACCTTCTCAAAGGCCCTCAGGGTACCTGTGCAGGCAGTATTCATGCTCCTGACCTATTCAAGCTGCTTTTTTTTTTTTTTAAGATTTTATTTATTTATTTGACAGAGAGATCGAGAGAGCACAAGCCGGGGGAGCAGCAGAGGGAGAGGGAGAAGCAGGCTCCCCGCTGAGCAGGGAGCCCACTGATGTGGGACTCGATCCCAGGACCCTGGGATCATGACTGGAGCCAAAGGCAGATGCTCAACCAACTAAGCCACCCAGGCGCCCTCAAGCTGCTTCTTCACATCAAAAATTAGTGTTTCGATCCTTCAGATATCTGCTATTTTTAATGAGTTAATCGACACATTAATTAATGTGAAAAAATGGTGTTAACTGGTGTTAATACGGTCTTTTGAGCAAATTGTTTGCTCATAAAATAAGACCCTTCTGAAGACAATGCTTTCACCCAAAGGAGCAGGACCACATAACTTGCTACATAATTTGTGGGGCCCAGTGCAAAATGAAAATGCAGGGCTTCTTGTTCAAAAATTATTAAGAATTCCAACACAACATCAGCAGAGCATTAAACCAAGCACAGGGCCCTTCTAAGCGTGAGGGCCTCTGTATCTGCACAGATTGCACACCCGTGAAGCCAGGTCTACAAAGCAGTGACGTCAAGCTGGAATCTGAAGTAACTAGCAGGCCATTAAAGATGATTTAGATGGACATCCTTCGAATTATATCATGAAGGCAAGTTTGTTGAAACAACTCATAAAACTATATTTACTGGGGTAGAGAAAAGAGTAAATCTCTCTGGAGATCACTAGGATGTAGGAAGAAAGAACAGTCAAACAATAATAGAGTAATAGAGAGGTTAAATAATGTGCCCGAGGTCACATATTCAGTAGGATTTGAGCCAAGACTGAAAAATTCCTGTTCACCCCTGTCTACCCCTCTGCCTGCCTTTGGCAGTATAGTGTCCACAAGGCTTGGAAACATAAGTAAAAGAGCCTATTTAGTTAGTTCAGATTGACATTTGGACCCATCGCTTTAAATGTACCCGAAAAGGTATCTAAAGTTTGAAAACAACATATTTGCATTTTTTTTTAATGTAACTAACATACTGTTTAAAAATAAATTTATCTTGGGACACCTGGGTGGCTCAGTCCGTTAAGCATCTGCCTTTGGCTCAGGTCATGATCCCAGGGTCCTGGGATCGAGTCCCACATGGAGCTCCTTGCTCAACAGGAAGCCTGCTTCTCCTTCTCCCTCTGCTGCTCCCCCGCTTGTGCTCACTCTCATTCTCACTCTGACAAATAAAAAAAGATCTTGAAAAGAAATACATTTATATTGGTGGACACCGTTGTACAACATTGTAAATATACTTCATGCCAATGAACTGTACACCTAAAAATGGTTAAAATGGTAAGTTTTGTTATGTATGTTTTAGCACTATAAATTTCTTTAAAGTTTTGGTACCTGTATTAGTCTGTGCCACCATAACAAAATACTACAGATGGAGTGGCTTAATCAACAGAACATTCTGGAAATTTGAAGTCCATAGTCAAAGTGCCAGCAAATTTGGTTTCTGATAAGAGCTCTCTTCCTGGCTTGTAAATAGCCACCTTCTCCCTGTGTCCTCACATGGCCTTTCCTTTGTGCACGTGTGGAAAGAGAAAGAGAGAGTTGTGGTGCCTCTTCTTATAAGGAAACCAGCCTTATGGGACAGATTAGGGCCCCACCCTTATGACCTCATTTAACCTTAGTTACTTCCCTAAAGGTCCGAGCTCCAGGTATAGTCAGTCACATCGGGGTTAAGGCGTCAAAATATAAATTTGGGGGGACACAATTCAGTCCATTGCAATACCTTTTGTCAATATGTCTTTCAGATAGATTGCACAAATGTATACTCCTGCCCTCTGTGTTTGCAAAGCCTTACCCTGCATTTTCCCCAAGAGTTTCACATTTACAAACGCAGACTGTTTTGAAAATGGATCTTTTGGACGTTCAGAGTTGGACAAATGTTCATTATTGCACAAACAGGAGGTTTGACTAAGGGGCTTAGTTCAGGATATACGTTTCATTATTAAATGCTTCAGACTGTCAGATCCATTCTCTTGCTGTGAGCTCCATACCCCCTACAAACCTTGATGTGTCCTTGGGCCTAGGAGGCACCTTAGCTCATATGTGGAGAAAGCTTACAGGTGCACTTACGTACTTTGCCAGAGCCCCAACGGAAGCAGTGCTTAGCTGCAAGGTTTAGAGAAGATGGGAATGACTTGCTGAGAAGGAACTAGAAAGTATCCTGGTAGATGAATTAGGTGAAATATTGAAAGAATGTGGAGGGAGAGGTCATCCTGAGCAATGGGATTGAGAAGAATTCCTTGACATTGAGTTCCACAGCCTGAGGATACGCATTTGAGCACCCCTGCTTTTCTAATCCCCAGTGGCAGCTGAGCCTTCAAGAGTCCTTTTTTCATTCAGATTGATCAGGGAAATGATGACCCTTTCTCTGTGTGGATCTCCTTGCCAGACAGGAGTAGGCCATCTAGTCCTACCTTCCAGATGAGAATACGATAGACTTTTCTGTGTATTCTGAAGTCCTACTACAGACTGCAGAAGCTCAGCTGCTTTCAAGAGTGGAGAAAGGGCGCCTGTGCTCTAGTTCTTTGCTCACTTCTCCTCATTCCCTAGGTACAATGATCTCGGACTTCTTTCCTAATGGACAGAGCCCCCGTGGAAACGAAGAGCAAAAGTAATTGTTTATTTTATTGTTTACATTTAAGAACAACTTTACTGTTCTCTTTTTTTTTTTAATGTTTTATTTATTCATGAGAGTCAGAGAGAGAGAAAGAGAGAGGCAGCGGCAGAGGGAGAGGGAGAGGGAGAAGCAGGCTCCCCGCTGAGCAGGGAGCCCGATGCGGGACTCGATCCCAGGACCCTGGGATCGTGACCTGAGCCGAAGGCAGAGGCTTAACCATCTGAGCCACCCAGGCGCCCCGTGTTCTTATTTTTTTTAAAGATTTTATTTATTTACTTGAGAGAGAGAGAGAGCATGAGCAGGGGGAGGGGCGGAGGGAGAAGCCAATTCCATGCTGATCAAGGAGCCCGATGTGGGGCTCAATCCCAGGATTCTGGGATCATGACCTGAGCTGAAGGCAGACGCTTAACCGGCTGAGCCACCCAGGTGTCTCTGATTTATTTTTTTTAAGTAATCTTACACCCAACGGGTGCTTGAACCCACAACCCTGAGATCAAGAATCGCATGCTCTACCGACTAAGCCAGCCAGGTGCCCCTCACCTACAGAGTTATTATGGAGACAACCAATGTCATAATTACAGATGTATAAAATAATTTTGTGTAAGTGAGCTCATACATGTATTCTGTGACCTATTTTATTCAACCATAAGCATGAAATCTTTTCGAGTCAGTAAATATGAAATAACAGCATTATTCACGATTGCATAGTACTATTCTGAATATATATATATATATATTGTTCACTTAGCCAGTTCTCAGCTAGGTAGTTTCCCATTTGTGAAGCTGCTATAACAAAACAGCCTGATTCTTTGTTTCTAAAAAAGAAAAAAGAAACCCTGGTGAGATCAATGTCCTTGTACATATCTTTCACTACCTTTAGAGATATTTAAATGATCATGTGTGATGTCTTTGGGATAGACAACATATGAAGTCATGGTTAGGAGAAATTGAAAATACACACAGCCTATTCTCTATTTACACCCGTAGAAAGTAGTTACCTCTACCCTCCTGTAGAGTACAAGGAGTTTGAAGTGCTTTCATTTTGATCACCCCCTCATCCTCTCTCTTGTCTCATGTGATATTGTGTTCAGAATTTGGGCTCTATTTTGTTATTTTTGTTATTGCTTTATTTTAATTTTTTTTAAAGACTTTATTTATTTATTTGACAGAGAGAGAGAGTACAAGCAGGGGGAGCAGCAGAGGGAGAGAGAAAAGCATGCTCCCCGCTGTGTTAAGCAGCTGCCTTTTGCTCAGGTCATGGTCCTCCTGACCTGAGCCAAAGGCAGCCGCTTAGCGACTGAGCCACCCAGGCGCCCCTTAACTTGAAAATTTTCAAGCACATAGAAAAGTGAAAAAAAAAAAAGTTCAAAAGACACATGTAAGCACCTCGCCTATCTTTATCAATTGTTAACATCTCTCTCCCACTTCCATTTCTCCCTCTCACTCTTTCTCTTAGAGACATTTATTACTCTTATGCAAGCTCAGCCATGCATTTAAAAGAACATTTATTATATCATCTTAAATTTCTAGATATTCTATGGCAAGAAGTTTTTCAGGTTATCCAGTCAACTGTACTTTCAGAAATGAAGTCCTAAATGTATCAATTTGTATTGTGTTTTTCAGAGAACATCACACAATTCTTTCATGGTTCCACAAGAATAATTGGCTGCAAATTTATTCTTTATAGTCACCTGAAAAATAATTTAAAATAATTATTATATTATTTCTTCAGAAGCAATAATTGCATTCAACTTCTTCTACCTGTGACTTGTGTGGTAACATCCTTCTTCAGTCTCTTACATGTCTACTTATACTCCCTATATATATTTAATTTTCATATAAACTTTGCCCTCATTTTGCTCAATTAAAAAAAAAAAAGACATTTGGAGTATGTTGGATAGGGAAAAAATAAACACCAAACTGCATCATGCTGTATTTCTGACCTGGAGAAGATGCAAGCAGCATCCCAGACAGATGGACTTGCATATACAACAGCCTTTGTGAAAGAAAGAATGAGGTTAGAATGAAGAGGTAGATGGGGTGAACCTCAGGACCTTGAAGATAGTGCTGTTGAAGTCGCTAAGCTACTAGGGGTTTAATCAAACCTGGGTTTGAAAAGATGACTCTGACTGCATTGGGAAGAGCAATCTGGAAGGCACAAGAGTAGGTACGGGAAGACCAACAGAGACTATTGTAATAGCCCTAGCAAGAAATAATGGCTTGGAATGGGGTGCTGGCAGTAGTGATGGAAAAAGCAAAAGAGAAAGAGAATAGTTAAGTAATGATCTTGCTAAAGTGATGAGCAAAACATTTTCAAGGGTTTACTTGGTCCTCTACCAGAATTGAAAATCAGGTGATAAAGAGAAAGCTTCCCGCTGTGGAAGCTGTGGAGGCTCCATGCTTGGATCTCCTTTCAAGGAAGAACTTAAAGGGGCGCCTGGGTGGCTCAGTTGTTAAGCGTCTGCCTTCAGCTTAGGTCATGATCCCAGGGTCCTGGGATCAAGTCCCACATCGGGCTCCTTGCTCAGCAGGGAGCCTGCTTCTCCCTCCCCCTGCTTGTGTTTTCTCTCTCTCTCAAAAAAAAAAAAACTTTAAAAAAAAAAAAAGGAAGGACTTGTTCTTCAGCTGCAAGGGATTATTCCCCTCAGCCACACTCTTCCTGGGCAGCCCCAGCCAATTAGCAGACATGGCAGGGTTACTGGACATGGCAAGAGGGTTACTGGGACCGATCATTCTGCCCAAAGCTGGACTTCTCTCACGGACAATCAGCTCCTGTGTGGGTCAGCTGAGACCTTACCAGATCTGCTTGGGCCTGAGGCTCTCTCTGCCCTAACCTGCATCCTTCCCCTTTATCTTTCATAGGCTTTATTCACCAATAGATCTCAGTCTCATTATCTGCTTTCCATGGGACCCTACTAATCCATCGGCTAAATGATGAGGTTAGGAATAGCTGATGAAGGACATTTGACCAACTATGACTTTATCACCACAAAGGCCAGAGCTAGGCCACAATTCACTAATTGTCTGCTAAATTTTCTCAGCATCTTAGGCAACCAGATTCTCCCATGCGTCCGAGGAGTCCTGGGTGTCGTTTTGGAGTAGCTGTTCAGAGATGCAGAATTCACAGGGAGCAGAGCACAGAAGAGACAGTCGGGCATTATCTCTTCGGGCAGAAGGAAAGGCTATGAAAAGAACTGACTTAGGCTTCATCTAGTTCACTGTGAGCTGTGTG
The DNA here is from genome assembly GCF_004348235.1 of Phoca vitulina. NCBI lineage: Eukaryota > Metazoa > Chordata > Mammalia > Carnivora > Phocidae > Phoca > Phoca vitulina. The sequence goes on from NW_022589717.1 coordinate 16,792,166, forward strand.
ATTGACTGGTTTCCCACCCATAATATTCTTTAACACTATATAACCCAGACTTGGGAAAATGCACTTTTGAGCCGCACTGGAAAAACCAAAGGCCAGAATTCACGCCTATGCTTGGGATTAATTTTTCTCTGAAAGATAACTATGTTCCCACTGTCACTAAGCCTGGGGAAAAAATTGGTTCAGGGACAGAAAGCAGCTGAGGATTTAGAGAGGTGGGCTGCAGTTCAAAGGAGAAAAGGTCTTTCTCTTCCCTTTGGAACTTAGCAGGGGTTGGGAATTGTTGGGTCTGGATTCTGAGGTAGAGATGTGGAGATTAGGGTGGTGTAAGCAGGTTTGGTGGGGACAGAGCAAGCTGTCCCAGATTAATTACAACTGCGTGGGAACCAAACAGGAGCTAATGTAGCCAGAGGCTCCAGGCAGATCTGGGATTGAGCTGTAGTTGTTATTTTCTGTGTTGCGCTCCCTCCCTGAGCCTCCAGTAAAACTATGGCTTAAGCTGTGCTGTGGAGAATTAGTTAAAAGTTGTGCCTACATTTGGGCAAAGGCTATGAAAGGAGCACCATTCCCAGACCGTGTGCCCATGTGAACCTCATCCACCATGCAGATCAGAATTTAGGGGGCCCAATGAGTGATATCCCTGTTTCCTGCCCACCTGTGGAACCAGCTGAGAGAAAGACGGAAGAGTAAGGCAGGAAAGAAAAAAATATCAGCTTTATTGCCATTAAAAGCAGTTGAGGGATGTGGATTAGGTGTGTCAGCCAAGGGGTGACAACTAGTCCCCCCTGAATTGAACTTACCTATCTCATCATCAGCAGTGCTGGACAGCTACGTGGAAAAAACAGCTACGTGGATTGTGTGTGCCTTGCAGGCAGGCAAAACTCAAAGACAAAAGGAGGAAGAAGTTGAACATGTTCAGCTTCTTCTCCCCAACTCTCCATTCAAACCTCAGTCCTCCTCTAGGGGTCAGAAGTAAAGAGCGCGGAGAAAGGCTAGGAGGGTTAGACATGGAACCAGAGCAAGAGATTTCTCCACTCCCCAAGGTAGTATGCAACAGTGCGCGTCAAGGCTAATAATTTCTGCTCAGGGTATATAAAAACATTTGTTTCCCAAACAGAGCCAGCCCTGTTTGTCTTCTACATCCTGTACTCTTGCTGTTCCATCTAGGCCTTCTTTTATGTCTCTTTCCCATTCCACCTCTTCGGTGCTCAGTGCTTTCTCTGTCTACCCTTAAATTCCCAGTGTAGCACCCCAGGAGTAGGTCTATGTTTCCCCTAGGCAAAATTCAGACTGTTAACTTTACATCCTAATGCTTCATCACCAAAACTTTTGAATGTTTCTAGCCACAAAAAGCTCCTATCTATTCTTTCCCATTAGAAAGAATCGACCAGGGCACCTGAGTGGCTCAGCTGGTTAAGCGTGTGCCTTCTGCTCAGGTCATGATCCCAGGGTCCTGGGATTGAGCCCCACGTTGGGCTCCCTCTGTGGGAAGCCTGCTTCTCCCTCTCCCTCTGGCCCCCTCCCCCTGCTTGTGCACTCACTTGCTCTCTGTCTCTCTGTCAAATAAATAAATAAATAAATAAAATAAAATAAATAAATCCCAACCTGAGCTGAAGGCAGATGCTTAACCGACTGAGCCACCCAGGTGCCCCAAATCTTTTCTTTTTTTTTTTAAGATTTTATTTTATTTCATTTTTAAAGATTGTATTTATTTATTTGAGAGAGAGCACGCACAATTGGGGGGGCGGGGCAGAGGGAGAGGGAGAAGCAGACTCCCTGCTGAGCTGGGAGCCCGAACTGGGGCTTGATCCCAGGACACCGAGATCATGACCTGAGCCAAAAGCAGACGCTTAACTGACTGAGCCACCCAGGCGCCCCTTAAGATTTTATTTTTAAGTAATCTCTATATCCAATGCGGGGCTCGAATTTACAAACCTGAGATCAAGAGTCGCATGCTCCATGGACTGAGCCAGCCAGGCACCCCTTTACCTGTCAAATACTGAGATTTATCAAGACCATAGTGAGGCAAGGACAATGTAGTACACTTTTCATAAGGCTAAGTTAATTCAAAAGAATCCTCTATTCTGAAATTTTATGTTGAGGGACCACATAAATAAATTATTTTATTTATTAAATACTGATCACTGTTAACAGATAGTGTTTTAGAAAAATGGCCTTAGTTGACAAAAATAAAAGTTGACAACCCTAAGTTGGTGTCAATTTTTTTCAATTGTACTGAACTGGGAAATGGCTAAAGTCCTATGGTTTGACAATTCTCAGGGACTTTTTAATCTAAAACTTGTACTGAATAAGCATCTTGACCTGACAGAATCATAGAAGTAGCAGGCCCATTCTAATTCAAATGGCAGATGGGGTTGTACATCAGGCAGACACTGGAGGAAGCCAGTAGGACTGAGTGGACCTGAGACCAAATCTCAGAGAGGAAGAAATAGTACCTAACTACCTAAATCAAAAAAATCCATAGATCATGGAAAATAGTCTTGATCTGATTGGCCATCCATTTCTAGTGGGGGTTGAAGGCATGAACATAGTCATTGTTCCTCCCTGCCACTTCTTAACAAATTAAGAATAGACAAAAGGAAGGGGCGCCTGGGTGGCTCAGTTGTTTAGCGTCTGCCTTCAGCTCAGGTCATGATCCCAGGGTCCTGAGATCGAGCCCCACATCGGGCTCCCTGCTCGGCAGGAAGCCTGCTTCTCCCTCTCCCACTCCCCCTGCTTGTGTTCCCTCTCTCGCTGTGTCTCTCTCTGTCAAATAAATAAAATCTTAAAAAAAAAAAAAAAGAATAGACAAAAGGAATTCAAAATATCAGCTTTATTAAAAATAAAGTAGAGACTATAGCTTGACCCCTAGACGGAAATAGAGCTCCCTCTTCCTTTTTTTTCACTGAATCTGCAGGGTGGGCCTACCCGTAGTACCACCTTTAGACCCAGGTGAAAGAGAGCCTCTGCCTTGGGCCCCATACTCCAGAGGGCCACACACATCCCCAAAACACACATATTTGTTAAAGAGCACCTAAGTGTCTCTGCCACATGGGCTGCAGTGTTCAGTGTTGTGGAGTCCATATCCTAAATATCCGTCCTTGTAACTGACACCATTCAGGCCCCAGGGAAACATTGCTTTACATCTCTTGCCCCATGTCTTCTAAACAAAAGGCAACTGTCTCTAAGTGCCAACAGCTTGGTGTAATGCCACAGCTGACTAGAGATAAATGCTCTGTGCTGTGGGGAGGGTTTGAGTAACAGAAATTCTTAAGTAATAGAAAGGACTTGTCAAATTAATTAACTTCTCAACTCCTTTTCCTCAACAGCATGAATGCAGTGAAAAAAGTATCGGTTTGCAGTAGGACCAAAAATTTATTTTTCCTGCTTTTACTCACTTTCCAATTTGTGTCTCTGGAGCGATTCATGAATTGGTGTTTTATTTGTAGGGCCTATACATGGCAGCTGAAAAACATTTTGCAATAAAAAGCAATATATTTTATTTTTATGTTTTTTTTAAGCTTTATTTTTTTAATTTTTATTATTTATTTTTTTAAAAATGTATTTGATAGAGAGAGAGCACGAGTGGGGAGGAGGTGCAGAGGGAGAAGAAGCAGACTCCCCGCTGAGCAGGGAGCCCGATGTGGGACTTGATCCCAGGACCCTGGGATCATGACCTGAGCCGAAGGCAGATGCTTAACCATCTGAGCCACCCAGATGCCCTTTATTTTTACATTTGTGTATGTATGAGTAGTATTTATTTATTATTTACTTTTAAGATTTTATTTATTTATTTGACAGAGGGAGAGAGAGACAACGAGAGAGGGAACATAAGCAGGAGGAGTGGGAGAGGGAGAAGTAGGCTTCCCGCGGAGCAGAGAGCCCGATGCAGGGCTCCATCCCAGGACCTTGGGATCATGACCTGAGCCGAAGGCAGACGCTTAACCGACTGAGCCACCCAGGCGCCCTATGGGTAGTATTTATTACCTAATGTCACATAATGAAATCATCCTGTAAGATAGTGTCTTATAGCATCAATAATGATTTATTATGGGGCACCTGGCTGGCTCAGTCAGTAGAGCACGTGACTCTTAATCTCAGGGTCATGAGTACAAGCTCCTCATTGGGAGTGCAACCTACCTAAAATTAAAAAAAAAAATAATGATTTATTCTCTCTTATGATTTCCGATTATCAGAAATTTGGGAGTAGTTTGGCTGGGCTGCTCTGGTTCTTGGTCTCTTGTGAGGTTTAGCTGGGGCTACAGTTGTCTGAAGTTGACTGGGTCTGGAGAATCTACTTCCAAAATGGTGTACCCACATATGTCCCAAGCTGATGCTGGCTGTTGGCAGGAGGCCTTCATCTCGACATGGGCTGCTTGAACATCACCACTTCATGTCTGCCAGCTTCCTCCAGAGCAAGGAATCCTGGGTATCTGGAAGTCATGCAGCATCTTTTCAGCCATATTCTGTTGGTCATACAGACCAGCCCTGATTCAGTGTGGAAATAGACTGCAAAATGGTATGAATACCAGGAGATGAGGCTAATTGGAGGCCATCTTAGAGCCTGACTACTGCATACGTTTAGATATATGTGTTAAGCATGACACCAATTTTTTAAATGGACAATAGATAGATATTTAACATTAAAAATGTGAATATAGTAGCTCCCCATTATTCACAGTTTCACTTTCCCCGATTTGTTATCTATGGTTAACCATGGTCTGGAATACATCCTCAGAAGGCCAATAGTAGCCTGACCCTATGTCACAATGCCTACGTCATTCACCTCACTTCATCTCATCACATAGGCATTTTATTATCTCATAAGAAGAAGGGTGAGTACAGTACAATAAAATATTTTGAAAGAGACCACATTCACATAACTTTAATTACAGAATATTGTTATAATTGTTCTATTATTAGTTATTGTTGTTAAATCTCTCACTGTGCCTAATTTATAAATTAAACTTTATCACAGGTATATATATATATATATATATATATATATGAAAAAGCATAATATATATAGGGTTTGGTACTATCTGTGGTTTCAGGTGTCCACTTGGGGGTCTTGGAACATATCCCCCATAGGAGGAAGGGGACTACTGTAGTTTTATTTTTCTAGATATATTTAATGCCACTTAATTTTTTAAAAGTAAAATAAAAACTTTAGCTTTTAAAAATCACTTAAATTTTAAAATGTAATATTCATTAATTATAATTGGCATTTTGTTTTTTCCGAAAAGCTTTTTTGGGAACATATATAAAAATAATTAAATTTTACTTTATAATTTTTTATTAAAACACTCAAATTTTGTATATTTTGAATGCAGTTACAGTTTATTTTTTAATCTTTTAGATCATAGGTACTATTTTCACAAGTTTTGTGAAAATCTTGATTACAACAGCATAATTAGTGATTTGCTGAAACTAAGACCAGGGAAATAAATATAAAAAATTTATGAATTATGATGGCCTTTATTTTATACTCACAATAGAACACCCAGATGTGCAGTAATTAAATTCACTCTTCTTTCATATTTTGCCTATTTTTAGTCATATTAAAAAACACAGCTTTACACGTATTTCAATTTTATCACTCTGAAGGGATATTTTTTAAGGCAGAAGGATAAAGTAGATCTTATTAAACAGTTTTTCTGCTTGATTTATAATCTATGCATGTGTAGACATATGGTGTGTGGGCCTCCCTTTGAATTCTTGCCCTACTTTCATGACTTAGCCTAGGAAACCTACAGCCCTCTTGCGGTAAGGTATAGAGGAATGGAACCTGTCCAAATCAGTGTATCATGAGGGGTGCTTTTGGATTGACAGGTCTAAGAGAGAGAACAGACGTATTCCATGCTTTTGTGGCAAAATAAACAAAATCTGCTCCATGAAACTTGGCCAATCATATACATCAGAATTGAGGGGACATAAGCATCTCCACCCCCCACAATATCCAAGGAATTCTAATCTGGCAGTCCAGGCATGTCAGCAGGAGTCTCTTGATGGGGAGTTCTTATTCAGTGAGGTGAGTTGCAGTGTTGGTGGTGGTCCATTTAGCCTCCAGCAGGACCCCAGATAAACTATAGGGGATGGAGGCCCAGTCCAATCTCTTGAAAAGAAAAATGGCAGGGCACCTGGGTGGCTCAGTCGGTTAAGCATCTGGCTCCTGATTTCGGCTCGGGTCATGAGCTCAGGGTTGTGAGATAGAGTCCCACATCAGACTTGGCACTGGGTGTGGAGACTGCTTAAGATTCTCTCTCTCTCCCTGTCCCTCTGCCCTTCCCCCCTCACTCAAGTTCTCTCTCTCTCTCTCTCTAAAAAGAAAAAAGAAAAGAAAAAATGGCAAAACCTAAGCATATTTGGGTATCCCAATCCAGTAAGTTCATAATAAGGAAAGATTCCACTTCTGGCAGATGATCTTGGTGTCTAAAGCAGATACTGTAGCAGAAGTTTAGGCACACACATCCTAAGGAAGCATAGCAGGTGATTGGGAAAGGGGCAGCTTAAAGGACAGATACTAGGGCACCAGAATTCACCCCAGACGTGTGGAAGTGGCAGAGTGTAGGGCTGATAACAGAATTAAGCCCAGACACCACCTGTGGGTAAAAATGAGCTCTATTTTATTTTATTTTTAACCTTTATTGATCATCTTTTTTTAAAAGTAATCTCTACTCCCAATGTGGGGCTTGAACTCAGGACCCCAAGATCAAGCATCGCATGCTCTACACACTGAACCAGCCAGGCACCCCCCAAATGAACTCTAGATATATTGCCTGCTGGATCAGGACTGTCTCCAAAACTGGAAAGCCCATGCTTATAGTGTTGGACCTGGAAAAGCAAGGACTATGGAGCATCAGTAGTTGGCTGCATGCTGTTATTTCTGAGTAGAAAGTCTTTCAGCACCCATCACATACAGCATTCAGATTACCCACTCCCACAACACATGAAATAAATAAATTCTGGTAGCTGAGTGATGACAGTATGCCAGAGAGGTAGAAGCAAGGCAAGTGTTGGGAAAACTGCAGCAACAGTCTCCCTTAGGATCAGTGCACGATGGTGTCTTGAACTAGAGAGGCAGTAGTGGAGATGGAAGGAAGTGGGAGGATCTGGTAGAGTAAAGAAGGGAAAGCTGCCGGAAGAGAAAGAGGAGAAAATTATCAAAGCGGAATCCTTGGGAAGAAAGGTGGGGATAACAGCAGAGCACTGGGAGGGCTGGCTTGGGCATTTATTTTAGTAGGAGAGAAGGCAGAAAACATGGGACAGAGGATACACAAGATTTATTCAACTCCTACTATATCCCAGGACTGTTCAAAGGAGTTCCATGACTTTAACTCATTTAATCCTCCCAACAACTGTATGAGACAGGTATTGTTATCATCCTGATCTTACAGAAGAAGAAATTCAGCCACTGGGGGTATAAGTTACCCCCAGGGCCCATAACTAGCAAGTGGCAGAGTTGAGATTTGAACTTGAGCTATTGGTTCCACACTTTGAGCTCTTAACACCAATAGTAAATCCTGCACATGGGGAAGCTGGTAGATTTGGGTGGTGGGAAAAATTGGAAAGAATGAACAATTATGCCCCCCCCCCAAGAAATTCGCTCTATAAAAGGCCTCCAATAAACAAAAAATAATATTTCTTACATGAAATTCCCAAACATAGCACCTCCCACTTAGGAGCATTTGAAGAATCTAGGATGTGTTCCGACTAACAAACACAATATCCTTTTTTCATCTTGGCCACTAGGGGGAAGAGTGGAATATAAAAAAAAAATGATCTTCACAGATTCTCAATGGCTGATAATTAGTGTTAGTTCTTTCCCTAACATTAGCAGTATATAAAACTTCCTTTGTGTTTTTTACTTATGAAAGATCATTTTCAAGTAAGACTCATTAAAGCATCCATAAATGTTTTTCTCCACTTTCTAATATATATATATATGTCATATATATATTTATGCTAAGTGAAGGAAAGTAGACACAAGAGACCACATAGTGTAGGATTCCATTTATATCAAATGTCCAGAGAAGGCAAAGCTCTAAAGACAGAACATAGATTAGTAGTTGCCTGGATATGGGCTCAGGGGGATGGGGGATGACAGTGAATGTATGTGAGGGACCTTACTGAGTGACAAAAATGTTCTAAACTGATATGGTGATGGTCACATATGTAAAATAGTAACATAACTGTACAAAAAAATCATTGAATTGTACACTTGAAAGGAGTGTTATGATATGTAAAATATGCCTTGAAAAACTGTTGGAAAAAAAGAAATGTAACATTTTATGAATCAAACAACAACAAAAACCCCCACGGATTAAAAAAGATTAAAATACAGGCTTATGTATGCATAGAAATGTCTAAAGTCACTATTAGCAATGATTAACTTTCAGAAATGCTATTGTAGGGGCATCTGGGTGGCTCAGTCAGTTTAGTGTCCCACTCTTGATTTCTGTTCAGGTCATGGTCTCAGGGTTGTAAGATTGAGCCCCACATCAGCCTTCATGCTCAGCAGGGAGTCTGCTGGGGATTCTCTCTCTCTCTCCCTCTGCCCCTTCCCACCACTCTCTCTGTGTCTCTCAAATAAATAAATAAATCTTAAAAAAAAAAAAGAAATGCTATTGTAGGAGAAAACTGGGAACTGTTTTATATACTCTGTCCTTCTGTATGATTTGGGGGGCAATAATTAAAAATTTAAAAACTAATTTTTAAAACATAGGAAGTTAAGATGCAGGAAATGCAATGGAATTATAAATATATACTATAATGATATGTATAATTATAAATCATGAACTTTAGATAGTAGAATATGACTTATATTTTTTATCTTTTGGTTTATTTTCTAATTAAAAATGATTACATGTTCCTTTTACAGTAAAAACTGGAATGAGCTAAATTTAAAAAGGCAGAAAATACTGAGATAGCTTTTTTTAAAAAAATACAGTGTTTACTGCATTTCATATATAACAGAGCATTTTTTTTTAGCTCCACAAAGGCCTGGGGATTAGTTAGATAAAAAGAACTGGCTTTTGAGCTTGGACCCTATCTAGCTGAAAGGTATTCTCCTCTCATTTTTATTTTGGTCTACAAATTGGTATAGGGATGGCAGGAAAAAACTTTTGTGAGATTAGAAGTTGGGATGTAGGGGCGCCTGGGTGGCTCAGTCGTTAAAGCGTCTGCCTTCGGCTCGGGTCATGATCCCGGGGTCCTGGGATCGAGCCCCGCGTCGGGCTCCCTGCTCAGCAGGAGGCCTGCTTCTCCCTCTCCCACTCCCCCTGCTTGTGTTCCCTCTCTTGCTGTGTCTCTCTCTGTCAAATAAATAAATAAAATCTTTAAAAAAAAAAAAAAGAAGTTGGGATGTAGATCCTTTCTTTGAAGGTTCACGTGTATTAGTACATGTCTGATGGCTGTGGGGAGCCAGATAGGCATCAGATAGTTAAACTGACTATCAGATAGTTAAAATGGGAGAGGAAAATTCTTTTTTTTTTTTAAGCTTTTTTGTTGTTGTTGTTTGAAGATTTTGTTTACTTGAGAGAAAGAGCAGAGCAAGAGAGTGAGAGAAAGAGCACAAACAGGGGTGAGGGGCAGAGGGAGAGGGAGAAGCAGGTTTCCCGCTGAGCAGGGAGCCCAATATGGGGCTCAATCCCAGGACACTGGGATCATGACCTGAGCCGAAGACAGACGCTTAACCATCTGAGCCACCCAGGCGCCCCGAATATAAACCTCTTGAAGATGAAGATTTGTGTCTTTCTTGGTTCTGCTTAGAACAGTGCCTGGCATGTAGTAGGAATGCCATAACTACTTACGGATGATGGGTGAACGGAAGCGTGAACATATGAGCGGGAGCCCAGACAGACCTTTGGCCTGTGGTGCTGTTGTGGTTTCAGCCCACAACAGCTGTCCTGGCAGGAAGGCCAAGGTTCCGGAGGCCACGGGCAAGGGCAGGCAAGGTCTGGAATTCAGTGACGCATGTGTCATGCACGATTGACACACAAAAGAAAAACATTTCACTGGCTCATTTTTAGAAAGTCAAGAGTGAGGGTGCTGTGTCATCCGTCAGAGATTCAACTGACTCTCCCTGCTCATGTGTGCTCTCCTTGGAGCTATGACTCCTATCCAAGAGAGCGACCTTGCAGCGTACAACAGAGATGGTTCTAGACATAGCATATGCCAAGTTTCTGAAACAGAAATGATAGCTTTGTGTGGTCCAGAAACATGGTTGTAATCTTGCTTAGTGTTTTAGGGGGGCGGTTTGGGGAGAAATGGAGAGAAGGTGGAAAGAATGTCGGGAAATATGCTTTCAAATAATGGTATTTTTAAAAAAATAGTATCTCTGAAGTGGGTCACATTTAGAATTCAATGGTTAGGCTGCACAAGTATGTGTTATTCGTCCTGAAAAATGAAGATCTAAATTCAAAAAGCCTAATAAAATGCCTTATCATATATTGGTCTCTTTTGAACCAAGAAAATGCCCAAGAATGTCATAATTGTCACAATGTTTTATTGCTGTAGAGAAAAGGGAAACTTCTTCCGATTGGAAAGTGGAGCAACGCAATCCAGATGGCTTAGCTGAGACAGATCAGTCAATAACATACTTGACTAATGGTAAGAAGAGTTAGTTGCCTGTCGGTACTGCTGTTCTGATTACATAACATCCACTTTAAGAAAAAAAAAAAACAACTTAGTTCATGTGAAAGCATGGAAATGCTTCAGGCATGAATACAGCAGTAACTGTGCGAAGGGACCAGAAAGGCAATGGTCCTGTCCGAAAATGTCCCTGCTCTGTGGTTATTATGGTTATATTCCAAGATGTTAGAGCTCCAGCGAGCACTGAAACTCATTCAGCAGATGCTCTAGCATACACTCTAATGAACAGTAGTGGTGCCGACAGGAGTTACCTACAGACCCCAAACATCTTAGACTCTGAATGGTCACCTTGATTTCTCCCCTCACCTGGAAGGCCCACTGACCCCAGTCCCCACTTCTTCATCTGGCCAATGCTACTCACCCTTCAAAACTCAGGTGAGTGGGCGCCTGGGTGGCTCAGTTGGTTAAGCGACTGCCTTCGGCTCAGGTCATGATCCTGGAGTCCTGGGATCGAGTCCCGCATCGGGCTCCCTGCTCAGCGGGGAGTCTGCTTCTCCCTCTGCCCCTCCCCCCTCTCATGCTCTATCTCATTCTCTCTCTCAAATAAATAAATAAAATCTTTAAAAAAAATTTTAAATTAAAAAAAAAAAAAAACTCAGGTGAGCAATTGTCTTTGCCCAGAAGTCCTCCGTGACCATGGTTCCCTTCCCCACTTTTATAGGCTCCCAGAGCTACTTTAACCCTGTGTGTCATATTAATTTTACAGCACATTCTGTCTGTCTTTCTCTCTGACCAGAATGTAAGCGTTCCCACCTCTCCAGGCGCCTCCTACAAGTCCAGCACCATAGCAGGGCGATCAATAAATGGCCATTAATAAATGTTATTCAGAGTCTTGAAAAGCAGTGAATTGATTTGACCAAATAAAAGTAGTTGCTTCAAGAACTCCCCCACAGCAAGCCTTAATGCTGCAAAGCGTTTCGGTGGTCATTAAAAGAGGAAAAAATTAAGCAGCACTGTTGAGTTTTCTTTGTTTCTTTTCTCCAAAAGCACGGTAAGAATTCAGTATGCCTTTCTCCTTATACTCAGAAAAAATCTAAAAATGAGGACCTGGACCCTTTCCTTCTCTTCCAGGTTCAGGATGGCACATTCTCAATTCCCTCCTGACCACAAAAAATAAGAATCTAGCCTCAAATCTGTAACACCTATCGCTAATGAGAAAAATTGTTCTTGACCTTCCATTTGACAGAGAAATACAGAGGCGGAGCGGCAAAACCCCCGGTCTTTGATCACTTGGCTAATCACAGAACCTGTAACAGATCCCAGAAGAGAATCATAGGAGAATATTTGGCTCTATGGGCCAAGCAACCTGGAAGCTTTTTACCGTACAATCAAGTGACAGATTTTTAGTTTTTAGTCCAATCTTTTTAATCAATTGCAAAAGATGGCATGTACTTGGAATATTTTAGACAGGGCTCTTTATAAGTATTATTTGTCCTAAAGTCAGGTAGATCTTCCTTTATCCCTAACCCACATTTTACATTTCTGAAAATGTAAGCAGGAAATTACTTCAAGAAAATCCCTGGCAGAAAATCAAATATATTCAAACCATTCAGAGGAAAGGAATTCTTTAAAAATGAAAACTTACCAAGGGGAGGGGGCGGGAAGCAATGCCTAATTCTTAATGTCCCAAAGGAGGGGGGTGGGGGACTATCATTCTGCTACCTATCCATCATAATTAGACACGATTTATCATTTGTTTCTGGGAACACATTGGGACCCACTCTGACCTCTTATGTCCCAGCAGACCAAAGGAAGTGAAAAGGCAGCTTTTTGTCTGCATTTTCTGGCCATGGAGAATACTTTGGCTGTCACCTGCAGCTCTGCTTCCAAGTCTTTAGTGACTGGGGAAATGCTTAGCTGGTTTCATCTTTTCTGAGTGTGGAGGATGCAGTAGAGAACCAGAAGCACCTTCCAGAAGATGCCATTTATTTGTGCAGTCTGGGTATCTCTTTTCTGGAGACAGAAAAGAATTCTATGACTTTTACTAAGTCCTAAGATTTTGAGAGGTAGTGAATTTCATTCTCATTTAATTGCATTCTCATTACTGTATTTCTTTTCTATGTTAAATATATTCATGCTCCTTTAAAATTAAAATACAACTCAAGTCAGTGTAGTGAGTGGTTAACTTTGAGGAAGGTTTAAAGTACTAGTGGAGTTTATATTTAATAAAATTACTCATGAATCTATAATTATTGCCTCTTCTTTCTACCTGATTTTACATTTCCCTACATTAATTTTCACAGAGTATGAATGTGATTTCATTGCAAGTTACTGTATCTTTTGAAGTCCATATAGATAAGTATTATAAGCAGATAACAAATATAAAACTATATTTCCTTAATCATCCTTAACTTTTTTTCAATTTTTTTTTAAGATTTTATTTATTTGAGAGAGAGAATGAGAGAGAGAGCACATGAGAGGGGGGAGGGTCAGAGGGAGAAGCAGACTCCCTGCCAAGCAGGGAGCCCGATGCGGGACTTGGTCCAGGGACTCCAGGATCATGACCTGAGCCGAAGGCAGTCGCTTAACCAACTGAGCCACCCAGGCGCCCCATCCTTAACTAACTTTGATTGCACATGTATCTTGGCACTATTCTGTAAGCTGTGGAGGAAAGCTAATGACATATTTTGTATCCTTATGTAGATTGTAACCCAAAGACTTAGATGAAGAGTGATATCCTCTTATATTATTTATCTATCATAAGTCTCATTACCTTTGTGATGTTTTCCTAATAGTATCCATGAATTTGTGTTACACCAACAACCTTTTCCTAAGTGGCCCTTTCTTTGACTGATGCGTACATTCTCTGGAAGTCTTATAGTTGAGTGTGGGTTTTGTTCTTCAAGCAGAGCAGAGATAACTAGAGTACAAGGGGTACTAATGCATAAGCTTGGCCTGATTTCCATCATCCTCTACCTGCTAATTACATCTATATAAATATGTAGAAGGGAGCCAGATGCAGAGAGGAACATGTTTTCCAGTTTTAATTACGACAAATATGTATCAGTGTGTGACACTAAACTCTAATGAATAGACAAAGAACAAATCAACAAATACATAGCGCAATATATGATGATATATAATAAATATATAATGCAAGTTTATTTTATTTCTTATGTGGATAATACTGAAAGGAAGAACAGAAATAGATTAAAGGGAGAATATAATTTATTTTCAAATGTACAGATGTCCTCTGAAAAGGCCAAGAGACAGAGAAAGGGGAGACCGTAGAAATGGTTTTTTTAAAGTAAGGAGACAAAAGTTCCGATGGAATCATGGACTATGAATTAGCACAGAAATGGTGGATAATGAAGGCCATTTGGACAGAGAGAAAATGCTGAAGCCTGGAGTCAACATCTTGAACCTCATTTAGAAGAGTGCTGTAGAATTTTTGATGCCTAAAAGACAATAGATGTGACACATTTGAGGGAAGGGTTTTAAGATCAGTACGAAAATAAGCCTAGAATCAATTACGTTGATAAATAAAGAAGGGTCATACCGTGTTTATGGAAGAAGAGCTGTGAGAAGTTCAGAGGAAGAAAACGTATTTAATAACCATAAGCCCAGGGGCAGAAAATGGTCAAAATTCCTCAGAAATTTAGGCAACGATGCACATTACTTTTCGGCAGGACTCACGGACACTGTAGCATTACCGAGTTCTTGGATCAGACGCCAGAGCTGCCTGTATGACAGGATCTGCCTAGAAGTTTCCAGTCTCCTGGCAGCCAGTTAGCCTCAGCATAGGCCCCTTATGACATCAAGGATTCTGTCTTCCCTCCATTCCCACAGGTACAGGGATCTCAACTTTTTAGAGTCAGAGGAAACTTAGAGGACATTCCAGTGCAATTTTCTCATTTAACAAGTTGGGAAACTGAGGTCCAGGGAGGATGTAGGATTTGTTCAAGGCCACACAGATTGATGCTGAAGGAGCGTAAAACCCAGACTCCCAAGGTCATGATAGTGCTGTATGCCACATGCAGTCTTTTTTCTTTCTTTCTTTTTAAAGATTTATTATATTTATTTGAGAGAGCGAGATCTCGCACCCGAGCAAGCGGGGGTAGGGACAGAGGGAAAGAGAGAATCTCAAGCAGACTCCCTGCTGAGCACAGAGCCCAACACAATGCTCGATCTCACAACCCTGAGATCATGACCTGAGCCAAAATCAAGAGTCGGTTGCTTACCCCCCAAGTGCCCCTATATTCTTTTTTCTGTTGCAGAAGGGCCAGTTAGCTAATATTCTTCTAGCTTTGGAAAAGAAGGATAAAGTGTAGTGTTAAACACAAAGCAGTGAGGTTTTCTTACTTTTAGCTAACATTTTAATTTCAAAATATTTTAAACATACAAAAAAAGGGTAGTGAATAGTATAATGAATACACATCTACCCACTTCTTGAGCTTTGAAGTATAACATTTTGCCATTTTTGCTTTACATCTTTTTAAAATATTAAATAAAAATATAAAATTCTCCTACATGGGGAGAAAATTATAAATTATGTTTGCATAGGAGGTTGATTTTTTCAATAATTTTGTCATATTTAACCAACTATAACCTGACTGATAATGTAAAACAAACTTTTTCTTATTAATCTGAGTATATAATTGATATATGATATATATATATATATATATATATATATATAATATGTAGGGGTATTCCTCTTTATAAATAAGTTGTTTTCCTAGAAAAATAAATAAGTGACTCAAACAGATTAACTTTAATATCCATGCAGAATCTCAATTTTCTATGATAACATTGTATCAACAAACCATACATTATTTTTTCATTTCCTTGTTTTTAAACTTAAAAAATTTTTTTAAATTTTTTATTTTTTTAACTAAGCTCTAGGCCCAACGTGGGCCCTGAACTCATGACCCCAAGATCAAGAATCATATGCTCTACAAATTCAGCCAGCCAGGCATCCCAAATTAATCTTTTTTTTTTTTAAGATTTTACTTATTCATTTGACACGGAGAGAGAGAGAGCGAGAGCACAAGCAGGGGGAGCGGCAGGCAGAGGGAGAAGCAGGCTCCCCTCTGAGCAGGGAGCCTGATGAGGGGCTTGATCCCAGGACCCTGGGATCATGACCTGAGTCAAAGGCAGATGCTCAACCAACTGAGCCACCCAGGCGCCCCCCAAATTAATCTTTTTTTTTTAAAGATTTTATTTATTCATTTGAGACACAGAGATATAGAGAATGAGAGCATGAGCAGGGGGAGAG
The DNA here is from genome assembly GCF_004348235.1 of Phoca vitulina. NCBI lineage: Eukaryota > Metazoa > Chordata > Mammalia > Carnivora > Phocidae > Phoca > Phoca vitulina. The sequence continues at coordinate 16,808,034 of NW_022589717.1, forward strand.
GCAGAGGGAGAGGGAGAAGCAGGCTTCCCGCTGAGCCAGGAGCCCGATGTGGGGCTCGATCCCAGGACCCTGGGATCATGACCCGAGCCGAAAGCAGATGCTCAATCATCTGAGCCACCCAGGCACCCCCAAATTAATCTTTTCATGCTGTTTTATAATTTTGTGTCTGAGGTATCCTTCCCTGTTCTAAAGCCAAAGAAATATTTTCTCCCAAAAATATTAAAATTTTTCTTCTCACTTTAAAATTGTTATTCCATTTGGAATTTTTTGACTGTATATTGTAAGGTAATGGGCTAATTTTGTTTTATTTTTAAATCTGGATACCCAACAATCCCTGCACCACTTAGTAAAGAGTTCATTATTTCCTCACTGATTTCTTTTTATTTTTTTAAGTTTTTTTTTAAGTAATCTCTACACCCTATGTGGGGCTCAAACTCACAACCCCGAGATCAAGAGTTGCCTGCTCCACCAACTGAGCCAGCCAGGCGCCCCTTCACTGATTTCTAATCAGTCATAATTCTTTCCATCCTATGTGCAGCTTATTTTTCAGCTCCCCATTCTTTTCCATTGGCTATTTGTTTATCCATTCACCTAACCATCTTAGTTGCTATAGCTTTACGTCTTTTTATATCTAGTAGAGTAAGTTCCCATACACACAACATTCTCCATGTTTTAACCATATATTTTTAGCCATATATTTATATAAGACTGCAGACAATGGGGACTTGACTCATCCACATGATGACATTCCACACAGTCCAGATGATGGCCAACTGTGTGCACTGACAAGAATATGAGAAATTCTGCTTCCAATTAATACTGAGTTACGAGGAAACAGGAAATTTACTTTTAGGGAGAAGCAGAAAATACTACTGTAACCAAAATAGCCAATAGGTAAAAAAGAGTTAAGGTGGTACTGGGAACCCTGCTTCATTACTGCTGTATTCATGGGTAAATTTTGTTAAGTGTGTTGTCTTTGGACAAGAAATGTCTTTGCAAGAATTTATATAAGCTCTCATGTCAATTTCATTATGTTGATTTGATTTTTGAATGATTTTTAAGGAATAATATGAAGATACTTCTGGATATTTCTGTTCAGCTTTCAGCTGAGGAGAAAGCCAGTCACTGTCATGAAGAGCCATGTTTAAAAACTTGGGAAGCAATCTCTTCAGGAGCAGTGAAGCTAGAATAACGTGAGGTGGCGCCTGTAATTGCACTGGAATCTGCCCGCGGCTGCAGTTCTCATGTAAATTGATTAATGTGGTGATGCTTGTTCTAAAGCTGCAAAGGCTTCCCACAGCGCTGTTGAACCAAACCCCAGGGCTCATTCTCTCTAGACTGTTAACAAAGATATGATGGGAAATGGTCTACATAGAAACCTGAGCAAGATATCTATAAATGTAATGCTTTGGGGGAAAAAAATACAAATGGAGCGAAAATTCCATTCATTATAACAAGTGGGCTTTGTACTATGAGAAGAAAAATGTAGGCTGATTTCTTTATGGAAAAAAAACACATTTATATTTGAGAATATCTTCATGGGGTTTCCATACAATCTGAGAAAATTTTGTATTTACATTAGAAGCTATAATTATTTTTTTTAAGATTTTTATTTATCTATGAGAGAGAGAGAATGAGAGAGAGAGAGCACATGAGAGGGGGGAGTGGGAGAGGGAGAAGCAGACTCCCTGCTGAGCAGGGACCCGGATGCGGGACTTGATCCAGGGACTCCAGGATCATGACCTGAGCCGAAGGCAGTCGCTTAACCAACTGAGCCACCCAGGCACCCTAGAAGCTATAATTATTTTAGTGAAATTAACACTCTGAACTTTTCTCAAGATTTACCTCTTGGAATATATTTATGAAATTGCTGTATCAGGGGGCGCCTGGGTGGCTCAGTTGGTTAGGCGTCGGACTCTTGATTTCAGCTCAGGTCATGATCTCAGGGTCATGGGATTGAGCCCTGCTTCAGGCTCCACACTCAGCGGGGAGTCTGCTTCTCTCTGTCTCCCTCTGCCTCTCCCCTTGCTCTCTCTCTCTCTCAAATAAGTTAATTAAAAAAAAGAAAGAAAGAAAGAAATTGCGGGTTTTGTAGGTCAAAATGGCTGAATATCAGCAGTTCATAGAGGTCAATTCTATACACCAGGCCATAACTCTCTGAGCCTCATAATTTCATTCAACAAACATTTATTGAGGGCCCTAATATGGTGTTTCTTCTCAGGCAACTCCCATTATATTTGGGGATTCTAAAATGTCAACAAATAATTGAAAAACAGAACGATAAATGCAACGATAGAGAAGGTACAGAATGACACAAAGGAAGGTGTGAAAGATTCAGCTCAGTCCAGTGAGGAAAGGCATTGCAAAGCAGATGCTGTTTGAGCTGAGTAACTGGAAAGCGGTTGAGCCAGTTGAGGAATTGGGAGTGTCTTTCCAGGTGGAGGGAACTACTTGTGCAAATTTTTGAGGCATAAAACAGGATGACAAGTTCAAGTAACAATGCTGTTAAATCATTTAGGCTGTTTGGATCAAGGGTGAGGGAAAGTGGCTGGAGGCTGCAGGAAAATAGGAGTAAGGACAGAAAATAAGAATGGAGAGAGGTTGAACAGGTGTGGTTTGTGGAGGGTCTCGGATGTCATACTATAGAGTAAGAATTTTGACTCTCGGGGCGCCTGGGTGACTCAGTCAGTTAAGTCTCTGCCTTCGGCTCAGGTCATGATCCCAGGGTCCTGGGATCGAGCCCCACATGGGGCTCTTTGCTTGGCGGGAAGCCTGTTTCTCCCTCTTCCTCTGCCTGATGCTCCCCCTACTTGTGCTCTCTCTTTCTCTCTGTCAAATAAATAAATAAAAGTTGACAGAGAGAGAGAGATCACAGCAGGGGGAGCAGCAGAGGGAGAGGGAGAAACAGGCTTCCCGCCGAGCAGGGAGCCCCATGCGGGGCTCGATCCCAGGACCCTGGGATCATGACCTGAACCGAAGGCAGAGACTTAACCTACTGAGCCACCCAGGCGCCCCTCTAATTATCTTAATAATAGAATAAAATCACTGCATGATCAATTCAATTATCATCTAATCGAAAGATTAATTTTCTTTTTTTTTTAGACAGAATGCTCATGCACAAGTGGGGGTGGGTGGGGGCAGAGAGAGAAGGAAAGGGAGAGAATCTTAAGCAACACGGAGCCCCTCTGGGGGCTTGATCTTATGACCCTGAGATCATGACCTGAGCAGAAACCAAGAGTCAGGCGCCCAACTGACTGATCCACGCAGGGGCCCCTGGAAAGATGAATTTTATTTTATTTATTTATTTATTTTTAATTTTAATTTTTTAAAAAGATTTTATTTTTTTTGAGAGAGAGAGAGAGTGACAGTGAGAGAGGGAAAACAAGCAGGGGGAGTGGGAGAGGGAGAAGCAGGCTTCCCGCTGAGCAGGGAGCCCGATGTGGGGCTCGATCCCAGGACGCTGGGATCATGACCTGAATCGAAGGCAGACGCTTAACTGACTGAGTCACCCAGGCGCCCCAGAAATATGAATTTTAAAAATCAGTTTAAGGGTGCCTGAGTGGCTCAGTCAGTTAAGCATCTGACTTCGGGGCAGGTCATGATCTCAGGGCCCTGGGATCAAACCCCATGTAGGGCTCTGCTCCATGCTCAGGGTGAAGTCTGCTTGTCCTTCTCCTTCTGCACCTCCCCCTGCTCGTGCTCTCTTTCTCTCTCTCAAATAAATAAAAAAATATTTTTTAAAAATCAGTTTAATTGGACATTCTATGTGGTTTCTGCTTGAGACATAATAGTCTACAAATCTTCCACTCCAAAGGAACGTTCTTTCCCTAGTTCTGAGGGAAAGCATTTCTGATATGTGAGAACGGATTTTCATTCTTAAACAGGAGTAGTAATGCCCACAATGTTCTCATCTTCGTGTCACGTGAAAAAGGAAAAAGCGAATTTTCTCTTCTCTTCCTCCACCCCAGATATCACTATCCCTAAGAAATAATCTCAGAAAATAAAAGTTAAGTTTTTACATTAGTTTAATCATTAATTTGGGCAATGATTACTTAAAATTATATATCCATGTGAAAATTTTGAATAATAATACTTAAATGGCCAAATTCCTCCCATTTTTCACTAAAACTTGCCCCAAAAGTTAAGCAAAATAAATAAATCTTTTTCTAGAAATTTCTTTAGAGAGATTTTTAACTGAGGAAAAACATTATATAATGTGCTTTATTAAAATGGACAGTGTTGCTTCTGGTCAACAGATGTTATCTGACAGGACAAATACTTGGCACAGAAATTACTAGCACATTCAGAAACTAATCTTCCCTGAATTCAGCTTTGACTCAAAGGCTGGCTGTGGAATACACTGCATTGGAAAATTCACATTTAAAAAAAATGGACAGAGTAGTTATCTCAGATTATTTAAGACTGCTCCATACATTTCTTTCAATAGTGAAAGTAATATTTAAATTTCAGGGGCATGGCACTGATTAAAACATGTGTTGTTTTTTTGTGTGTGTGTGTTTTTATAAATTTAGTCTTCTTTTATATCCTTGTCTTCATCAAAAAGAACTTGGTTATCTGATTCTGCTGCCATTTTTAATCTTTTGTAACCGGTTTCATATTCTAAGCCCCACACCCTATCCCATTTTGACTTTTTTAAGGTATATTTTTAATTTTATTAAAATCAGCCAATGGTCTAATAATAAAAATATTGTTTGTAAAAGACTGTTGTTAAACTTTCATTACATTGCTTGTTAAAGTCTAAAAAAGGCTAATAAAATATAAGTTGCTTTTGGACTTGATAGCTGCTGTTTCAAAAGTTTGTTCTAAATAAATACTGGACTTTAAAAGGAAAAAAATCCTCTGTATGCAGTCACAATTGGCATTTAGTAGTTCTAAAAAATTTTTTCAGAAAAGGCAACAATTGGCCAGAAGGTAAAGCCAGACAAGTTCTGGACCTGCGAGGTACAGCTCATTCTTCCTTCATCCCTGTTGAGGAATGTGACAGGCAACAACACAAAAGCCAGTGCACCAAACTCAAAGTTAAGCTTTCTTTCCTAACTATCTTAACTACATATTGCTGCTTACAACTGCCCCAACTTCATGGCTTAGCACACAACCCTCTGATTTGCTCACAATTTTATGGATCAGCAATTTGGTCTGGGTGTTCAGCTGGGTGGTTCTTATCTGGTCTTGCCTGGGATCACTCAGTTGCAGTCATCTGGCATGGAGGCTGGAACTGGAGGGTCTAGGATGGCCTGACTCACATATCTGGGCTTAGCGCTGGCTCTAGGTGGAGCCTCTCTCTCCGTAAGTTCTCTTATTCTCATGGAGATCACATGGTAGTCTCAAAGTTCCAAGAAAGTGAGAATTCTCACAAAATCACTTCCACAGCATTCCATCAAAGCAAGGTACAAGGCAAGCTTAAATTCAAGGAGATGGAAAAATAGTCTCCATCTCTTGATGGGAAGATTTTATTTTATTTTTTTATTTTATTTATATTTTATTTTTTTAAAGATTTTATTTACTTATTTGACAGTGAGAGAGACAGCGAGAGAGGGAACACAAGCAGGGGGAGTGGGAGAGCGAGAAGCAAGCTTCCCGCTGAGCAGGGAGCCCGATGCGGGGCTCGATGCGGGGCTTGATGCAGGGCTCCATCCCAGGACCCTGGGATCATGACTTGAGCCAGAGCCAAAGGCAGACACTTAACAACTGAGCCACCCAGGCGCCCTTTGATGGGAAGAGATATAAAGGCATACTTCACTGGAGTATATGTGGAAAGAATATGTGACTGCTTTTTCCCAGTCTACCACACTAACGATGACTCAAATTTCACAAACAATATGGAAAAAGATTGATCAGTTTAATTATGTAAAAATAAAATTTCTTGTACTACAAAAACACCATAAGTAAAGTAAGAAGATGGATGACAAACTTGGAAAATACTTATAATTTATATCAGACAAGAGTTTGCTATCTCTAGCACATAAAGAGTTTCTTAAAAATAGAAAAGTAATGGACTAACAACACTATAAAAAATGTACTGGAGGGGCGCCTAGGTGGATCAGTTGGTTAAGCCTCCGACTCCTGATTTCAGCTCAGGTCATGATCTCAGTGTCGTGAGATGGAGCCCCGAGTTGGGTTCTGCACTGGGCGTGGAGCCTGCTTAAGATTCTCTCTCTCCCTCGCCCTCTGCCCCCCCCCCCAAAAAATTTTGACAAAAATGCGTTGGAGATATGAACAGAAACTTTGCAGAAAAAGAAATGTACATAGCCCTTAACCAAATGAAAAAATGTTCAACCTCACTCTTAATAAAGAAAACGCAAATTAAAACCACACTGAAATATAATTTTTCATCTATCATACCTATCAAAAATCCAAATGTTCGATAATATACTCTGACGGGAAACAGGCACTCATACCCATTGGTTATTTTGGGAATACAAAATAGTATGACTCCTATGGAAGGACTTTTGCAATAGATAGCAAAATTACTTATGTATTTGATCTAGCAATCCCTCTTTCAGAAATCTACCCTAGTGAAACACTGGCAAAAATGCAAAAAGACATTTTGCAGAAAGTTATTCATTGCAGCAATGTTTATGATAGCAAATAAGAGAAACAACTCAAATGTCCATCAGTAGGAGACTATTGAGTAAATCATAGTACCCACACATGTAGCTCCATGCAACTGTAAAAAGTAATGAGAACTAAGGGCACCTGGGTGGCTCAGTTGGTTAAGCATCTGACTCTTGGTTTCGGCTCAGGTCATGATCTCAGGGTCGTGGGGTTGAGCCCCAGGTCACGCTCTGTGCTCAGTGGGGAGTCTGTTTGAGATGCTCTCCCTCTGCCCTTCCCCCCATGCTCTCTCTAAAATAAATAAATAAATCTTAAAAAAAAGTAATGAGGATTATCTCTACATACTACAATAGAGTGATCTCCAGGTACATAGTTAAATGAAAAAAAAAAAGCAAGGTGGAGAAATATACATACAGTGTACGCTGTTTAAGAAAGAAGGGTAACAAATGTGTGTGTGTGTGTGTGTGTGTGTGTGTGTGGTTTACCCAAAAATATGGAAGGGAAAAAACCCACAAAGTTTTATAGTTTATAGGGGAATGGAAGGAATAAAAAGGTAGACTTCTCTGCATATATCTTGTCCCATAGATTTGACTTTAGAACCAAGTAAGTAGTTTACATTGTTATTAAGAAATTTGGGGATGCCTGGATGGCTCAGTTGGTTAAGCAGCTGTCTTCAGCTCAGGTCATGATCCCAAGTCTTGAGTCGGGCCCAGGGGGGATTCTGCTTCTCCCTCTCTCTCTGCCACTCCTCCTTGCTCATGCTCTCTCTCTCTCTCAAATAAATAAATACAATTTAAAAAAAAAGCAATTTGACATTGGGGCACTTGGGTGGCTGTCAGTTAAGTGTCCGACTTGGTTTTGGCTCAGGTCATGATCTCAGGGTCATGGGATTGAGCCCCGTGACAAACTCTGGGCTCAGCGTGGAGTTTGCTAGAGATTCTTTCCCCCTCCCCCCTCCCTCCCTTTCTGCTCCTCACTACCCCCACTCAGGCTCTTTCTCTTTCTAAAATAAATAAATAAATAAAATCTTAAAAAAAGGAACTTAAGCAAATATTGACCAACTGCAATTTGTGGACTTTTAAAAACAAAGAACAAACTGAAGGAGGGAAAACCCTTTTGAGGCAGTTGAAGAAATTTGATCACTGACTAGATAATTAGTAATATAAAGAATTGTTATCATTATTATTATTCTACATACAGGCAGCGGTGGTAGTGGAAGATAAGTGGGTGGGACTAAAAATACAGGATTTGCCAAGAGTTGATAATTGGTAATTGGGATGTAGGGCACATGAAGATTCCCTTATACTGTTCTCACTACTTTTGTTTAAAATTTTCCACAATAAAATGTTAAAAAGAAAAAAATGTATTTAAATTATTTTTTTTAAGATGAGGAAATTCTTCTTTTTGAAAACTTCTGGGGGACATTATTGTATCTGAATAAAATACTTAGAATTGAGGTGATTCATCCTGTGAATATGAGGAAAGCCTACCAAGGATAAAGCCAAACATTCTTGAGAGTAGAGTAGAATAATAGAAACAACCTGGTTCTTGATGACTGAACCACAGAATAAACCAGCCCTGGAGCAGCTCAACCTCTGGATACCTAGTTAGGTAATAGTTAACTGTCTTTGTTGTTTAACCCATTTTGAGTTGGTTTCTGTTATTTGCAGCAGAAACCATCCTAGGCAAAACAGTGGTGAAGAATGTGTTTTTGTGTGGATGTTGAAGTCATAAATGTGGTACTGAGTAGTGTTTCTGCTTTATCTTACAGAATGTTTGGTAAAACAGCATCCCTTAATTGTGCCATAGGCCTTAGGCTTATGAGTCTAATGCAGAGTTGACGCTGAGACAAATTCAGAACAAACCCAAGGTACCATCCTTATCTCAGAGTTAAACATCGTTCTGCAATGATTAAGTCCATATAGTTCAGGTTTCTTTGTACTTCTCAAATTCCAGAGGCATTAAGCCAATAGTAGATCACCTTCCACCTAAAGGCATACCTCATTTTATTGTGCTTCATGGATATTACATTTTTCACAGACGGAAAGTTTGTTGGCAACCCTGCATGGAACAAGTCTATCACCACCATTTTTTTCTTTTTAAGATTTTATTTATTTGTTGGAGAAAGAGGGACAGCAAGCACACGAGCTGGGGGGAGGGGGAGGGGCAGAAGGAGAGGGAGAGGCAGACTCCCTGCTGAGCAGGGAGCCCCATGTAGACCTCGATCCCAGGACCCTCGGATCATGACCTGAGCTGAAGGTAGATGCCTAACCCATCGAGCCACCCAGGCACCTGCCACAATTTTTTTTCAACAGCATTTGCTCATTTTTGTGTGTCTGTGTCACATATTCGTAATTCTCACAATATTTTAAACTTTTTCATTATTATTAGATTCGTTATGGTGATCTTTGATCAGTGATTACTACTTACTGAAAGCTCAGATGATGATTAGCATTCTTTTTTTGGCAAACAAAAATTTTTTTAAGTAGGCTTCACACCCAACATGGGGCTTGAACTCACTATTCCGAGATCAAGAGTCACATGCTCTACCAACTAAGGCAGCTTGATGTCATAACCCTGAGATCACTATCTGAGCTGAAATCAAGAGTCAGACTCTTAATCAACTGACCCACCCAGGCGCCCCTAGACATAACTTTTATATGCACTGAAAAACCAAAAAATCCATTTGACTTGCTTTATTGCAATACCCACTTTATTGCAGTGGTCTGGAACCAAACCCACAATATCTCTGAGGTATGCCTGTATATTCCATCCTAGTTTACCATAGGTGAAAATCTCGGCAATCCATTGCTACAGAATGCCAGGAACTAGCAATCTTCCACCTACCACCAGTGATGAGGTCCTTGTTACCATTGAACTGAAGAGTGACACAATTCCAGAATCCTATTCTTAGTGTCTGCGTTCAAGGACCACATCCAGTACCAATTATCTTAGGTGGAGTTCCCTAAAAACAGAGCAGGAATTTGGGGGCAAGTGATCTACTGAAGGGGTGTTGTTAGGAGAATAGTAGGGAGGAAAGCAGGATAGGACAAGAGAGAAAATCTAAGCAAAGATGTAATCTAGATTGGAAACAGCTTCAACCTGAGCCCCCCAGGGAGCTCGGGAGCATGCATTGTCACACAGACTTGGCCCCACCTTTTGTACCATTGTGGCAGTCAGTCATTGGTTGTGAACTGTCTGGGGTGAGGATGGGGTGTGTGTGTGTGTGTACCACTCACGGAAGCTGGGAGTAAATGGCCCAGGTAAGGGGATCTAGACAGAGCATCAGAAGCATCCACTACAACACCCCAACTTACTCTAATAGCCCAAATCATACAAGACCCTGCCTGATACAGCCCATCTCTGCAGAACCATTGCATTCTTTCTGAAATCATCTCCAACTACTCTCTCTCCTTTTCACTCCACTTTAGCCGCTTGACCACCTTACAATTCCCCAAATTCTATAGGATGTTCATGTTTCAGATCCTTTGCACTGCTCAGTTCCCTCATCTGGAATGACTCTTCTTCACCTATCCCCCCATGTCTTCATGACTAGGTCCCTTGTACATCCTTCAGGTTTTTACTCACTAGACATCTTCTTCGTAAGGCTGTCTCTGGCCATCCCATCTAAAATTACACCTTTCACCCCTAACCAACACTTATAAATCCCTTCCCTTTCACTACTTTTCTTTTTAAACACCTATATAGTATCTAGCACACTATATAGTTTTCTTATGTAGCTTGTTTATTATTTGATCATATTCTAGAATATAAGCTGGGAAGGGTAGGAATTTTTGTCTTTTTTTTTTTAACCTCAACACTTAAAACAGTGCTTTGTAGGTTATAGGTGCTCACTTAGTATTTGCTGAATACATGAATGAATGAATGAATGAATGATTCCTGGCACTAAGTATAAATTCTCACTAAACATTGTTTGAACTGAAATAAACTGAAATTAAAGATGTTGGCACAGTCCCCCATGCAATATAGACAGGAGAACAGAGATGTAATGTACATTGCTATATGCAGAGTTGTCCATAGATTATATATTTTCTTTGATTGTTCACGCAATGCTGTATATTAATCTACAATCGATATTATAACATATATTTTATTATATTATACATGATCTTTAATATTATAGATTATAGATTATTTATACATATACATATTACTGAATAAAAACAGAAGCACTAAAGATTTTCCAATTCTATTTTAATGAGTTCAAATCAAAACTCAAGAATCTAGATTAACATAAAGATACAGGTATAGCAAAATTAAAGTGAATGCAGATTGTATAGATAGCTCAATTCCTATGATATAAAACTTAAATGCAAAGATGGAACTCAGTAAGTTCTTTACTGCGATGTCATATTCTGATCTCAGAGAGCAGGAAACTATTCAGACACGTAAAATCTCAAGTCTCTCAATCCCCAAATCTATCAGTAGATACCAAAAATCTTCAAGGCACATTCAAGTTTTCTAGCAAAGAAGCCTATTCTAAAACTACGATGACTGAAACTACAAAAGCACCTATCGGACACTCGACGGCATTTTTTTTGCTCAAGTGTCCATCAGCGGGAAATTAGCCTTGAGCCAAGGCGGCATCGGAAACCACACTGGCTTCCTCCTGTAAATCATCCCCAGCAGAGGATTCTGACTCAACGGGAGGCTTCTTCTCGTTCAGCACTTTCACCAGAGCTTTCCTTCTCTGTTGTCCCTTTATCATCATTTCCGGCAACCTTTTCATGCGAAGCTGCATTCTGAGCCTCTGAGGCCATTTCAGCGCTGCTCTGTGCGGTGGCGCCCAGGGCTGCGGCGGTCACCTCTGGCCCAGCTTCAGCACTGACCGCGCCGGTGTCCGCCGCAGCGGCCTCCGCACCCCCAGGAGAGGCTGAAGCCTCTTCTATGGCTGCACCTGTAGCGTCTGGACTGTCTTCCGCATCTACCTCCGGAACTTCCGCTGAAGATGCTTCACACACTTCTGAACTTGCTTTCTCAGCTCCCGCCACCTTCTCTATTTCACCTTTAAGATTTAAGATTTAATTAAGATTGACCATTAAGCAAAGGGTTAATTTAAAGAGCATGGGAATACAGTGGAAGTCTGCGCAGTCATTTGTAAAAATGAGACAAAGCTATATGGACCAATATGAAATGGTCTTCGAGGTAGCCTGTCAAGTGAAAAAAAGCAAGGAAAAGAGCAATGTATACCGTATGGTACTATTTGTGCTAGGACCAAAGGAGGTAGGACATACCTAGATAGTTTTTATTTGTAAAGACTCTCTAGGAGGATACAAAGAAGCTGGTATTACTGATTGCCTCTGGGGAGGGAAAATGGGGATCTGCTTTTTCATAAACCCTTTTGAACCTGTTAAACTTAAAAAAAAAATTACAGGGGCGCCTGGGTGGCTCAGTCGTTAAGCGTCTGCCTTCGGCTCAGGTCATGATCCCAGGGATCGAGCCCCGAATCGGGCTCCCTCCTCGGTGGGAAGCCTGCTTCTCCATCTCCCACTCCCCCTGCTTGTGTTCCCTCTCTTGCTGTCTCTCTTTGTCAAAATAAATGAATAAAATCTTTAAAAAATTACAAATATTATTGATTTAAATACAAAGAACATGAAAATAAACAGCCAACCTTTCATGTGAAATAGCCTGGGAGAGCAGCCGACTTACTAGTTGATGACTGAGCAATCAGTAATACTCTCTCAACCTCAGTTTTATCATCTGTAAAATGGGGATATCGATAATATCTGCCTCAAAGAGCTATTGTGAGGATTGATTAAAATCATGTGTATGATAAGGGATTTAAAAACAAAAGTGCGGGGCACCTGGGTGACTCAGTAGGTTAAGCACCTGACTCTTGATTTCAGCTCAGGTCATGATCTCAGGGTTGTGAGATAGAGCCCCTCAGTGAGCTCCAGGCTTAGTGGGGAGTCCACTTGGGATTCTCTCTCTCCCTCTGCTGTCCCCTCTCTTTCTCTCTCTCCCTGTGTGTGTGTGTGTGTGTGTATACACATAACGGAAATGCTGTATTTCATTATTATTGCAATCAGCCTTCTCATGATTATATTCAGTAATGTTTACTGAAGATATTCCATTTCTTACTGTTGTCATGACTAAAGGTTAAAATTGGTTCATAAGTAGCTATTATCTGTCCCTAAATAGTGATCATAGTAATTGATAATAATGGCATTATAATTGAGATGGAAAAAAGTATTTAAAGCAAGCAGTTCAAGGCAAGAAATATGTATTAGGGTGAAAATGTAAAGTTTCTGTTCTAGTAGTTGGCATTTTATCAATCAGATCAACTGAGGGACTTAATAGACATGACTGATTGTACTAATGTCAAGTGTACTTTGGGCAAAGACACATGGGCGATCTTAGCCAAAACTGAAACAAAAATTAGTTTTATGATTTAAAAAAATATAATGAGGGAAATGAGAGGTGAAGCTGCTGAGAGAGACAGATACTAAAATTATGCTTGCCTGAATGGAAGCCTGAGTAGGGGAAAAGTAATATTACCACACAAAGAATTCAAAGCCACTGGTCAGCAGTACAAATGTAAAACATTTCATTTATCTAATGCACTCATCCAAAACATATAACAATATTCTTTAGGTTTTGGTTGGGCTTTCCCTTTCTGAATGAACTCCTGCCCAGAGCCATTCTGTCAAGTTAGTAAAGAAGCCAAAAGCAAATAGTGTTCATTGCTAGACTAAGATCATGGAAATCAATGCCTTAAGAGAAAAAAATAATAAATTCACTTTACCTTGAAGTGGATGTAACTCTGCTTTGGTTTTTTCTTTCAAATTTGTTATATGTTCCGTGTGTTTGGCTTGCTCTGATGTGACCGTCTTGTAAGTCTGAAAGTAAATGTGTGCTTAAGTTTATTTCTTGAGCTCTAAAATTCATCATGCCAAGTTCAAAGGTATATACAATTCAAAGAAGAGAAACCAATGTACCCCACCTACTCTTTTGCTTCCCCTTTGGAAACTTTTGCTATTAAGTAGAACACTTTAAAAAGAAAAGAAACAAATGCTCTAACAGGAGTCAAAGATAACAGAAAACACACAGTAGATACAAAGATGAAGACAAAGAAGAAAAACAAATTATGCTAGAATCAAAATATTCTGACAGGCATTTGCAGATATCCTCTGGCATTTATCCCAGGGAAATGGGAACTTATGTGCACACAAAATCCTGTACACAAATGTTCATGGTTGCTTTATTTGTAATAGCCAAAAGCTGCAATCAGGCTGGGGGTCTTACAACAGGTGAACGGTTAAGCAAACTGTGGTACGTCCATAACATAGAATGCTACTCAGGATTAAAAAGGAACAAACCGTCAATACAGTATAACAATTTGGATGAATCTCCAGGTAATTATGCTGGGTGAAAAAAGCCAGTCTCAAAATATTATATACCTTATAATTCCATTTATGTAACATTCGTGAAATGGAAAGTTATAGAACTAGAGAACAGATTCCTGGTCGCCAGGGCTGGGAAGAAGTGAGGAGACTGGCAAAAGAGACTGAGCGCAATTACAAAGGGCTACACAAGGGATCCTGTATCTTGACAGTGGTGGTGAATACACGAATCTACACGTGACAGAACTGCCCAGAACTAAATACACACACACACAAAAGCAAGTTAATGTGGTGAAATCTGAATAAGAACAATGGATTTTATCAATGTCCATTTCCTGGTTGTGATATTGGATTATCCCTATAAAAGATGTTAATCACTGGGGGAAATGAGGTGAAGACTATATGAGATCTCTCTGTATTAGCTCTTATAACTGCATGTGAAACGCATTCATCTCATAATAAAAATTTTGGAAAAAAATCTTCCAAAATGGCATATTTGTAGACCCTAATGAAGATTCCTTAAGTAAGCTAGAGTTATTCCTTAAAAGCAGCACTGTGACCTGACCATCGGTTATTTCAGAAACAGAATAGGGAATAAAGCTATCTCAATCACAGATCTGATGTGCAGGCTTCCTTTCATTTCATATTCAAGTACTCCTCTCTGGCCTGTGTTCATTTTAGCCAACGATCTTTTAAAAATGAAAATCTCCCTAGTTAGATAATATTGTTTATATTATCTCAGCTTTAAAAAAGTGTTAGGGATTTATCACTTAGTAGCAGGATTACAGATTTTTAAAATTTGTATATTTATATATAATATTCTCTAAATTTTTAATAATCAAAAACCAAGCATCTTATTAAAAATTATACTTTGCAAATTACAAACCATTTTATACCATGTTAAAATTAGACTGTGAACACGGAAAATCTGTAACCTCAGGGGTGGAGATGATACCGAAGCGGTCCTAACAAATCCCACAGAGTTTGGTGAATTCAGACTTGAATCATCTGGGTTTGAAACTTGCAGGACAAACAGGATCAGCAGGAATGATGGTCACCATTTCTGAATAAGAGCAGGGAATACTTTCCCAGTAGGGTGGGAGCTCCTGATAGCTTAAACCACTGTGCTGAGCCGACCCCCTCCGCTCTCAGTACAGGAAAGCTGAGCCTGTGCAGGGGTTCACATTCCTGAAATGGCCATCCCAGCAGTGACATCCCAAGGAACATTACTTTTTTTTTGTTCAAGGGGCTTAAACACAAGATGGGAAGAAAGACTAGTTTAGGTAGGACTGAAGAGATGATGATATTAGAATAATTCATACTCATGTGTGGCCGGGAGAATCTAGCTTTTCCAAATCTAATGCGGACAAACACAGAGTAGAAAAAAGGCCTGTCAGAAGAGGCCTTTGGAAAGCCTCGAATCGAGACTTTGGAAGTTATTTCTGAATGATATTACTTATTACATGTAAGCGTTTAAAATATCCCACAAATACCTCAGACCCTCAAAAAATTGACATGACCTGGGCCTCTCTCAGATTCTATGAGGCCCTTGTAGTAGATTTTACTTGGAAATGAAAAACTGGCTAGTGAGCATCTATGAATTCAATTCAGATAAATCTAGCAGAGAACTTATTTTAAAGTATAGGACAAGGGGAGGGGGGACTAGAATACAGGTTTTCAAGTGCCTCACATTCTGTATTTCCTCCTGACAAGAGCCTAAGATTCTTGGGAATTAAGGCTTCCAACATTCAAGAGTAAAACCACATATTCTCAGAGGTGGAAAGGGACTTGGAGCTCATCGCCTTGTCCAACTTCCACTCCCATTGTGAGAGAGAAAGGCCAGAAAGGGCTCGAATGAGAAGCCAGTTTATAACCGTCCAGTTTACGATTGCTTTTGCAAAGAAAGATTTAGTGGGCTGGAGAGGTTCATGTCTGGCACTAATAAACATAATTATGGGTATAGTGAGTTCCAGATGAAATTCTATCTTCCAGCTCCCCACATAATCACATGGCCCAGCCCAATCTCTGTTTCTCCAATGGCCTATATCCAACAATAGTAGCCCTGGGCAGTGAATTAACATTAAGCAGTAGAAAGACGGTAGAAGGAAAGGAATCTGGGTATGAGTAAAAGCTGATAGATCAGTGGAGGACAATAATATAAGTGAGATATTTGAAGTTTCCTGGTTTCTTGAGGCTCTCAAAATTCTGAAGATTAGAATAAGTTATTTTGGTTTGGCCATCTATATACAAACTGCTCCTAGTTATGCCTAAAAGTCCCTTTATGCATATTTCTGTAGGGTCAAACCAAAATGTAGTGACTCTTGTGTACTCTTAGGGTTTCCAAAGAATTTATATTTATTTTACTTTTATTCACACTGAAGATTAAATTTTGATTTAGAAAGTTTATGACAAAATGGGGAATGATTCGGGGTGCCTGGGTGGCTCAGTTGGCTGGGCGACTGCCTTCGGCTCAGGTCATGATCCCAGAGTCCTAGGATCGAGTTCTGCACCGGGCTTCCGGCTCAGCGGGGAGCCTGCTTCTCCCTCTGACCCTCTCCCCTCTCATGCTGTTTCTCTCTCGCTCACTCTCTAATAAATAAATAAATAAAATCTTAAAAAAAAAATGGGGAGGGCGCCTGGGTGGCTCAGTTGGTTAAGCGACTGCCTTCGGCTCAGGTCATGATCCTGGAGTCCCTGGATCGAGTCCCGCATCGGGCTCCCTGCTCGGCAGGGAGTCTGCTTCTCTCTCTGACCCTAACCCCTCTCATGTGCTCTCTCTCATTCTCTCTCTCTCTCAAATAAATAAATAAATAAATCTTTAAAAAAAAAAAAAATGGGGAATGATTCAATAGACTTGTTTATTATTACTTATTTAATGCAAAAATATCTCATCATTTTAGCCCCAAAATCATACTATCAAAAGCTTCATTTTATAGTGATTACCTGGGAGGAGTGGGTAAAACATTCTTTTAATTTTGCGTATGTCTATTTTGAATTTTTAAAAAATATATGAATATTACCTTTTTAAAATAATGAAGGTATATAAAGATATATAAAACTAATAAAAACTATGGAGACAGTAAAAAGATTCAGAGAGGAAGGAATGACTAGGTGGAACACAGGGAATTTTTAGGGCACTGAAACTATTCTGTTTGATACTATAATGGATATATCTTCATATATTTGTCCAAACCTATAGAATGTACAATACCGAGAGTGAGCCCTAATGTACACTACAGACTTTAGTTAGTTATAATGTATTGATATTGACTCACCAGTTGTAACAAATGTGCCACACTAATGTGAGACTGTTGATGGAGGGAGTGTTGAGAGGAGGTATGAGAACTCTGTACTTCCTGCAGATTTTTCTGTAAACCTACAATGCTCTAAAAACATAGTCTATTGGGCACGTGGTCGCTCAGTCGGTTAAGTGTCTGCCTTCGGCTCAGGTCATGATCCCAGGGTCCTGGGATCGAGCCCCACATCGGGCTCTCCACGGGAAGCCTGCTTCTCCCTCTCCCACTCCCCCTGCTTGTGTTCCCTCTCTGGCTGTGTCTCTCTCTGTCAAATAAATAAACTGAATCTTTAAAAAAAAAAAACCAGTCTATTAATTTAAGTTAATCTTTCAAAACAGTTCTTGTTAAATGTTAATAATAGTACCTACTTAGAGAATTACTGTAATTATTAAATGAGCCGTGAGTCTGTCATATGAGAAACACTCGAATGTCAACTATTATTAGTATTTATAATAACATCATTTTTAAAAAAGATTTTATTTATTTATTTGAGAGAGAGCACAAGAAGGGGGAGGGTCAGAGGGAGAAGCAGACTCCCCGCTGAACAGGGAACTCCAGGGACTGCAGGATCATGACCTGAGCCGAAGGCAGTCATTTAACCAACTGAGCCACCCAGGTGCCCCTAATGACATCATTTTGACTAGAAGTCACCCGTACTTGGCAGTGTATGCTGTGTGAGAAATGTTGATTTCACATCTAAAAAAAATCTTCATAATCTTGTATATTTAATTAATCCCATGTCCTGACCTTGACAATGCTTTGAGTTTTACCATAGGTTGTAAAATACACGAATTCCTAAACATTATGGTTACTTAAACACTTACATAATATCCACCAGCACTGACTGTGACACCTACAACCAGATAATAGATCATATTTGATCCAGATGATCCAGGCAATTTGTTAGACGACATCCAGCGAAGAGATGCTAGGAAAACAAGTTGAAACACAGTTTCATGATATTAAGCAAAACTATTTAAAATAATTATATCTTAAAAAAATTCTCCCCTTCGGTGAACTTAGAATCTATTAACATCAAGTGATTTTAGCTTAAGGGAATACAGTATCACAAGGTAGGATAATGATTCCATTTGACATTTTCCCAATCTCGTTTGATAAGTACTTATGAAACCTGTCACCTTCGTGCTTAGCATCATGCTTTTCTTGGAAAGAGTGCGGGTGTGGGTAAGGAGAAATGACAAAAGCACTGAACAATTTTGACAGTCAAACGAGATGCAAAAGAAATCCATTTGCTGTATGTACTCCACACCACAGGATTCAGGGGAAAAGATGATTTTTCCAAAAATTGAATTAAATATATTTGTACTTAAAACTTACATGTTAAATAAAACATGTTGAAATCCAACACATTTCTATAAATCTGTAATACGAATGTCTATGTAGGCAGAAATATTAATTTTTCTAACAAAAGCCTTTAAAGATGGGCAGATATAAGCTTAAGACAAAACGTTACAACATGGTCATGTCTGAAATGGAAGTACAATTCTGTACAAACTAATAGAAATAGGTAAGCGTACTGTATTATTACATCTAAATATATAAAACCACATGCCCTGGAATTGAAATTTTTATAATAGACTCACAGCTAGAAAGAGCTTAAAGTTCATATAGCTCAAATTCTTTATTTTAAAGATAAAAAAGTAGAGACATTTGTTGAATGAATAAATAAATGTTGAGCACCTACTCTGTGTTTGGCCTTGTTAGAATCATTAAGGATAGAACTGTGCACAAGACATACAAGGTCCCTAGCCTCAAGTAGCTCACCGTGTAGAAGGAGCGAACAAAGGTACAGACAAATGATTGTAGACAAGTAACTGCAATGCCATGTGACAAATGCTGGAACAGAAGCAAGTAGAAGTTGCAACAACAGCAAGAAAATTCAGTGAAAAACCTCAGCTAGTTGCCTCAAGGGACCTGCCACAACTGGAGAGACATGACCTGGGTTTTGAAGGAAAGTAGGGGAGATTGTCAGATAAATAAGGGCAGAGAAAACTGAACCGGAGGCAGAAGGCACAGCGTGTGCAGGAGAGCTGGAAAAGTGCCGCGTAATTGGATGTGGCCTGACACAGAGGATGGGCGCGAGGACTAAGAAGTTTTGATTTGCAGAGGGCAAATCTTCAGACATTTGCACTGATTACAAATCTTTGAAGTAGCAATACTGGAAAGATTTCCTGTGTGTGTTTTTAGTTTGGATATAAATGCCCATCTCTTGGAAAAAAATATTTTTTCCCCACAAATGTTCCCAAAGAGGCTATGGTAAGAGGGTATGGCTTTGACTTGTAGTGGGGCTTTTGTTGGTTTGAAAATACATCTGTTACTGAACAGGGAATGTGTAGCTTCTGTAGTTGTCAACCAGACATAAATATCAAAAAGATTATTTTAAATAGGAAGGAATAAAGAAAATCATCAGAGATGTAAGTAAAGACTTAAACACAAATACAATTATGCAGTTATTTAAAAGAGCAATGAAATGGGAAATATTTAATAAAGATTAATTAGTTAAATTTGAGCGTATCCATACAATGTGGAACAGAAGTTTTGCAGGAGAATATTACTTCCGTGAGAAAATATTTACAATATACTAAATGCAAAGTTATAGAATAATCTATACAGGACTATCTCAGTTTGTGGAAGCAATGTGCATAAGAATAAAATGCAAGAGGAAAAAAAGGTCTGGAACATTATATATACTAAAACGTAAATGGTGGTATTCCTTGAGTGGTAGGATTACAAGTGACTTCTATTTTGTCTTTCTGCGTTCCTTCCAATGATCTATTACAAACCCAATTATTTACTCATTAAAAAGTTACATTTTTAAAAGCAAAAGCCAGAGAACACAATTTGATGAGGCACAGCTAAAATTTTACCCTTCAATAAAACTGAAAGTTTTATTTTTCATCAAAACAGTAAGTACCAATAAAAAAGGTCAATTAATGTCCATAACTGAAACCAGATTCCCAGTCAATAATAGTTCTTAAAATACATAAACAAATCAGTGCTACGAAAAAAGTAATTAGATGAAAATTAGAGAAAGATCAGTGTTGCTACAGCCAGTGTTGCTAATTGCCGATTTAGAATTTTTAACCTACTCTCCCCTTAGCCCAAGTTGGGGAAGAAATTATCTGAAACGCGTCGCTACAAAAGGGGTGTGTGTTTGTGCCTGAAGGCCGTGGGGCATGCGGGCGATAACGCAGAAGGCCACGGTCAGGGGGCTCATCTTTCTCCCCTCCCAACCCCCAATCACAACGGCCTCGCTATCTTCAGATGTTTAAAATTAATGGCTTCTCTCTATTTGTCAGTGAAAAAAAACTGCTCTGTCTTACTCAGTATAAAGATAAAGAAAAACGAAAAAAATACCTTATTCCGTTACTTGTGAGGCAACTACTTCCTACGAGCATTTTAAGAGAAAAACAAAGCTAGCTGGACAGACCTTCCTTCCCTCCCACCACCACCATCACCCCCACAGGCCTAATCAAAGTGGGGGGAAAAAAATCGGCCCATGGAATTTTCCGCAGGAGAGTTTCTCTCTCGGCTCTAATGCACGCTCTGGGCTAAACTACCTCACAAGCCCTACAAAGTGAGGCGAAGTGCAGGGGGAACTAAGAACTTTCCAAGAGGTTGTCTAAGAGCCGGGGGCTAAGCTGGACGGAAAAGACAGGGGAGACTGAGGAGGTCTAGGAAGGAGCGGCTGGGGCCGAACAGCGCGGGAGCGCAAAGCCGGCCGGGTGGCCGCCGGCCGCAGGGAGGAAAAACATGCATGCTCACACTTATTAAGCCCCGACAATGTTCCAGGCGCTAGAGTAGGCGGCTTTCCTATTTCTCCAGTTTTAGTTAAGAAGCTTCCAGCTTGCACTGCAACTTCCCCTTTAGGAAATTTCTGAATACTATCCCTCTTCCCCTGCATCCCCAAATCTAAAGGTGACAGATAACTGGGACGGCTGAGCCGAACAGCTTAGGATAGCTCCAGGTTTCTGCGCAGACCCAGGGAAAGTGCTTCGAAGGCTCACGGAGCTCCGGCTGGCGAGCCCTGGACAAGCCTTGAGTTTATTTACTCAGGGGTATTTACCCAACATTTACTGGGCCCGCACTCCCTCCCGCGCCCTGCCTGGCTCCATCGTGCCACCCGTTCCTCTTGCTTCCTCGCGAAGTTGGAGAGCGCACAGGTCCCTATGCTAATAGAAGGAGTTTAAGCTACGCGGGCGTTAGCCAGGCACTTTTCTAAGCGCTTTTAACTGCATATTAACTCATTTAAAACTCACACCATTACTGTCCCCATTTTAGAGATGAGGAAGCAGGTGAAATCACTTGCCCAAGATCAAGATTCGAACCCGGGAAGCCTAGGCCGGATTCCGAAGCCGCGCTGGAAAAGTTCCCTAAGTCTTCAAGAACTTCGGGGCGTCTTCCCCGCGACTTTCCTTCATTTCTCCCCCTATCCTCAATCCCAGGCTTCTGCAGCTCGGGCCGGGTTTGGCCCCCAGGGTGCCGGCGGGTACGGGGGCGCCGGCAAATCCGCGCGCAAGGCGCCTGTCCTCTTCAGGCTTGGACGCCCGGGCCAGCGCGGCACTCACCGTCCTTCCGGAGCGGCGCGGGGCCGGAGGGCGCCCTCAGAGGCAGCGCCAGCGTCTTGGAGACCGCCCTGCGGAGATACATCGCGCCCACTGCCCGCCGCCCGCCACCCGCCGTCCGCCGCGCAGCCCGCTCCGCAGCCTAGGGCGCGCTGCGGGGCGAGGGAGCCGCCGCGAGCCCCGCCCCGGGGAGGAGCGCTGACCCCCGCCCAGCCCCGCCCGTGTGTCCCCGGGAGGTGGGGAGGGGTTGGTCGCCCGCTTCTTCCTCCCCCAACCCAATCTCCAGACTTTGCTGCTTTCTCCGGGATCCGAGAAGCTAGCTGATGGCGCCTTCTCCGAAAAGGGATCGGGAACCGAGAAATCACCATCACCTGCCTGCCTCGTACTGTTCCACTGTGTTGAACTCCACCGAATAGGCTGGAAATGTTTAGGGATTCGCATCGTGAAAAAGACAGACATGGTTTATCATGCCGATGCAATCTGAACCCATTTTAAGTCACACTCCCCGTTAGTTTTCCTAAGAGTGGAAGGGGTAGCTGCAAGTTTCCTGGAGGTGGAATGAGGAGAGGAGCAGTGCACTGGCTGATGTTCAGAATCATAAGAAAATCCCCAGGAATAGTTGAATCTCTAGGCAATTCACTGTTACAAAAACTTTAAATATAAACTCCTAAAATGCTGTATATTCCTGTATGGGTTGTGGAATTAGTATTTCCACATGAACTAAAAATTCTGAATTATTAGTTTCTTCCCCCAGATTTCAATTTCTTGCTTCATTGTGGCTACAAGAATTTGTCATAATTTGAATATGGAAACCAATAATTTATACTTACAGCATTTTCTAAATGATTAATTTTGGAAGGCACGTTTCCTCCTATTATTATCCCTCATATGTGTTTGGCATTTGATAGTTTATAAAGCACTTGCACATATATTATCTCCTTTAATTCTCAGTTCAACCCTCTGAGGAAGACAGTAATTATTACCTTTAGCAAATGGCTTGGTGGTAGGGAGGAATGTCCAGGGACTGATGGTCATGAATTAAAAAATAAAGGACATGATCATAGTTCTTCTAGTTTCAAGTTCTCTTGGCATGTTACAGGCACATTCACACATTTGTTATGTGAATAAACACTGCTCAGAGATTCTACTTCTGTGCCCAATTCTAGTAATATTTAACATATGCTCACTTGAAGAATACAAAGTCAATGGTCAGAACTCGTTTTTTGAGGGGCACCTGGGTGGCTCAGTCCGTTAAGCGTCTGCCTTTGGCTCAGGTCATGGTCTCAGAGTCCTGGAATCAAGCCCCACATGGAGCCCTCTGCTTAGAGCGGGGAGTCTGCTTTTCCCTCCCAAAGACAACTGGTTTGGTTTTTTTTTTTTTAAGATTTTATTTATTTATTTGACACAGAGAGAGAGCACAAGTAAGGGGAGCGGCAGAAGGAGAGGGAGAAGCAGGACTCCCTGCTGAGCAGGGGGCCTGATGTGGGGCTCCATCCCAGGACCCTGGGATCATGACCTGGGCTGAAGGCAGACGCTTAACCGACTGAAACACCTAGGCGCCCCACAACTGGTTTTTTGGTATTCAGAGTAGCTAGCTATCCCTAGTGATTAAACACTTGAATAAGAGCAAGTAGGTAATCTGTAGTTAATGAGCAATCAAATTTAGATTTCCAAGCAGGGCAAGAAGGGGCTAGGTCTCCACCAAGAGGCTGATATTCCTGAAAGTAGCAAAATGCAGGTTAGTGTAGTTACTACCTTGACCAGCATCAAGTATACATCCTCTGGCAACTAGAGGTTAGCTATCTCCCTGGGGTGTAGAATGTTTAATGAACTGCTAGCAGCTAGGACCAATGGACAAATCAAACCAAATCTGCCTTCCACTATATCTCATTTGTTCACTGGTATACTTGGGGATGAATTTTTACTTGGCTGCCAGGGAGAAGAAGTAGTCAAAGGCAGTAAATGCATTTAAATGAATTAATGCATGCATTATACTGTTATTCAATGTGTTAGAAGTGCCCCTAAAAAGGATTATTTTCAAGTAAATATTTGTAAATGATGGTGGCTCTTAGGACACTGTTCTAGGCTCCTTTTCAGAATCCAGTTCTATTCTTGTTCTGGATATAGTCTGAGGTCTTCCAGATCACCTCCAGGTTTCATAGTAGCCACCCAATCTCAATCAGTTAAACTGTTAAGTATCTGTCAAAAGGCTTACAAGATGCTAGGGACCATGCTAGATGCTGGAGATTAGTTATAATTTATTTCACAAATATTTATCGAGTATCTATTATGTTAGGCACTGTTCCAAGGCAATCTCCAATGAATAAGATGAAATTTCTGCTATCACACAGATGTTATAGTTGCAGGTAAATGAGACATGGAACCAACATCTTTTCTCAGAGGTAGCTACCAAGCCCACCATCAATGGGGCCAATGATGAAAAGAAATCTCTGATCAGGTATTAATAATAAATGTGATCTAAGGCCTTTGGTGAAAACCAAACTAGTTTTAACAATGCAAACTGATTGGTTTAAATGATGCAAGAATAACACACATGTATAGGCCTTTAAAAGCTTTTCCCAAAGTATTGTCTCATCTATTTGTGTACTTTATCCTCTTAACGATCCCCAGGGATATTGGATAATGCTAATTATCCCTATATCACGTATGAGAAAAACCGAGGTAGTATAGTATTATAGTTAAGAATATGAGTTTGGTTGGGGGACGCCTGGGTGGCTCAGTCGTTAAGCGTCTGCCTCTGGCTCAGGTCATGATCCCAGTGTCCTGGGATCGAGCCCCGCATAGGGCTCCCTGCTCAGCAGGGAGCCTGTTTCTCTCTCTGCCTGCCGCTCCCCCTGCTTGTGCTCTGTCTCTCAAATAAATAAATAAAAAATCTTAAAAAAAAAAGTATGAGTTTGGGAGCTAGATACCTGGTCTATTTTACTGGTCTGAGTAAAATGTGGACCATTCCTTTATATATAGAGTTGGGTGTGAGCTCTAAAGCACATTAGGTATGAAATGTGCTCCTCTAGTTGGAGGAGGCAGTGCTAGATTCTGACTTCCAGCCCAGCTGGAGCTCAAGGCTCCTTTTACCATATTCTGCTGCCTTTCAACGCACGTGTCCCAGGATCCATTGTGTTCCACTCTCTTATCAGATGGTATGATCTAGTGGGGAGCCTACCATGTCCTCTAGGTTGGATGTGGCCATGCCAGCTGGGAGAGGTAAGAATCATGAGTTAAATAGTGCCATTCTCCAGGTCCTATTCATCTTAGTTAAAAGCTTGATGCCTCTCATTTCTTTTTTCTTTTTTTTTTTCACGTAAGCTCTGTGCCCAGCATGGGGCTTGAACTCACAGTCCTGAAATCAAGAGCCTCATGCTCCACTGACTGAGCCAGCCGGGCGCCCCAAGCTCAAGGCCTCTTGGATCAGAGGGCATTTTCTACCCACTCTACTGCTCCTGTAGAATATGTGGCTTTCCATTTTGATGGCCAACTCTTCACATCTTGATGAAACATTTCCCATGAGGACATGAGAAGACATGTCCTTGAGTTGTCAAATTCACTCTGTCACAAGCTGTTTCTCCCAAATGCAAGAGAATTTTAGCATAGGTCTTTGCTATAGAAGACTGAGAAGCTCAGACAATAATTTCCCAGCTGTCGGTCACGTTGTTTATAATACTGCCCTTGAGCACGTCCTTGACATTTTTCTTGGTCTGGTTGGGAAAACAAGAATCAAGGGTCAGGGACAATTTGGCTTACCTAAGATGGACTCCCACCTAATTGTGATTGCTGACAAAGAAGATATTAGTCTTGAAAACATATTGTAAGGGTCCTCTATTGGCAATATTAATCATACTTACTCAAGGCTTAAGTGCTATAAATTAAAAGCAATTTTCAAAGACTGAGTGATTTCCTGGGCTCCACCAGAAGTTAGAAAAAGCTTTTCTTTTTTCTTTCTTAAGATTTTATTTATTTGAGAGAGAGAGAGAGAGAGAGAGGACACAAATGGGGGGAGGAGCAGAGGGAGAGGGAGCAGCAGACCCCCCGCTGAGCAGGGAGCCCGAAGCAAGGCTGGATCCCAGGACCCTGAGATCATTATCTGAGCTGAAATTAAGAGTGGGACGCTTAACCGACCGAACCATCCAGGCGCCTCACAGCTTTGTTTTTCTTAACACTAAATCCTTAGGGTATAATCTGTACAAATTTGGATGGCTTAGGACAACAGAAATAGATTCTCACAGTTTGGGGCACTCGAAGTCTGAAATCAAGGTGTCAGCTGGGCCACACCTGCTCTGAAACTAGTAGGGGAGAATCCTTCCTTGCCTTTTCCAGCTTCTGAGTTTGTTGGTAATCCTTGGCTTGTGGATGCATCACTCCAATCAATCTCTGCCTCTATCATTACATGGCGGTCATCTCTCTGTGTGTCTGTGTCTCTTCTCATAAATATACCAGTCATATTAGATTAAGGATCCACTCTAGGCCTGTATGAGCTCATCTTAACTAATTATATCTGCAACTACCGTATTTCCAAATAAGGTCACATTCTGAGATACTGAGGGTTAGGACTACAACATATCTTTTGGGGGATACAATCCAACCTATTACTTCCTATACTTGCAACTGAGTTTATATAGCCTGTTTTTCCCATGGCAACTTAAAATAATTTAGGGGCACCTAGCTGGCTCCGTCGGAAGAGCATGCAACTCTTGATCTCAGGGTTGTGAGTTCAAGCCCCACATTGGAGGTAGAGCTTACTTAAAAATGAATGAATGAATGAATGAATAACTGAATGACTACCTCACAGCTACTCAATCTGAAAAAAGGTCTACCTATTTTTAAATTTTTTTTAAGATTTATTTGACAGAGAGAGAGACAGCGAGAGAGGGAACACAAGCAAGGGGAGTGGGAGAGGGAGAAACAGGCTTCCCACTTAGCAGGGAGCCTGATGCGAGGTTCAATCCCAGGACCCTGGGATCATGACCTGAGCTGAAGGCAGACACTTAACCACTGAGCCACCCAGGCGCCCCTGATTTTGATCTGATAAAAATCTTGACTGTATTTGACAAAGGATTTTGTCTGCATCTTCTTTTTTATGGAAACTCTCTTACATTATTACTAAAGAAACCATAATTTGACCACAATTCCTCTTGGGAATTTAGAATTAGAATGATTCTTGTTTGGTCCAACCACACTCTTCAACTAAGATGTAAATCTAGTAACTACTGACTGTGGCCTATTACAGTATGAATTAGGTTAGAAAAGAAAATTGGGTAAAGAAAACAGACAGCAGGGCTAAGAGCAAGAGTCTTGATAACGTTTGAGTTCCAGGCCCCTTATTACTGGGCCCAGGTGCATTCCTGTTTTTGGTGTCTGTGGGTCACTCTGCATCCTCATAACCTTTTTTTTTTTTTTTTTTTTTAGCTTCACACAGTTTGAGTTAGGTTTCAGTATTTAACTTAGAAAGCATTTCCACCAGCGCCACTATATGCACAACTCTAGGTTACTCAAAGAATAATTTACATCTGTGCTATCCAATAAAGCAGCCACCAGCCTCATGTGGCTATTCAAATAAATGAAAATGAAATATTCAAAATGCAGTCACATTAATCACATTCCAAATGCTCAATATCCACAAGGGGCTAGTGGATAGCAGACAAAACATTTCCATCAATACAGAAAAGTTCTTCTGGACAGCCGGGTCTTCAGGAATGGCTCCCCCTGGAGTCACACAGGCATAGTCAAGATGCAAGTCCACACAGGGTAGCTATGTTTGCAGGGCCTGACATACAGTTGATATTGTTTATAATTTATTTCCAACTGAGGTTGCCAGTTTCTGGAATTTCAAGTGTCTTAGAGTTTTCAATTCCCTTTCGGCAGATGTATTTTTACATGTTTCTTTTAGTGCCTTGATTTGTGAGTTGATACCTGACTTCTTGTTTTACCATGTGAGGACATTAGTTCCCTACTGCTGCTACAACAGTGTTTTAAAACAACACAAATTTATTACAAGGTTTTTTTTGTTTTTGTTTTTGTTTTAGGTGAGAAAGCCATCACAGTTCTCACTGGGCTAAAATTAAGGTGTCAGCAGCACTGTGTTCCTTTCGGGAGGCTCCAAGGGAGAATGTGACTTTTCCATTCCTTGGCTCTTGGCCCCTTTCCACCTTCAAAGCTAGCAACGGCCAGCTGAGTCTTTTTCACATCACATCACTGACACACTCTTCTGCCTCCCCCTTCCACTTATATGGACCCTTGTGATTTCACTGGGCCCAACCAAATAATCCAGGATAATCTCCCCCTTTAAGTGTCAAACTTAGTGATTAGCAAACTTAATTCCATCTGTAATCTTAATCCCCCTTGGCCATTTAATCTAACATATCACAGATTCCAAAGAGTAGGCAGTAGTCATCTCTGGAATCTATCACATCTACCACAGTTTTGTTGGGCAAATCACTCTTCACCTCCGGTTTTTACATTTGTATAATTAATGAGATTGGTCTGTATAACCCCTAAGGTCCTTTCCAGCTCTATCAGCTAGAGCTCCAAACTAACAAAAGTTCATAGTATTATATCTGGCTTTTAACTGAATTTGCATTAAATAATCTGAAATAATGTTAATTCTGAATTTATGTTCAGAAGTGACTTCCAAAGATATTAGGTGATGAATCTCCCAGAGTGTTGGCCACAGCCCCAAACACACACAAAACCAATTACAATGCAGTAAATCTTTCCACTTAATGTCAGAATGGAGACTTAAATAATGAATCTTCAAATGTGTGTACACTGTTTAAATCACAAGTGAATGAAGTGGCACATAAATAAATTTTAACTGATACACAAGAAAGCCTCTCCCCCCCCCCCCCCCCCCCCCCCCCGCCCACAAGAAAGGATTTTGATGAGGGATAAATGAAGTGTATTTTATTTTGTGTCTATTAACCCTCTCTCCTCTTCCCTCTTTTCTTAGGAGTTTGCTAAGTCATATTACAAAAAGGAACAACAAACTGGTGCCGTAAATGGTGAGTACAAAAGTCATCCAAATGGCAATCATTCAAATTCAAGGAAATGGAGTGAGAACAAACTCTAGTAATAAAAAGATTCACCTTTCCTTTCTGACTTACCAGACTGGCTTCTCTAGAAGAAAACAGCATTTAGGTTCTTTAGTTTTTTGTTTTTGTTTTTTAAAGATTTTATTTATTTATTTGACAGAGAGAGACACAGCGAGAGAGGGAACACAAGCAGGGAGAGTGGGAGAGGGAGAAGCAGGCTTCCCGCTGAGCAGGGAGCCCGATGTGGGACTCGATCCCAAGACCCTGGGATCATGACCTGAGCCGAAGGCAGACGCTTAACGACTGAGCCACCCAGGCGCCCCGGGTTCTTTAGTATTTTGAATAATAAAGTAGTTCTATCACCCTGACACACTCAAGAATATTTGGAATAGAAATTAAAAGTTGATACAAGGATAAAAAAAGTTGACATAAGGAGTAAATCCTTCAGCGGTGATTTTTAATCCATCTCCTTAACAAGTTTTCTTACCAATGTGTCCTTAATTACCATTGACCCTGTTATCAGATGGTACTTTCCACATCAAAATACTTCTAATAATACACTTTAGAACTGACATTCACTACATAGCCACAACATATATAATTTGAAGAATACAGAAATATTTTTATTTTTTCATTTAATGATGCAAAACACAAATGCTGATTTGACATACATTCACATATAACTTTTTCTCTCGCGTTTACAACTCAACAGATTGGTGAATCCAAAGGAACTAGTATAATCACTATATGGAGCATACCTATAATGAAGAAAAAAAAATAAAACTATAGCATTAACTAGCAGAAATAATATTAAAATTAGACCATTTTGAATAATTTCTGGGCATCTGGGAAAGTTAGAAAACAAATCCATAAAGAGTATCAACCCTTCATTTTATTTAAGTTTTAGCAAAACATATTTTATGTGACCTATAAGAGAGTAGCAAAAGCATATCTTATTTCATGTTTATCTCTTGATTAGCTAACTAAGTGCCTGGGCAATTTGCTGAGTACATTATGATTAATAAAATAGGGTTTCTGTTCTCATGGAATTTACACTCAGGTGTCGTATATAACAGATATTAAGAAATACATACACAAACCTGTCTTCAGTGTTATGAAGTCACTGTGTAGAGTACCATCAGATTTACAAAAATGATATGATTTTGGTTTCATTCTTTTTTGTTTTTTTTAAGATTTTATTTATTTGTCAGAGAGAACAAGAGAGAGGGTGAGAGTGCGTGCGCATGCACACACACAAGCAGGGGCAATGACAGGCAGAGAAGCAGGCTCCCCACTGCGCAAGGAACCCAATGTGGGACTCGATCCCAGGACCCTGGGATCATGACCTGAGCCGAAGGCAGACGCTTAACTGACTGAGCCACCCAGGCATCCCGATTTTGGTTTCATTCTTAAACACAACTTTCTTTGAACACAGTCAAAGCATAATGATTACAAATGATGCTAAAAAATGATTATGCTGAGAGATGCTTCAGCTAAGGTATTAAAATTCATAAATTTGTCACAGGCAGGAATATCAGTGCTAAAAAGTACAAACTCAATAGGGGAGCCTGGCTGGCTTAGCTGGAGGAGCATGCAACTTGATCTCAGGGTTGGGAGTTCAAGCCTGACGTTGGGTGTAGAGATTACTAAAAAAAAAAAAAAATAAACTTAAAAAAAGTATAAACCCAATAAAAAAAACCCAACCAAAAT
The DNA here is from genome assembly GCF_004348235.1 of Phoca vitulina. Lineage (NCBI taxonomy): Eukaryota > Metazoa > Chordata > Mammalia > Carnivora > Phocidae > Phoca > Phoca vitulina. The sequence goes on from NW_022589717.1 coordinate 16,838,609, forward strand.
ACATTATTTAGAAAGAGGTCAAATTAACTTGCATAATTAATTAATCCTATAAAACTGCATACTTACCATATTAGTATTTCAATAGTTTATTCCAACCCATTTCTTCTTTTATACTCTAAAACATCTTCATTATGTTGTTTGATGAGCTAGAAGTAGGTAACAATTAAAATTAGAAATGTAATCTTCCTGGCAACTTAAAGAGGCTAACCAATGATACTTATATTTGGTATATAAGAGGTATACAAGAGGAATAAGAATTGTAAGTTGTAAAAGAATTACAACTATTCTAGGGGTGAGGGAGGGCATGGGGGCACTGGGGCCTGGATTTGCTTTTCTTTGTCTTTTTTCTTAAAGATTTTATTTATTTGTCAGAGAGAGAGAGAGAGCATAAGCAGGGGGAGCAGCAGGCAGAGGGAGAAGCAGCTCCCTGCTGAGCAAGGAGCCCGAAGTGGGACTCAATTCCAGGACCCTGGGATCATGACTTGAGCTGAAGGCAGACGCTTAACTGACTGGGCTACCCAGGTTTCCTTCTTTTCCTTTTTTTTAAAGAAAGGTTTTTTGTTTTTTGTTTTTTTTAAGATTTTATTTATTCATTTGTCAGAGAGAGAGAGCACACAAGCAGGGGGAGCGGCAGGCAGAGGGAGAAGCAGACTCCCCACTGAGCAGGGAGCCCGATATGGGGCTCAAATCCAGGACCCTGAGATCATGACCTGCGCCCAAGGCAGACGCTTAACGACTGAGCCACCCAGGCGCCCCCTTACGATTTTAAATTCAACTTCTGCCAAATAAATTATTTCATTCAGTGGGTGATTATTATTATATGTGCTGCCGAAGCGAGCACTCATTCAGTGGGTAATTAATGTAATAGAATAACTTACCATAGAGGAGCTAAACCAATACAACCAACCAGAACTGAGTATTAAATGAGGTCCAGGCTGGTTGCTTGGTGTGGCATACCTCTAACCTTAGAAGTTTGATACTATGAGTGACCAATCCCATCCCCCAACTATATGTGTATTAATTAGATGTCACGGGAGATAGACACTTTCTTAGAACCACTGTCTGACAGAATATGCAACCAAAACAATGGTTGATATGGGGTGACATTTGCTGCAATCAAAGATCCAATTTCAGTAAGAGTTCTCAGCAGCAATCAAGCTTTTTTGGGGAAAACTTTAAATTAAAACTTCATTATGACAAATATTATTTTAAAAAGGATTAGTTACTGTTGTTATGTTGTAAATGACTTTCAACATCTCTTACTCCTTATCAACAAGACTTTTTTTTTTTTTTTAAGATTTTATTTTATTTATTTGACAAAGAGCACAAGCAGGGGGAGTGGCAGGCAGAGGGAGAGGGAGAAGCAGGCTCCCCGCTGCGCAGGGAGCCCAATGCAGGGCTAGATCCCAGGACTCCGGGATCATGACCCGAGCCAAAGGCAGATGTTTAACGACTAAGCCACCCAGGCGCCCCATCAACAAGCCATTTTAATGAGAAAATCCAAAATAAGAGATCTAAGAATTGGAGGTGGGAGGCAGTGGAGAAAGCCCTAACCTATTAGAGACAAAAAAAATATTTTTTAAATACTAATATAGCACACAGACTTTTAGTCAACTTCAAGAAAATTTATCTACAGAGAGGCAGTATTTCATAATGGTCTATAGTGTAATTCTGAAGTCAGGGAGAAGTGGGTTTAGCAAACTAATTTCCCCAAGCGTTTTCTTTATAAAAAGTCAACAATAATATTACCTACTATACAGTGTTGTTGAAAAGATTAAATGAGTTTTTACATGTAAAGCATTTGGCATACTGTAAAGACAAAAAAAAAGGCTGCTACACACTAAGTACAATTTCCAACAACGTATTTATGCAAACATTGATTAAAATCTTATGTTTTGGAAGTCTAGCGGGACTTAATTTGTATAGCTTGTCCATTGATGATTTGTCCCTATGGCATCTGAAAAAAAAAGTGTCTTCATAAAACCCAACCAGCTCCCATCCTCATTAGCAAGTAAATAACAATAGTAAAATTGCCATTCATCATAAAACCATGCTCATTAACAATGAATGAGGTAAGTTTCAGCCTCATCATATTTTCTCGATGCTGCAGAAAACTTTAATATGTCTTTTCAGTCTTTGGGATTTCCGTTATACTTTCCAATTACATAAATCTCCAACTGGATGGGAGATAAGCTCAGCAACAATCTCACACTGACATTTCTCCTCCCCACTGTGTTGGGGTCACACGACATCAAGGGAGTAAAAAACTCACATAGATCCACAAGAAGGCGGAGGTGCCCAAGGTCAGTCCAACTTTCAGCCAGTCAGGTCTGTCATGTGGCGGCTCCCGAATGTAGAACTTTGATCGCGCTGACGCTGAAAGGGGACAGTGTAAATCGATAACGTATCGCCTTGTACTGAAAAACCTAACATTTACGTGTGTATTATTCCATTTAATTCTCTCTTCAACCCCTCTCTTCCCCGCTTAAACAGCCTCGGAAACAGAGGTTCAGAAAGGTCAAGTTAACTCGCACTGAGCCACCGGCACAGCCAGACCGAGTGGCCCCTGTCCTCCAAGACGCCCTCAAAGCCTCGTAAACCGGCTTTTGCGGAGCCTCAGATGGCCCTCGAGTTGGCGGGAAGCGGCACCAAGAGGGTCTGCAGGACCCAACCTGCGGCGGGTTGGTAGGGGGGAACCCAGAGTCCATTCGTAGAGACCAAGAGTTGTCGGCACTAAGAGGGGGGTCGGCGGCGGGTGATGGGGAGCCTAGAGTCAGGGCTGGGATCTGGGACGCAGGCCGGCGAAGGTCACTGCAGGACGAGCCCGGGCCCAAACGCCCCCTGCCCCCGAGGGCTGGGTTCACCCTGGGAGTGGCAGACAGCAAGGTCGGGTGGGCCTGAGCGGAGAGGGACACTCACAGCCGCTTGGGAGCCTGGCAGGAGCCAACAGCTTGGAGAACGGGCGCAACAACGCGGGCAGCGCCATCTTGCCAGGCAGGGCTCCGCCTTTCCGCAACCCCGTGTCCCCTGGAGTCGGCGCTCACCCGAGCGCCCCCTGGCGGAACGAAGTGCGGGATTCGCTAGCTACGCAGCCGCGCTACTAAGTAGAGGTGTTAACTCGAGAATCGTGGTTATTGCCTGGTACTCGAGCTCTCCTGGTCTCATCATCCGTTTGTAAAATGGGGTTTGGGAGGAAATGATTAAAAGGGGTAAGGGGTAGTTTATCCATTTCGCTGTCCCATGAGAATTTCAGGCCCCTGCCCCAGGGATACTCAAGAGATTTACTAAAATCTTTTTTTTTTTTTTAAGATTTTATTTATTTGACAGAGAGAGACACAGCGAGAGGGAACGCAAGCAGGGGGCGTGGGAGGAGAAGCAGGCTTTCCCGCAGAGCAGGGAGCCCGATGCGGGGCTGGATCCCAGGACCCTGGGATCATGACCTGAGCCGCAGGCAGACGCTTAACGACTGAGCCACACGGGCGCCCCTGAGATTTACTAAAATCTTGCTACATGAGCCAGAAAACTGAAAATGGAGTGCTGTGTTGAGTAACAACTAGCACTTTGAATTCTGTGTTCCAGACACTGTACATTATGCATCCATCATATGGTTTACATGCATCGTCTCATTTCATCTTCACAACCACCGCCTGATATACCTTATTATCCTCAGTTTACAGATGAAGCTCAAAGGCAACTTACTCATCCAAGGTGACATACCATATATTTGAAGAGACTTCCCACAACTCCCAAAGTCTGTTCACACGCACTATCTTAGTAGAGCTTCACAACGCTGTGAGGAAAAGAGAATCTTCGTGTTTTGGAAGTGCCCTGACCAGCTCAGGCTCAGGATCCCACAGCTGGGGAAGGTGAGATTCAGACTGAGGTCTTCTGACCCCAGATCTAGTGATCCTCATTAGCCCACCTAACAGACTTGGACAGTCCCCTGAGGCCGTGAGCTGTAAAACAGGGTTCAAAGAGTCAAGTTTAAAACGCCATTCCTGTAGATCATTTTTTAGCTTTTGATTTTTAGGCAAATTACTTAATCTCTCTACACCTCAGTTTTATAGCTATAACATAAAACCTATCCTGTATGGTCCTTGGGAAGCTTACGAAGAGTCTGGTAGTTGCAAACAACTCGTTTTTGCCGGTCTACCAAAGACATTGTACTGACAATAGGTTTTATCTTTCATAATTGAGCCAGATTTTGTGCATTCACTTCTCAATTCAATCTGATGTCTAAAGACCATGTAAACATCTATATAAGTAAAAGAAATAATGAATTTTAATAATTTAATCCTTTAAACTTAATGCCATTTAAGATCATTTTAAAAGCACAACGAATGTTAGCAAATCTTTTCTCCCTCTATATTTTCTTTTTCTTAAAAAAAAATTTTTTTAAGCTCTATGCCCAACGTGGGTCTTGAACTCACCACTCCATGATCAAGAGTAGCATGCTCTACTAACTAAGTGTCCACTTTTATATATTTTTTAGCAATATTACTGGGAAAAAAATTTAACCAAAAATTATTGACCAAAGAGTAAAATAATGTACTATACTTTCTGGTTCATTTTTACATGCAACTTATGGCTACCTGGATCGCTAAACTGTGAGTCACATTATAATTTGTAACCTAGTTTGAGCCTCCTAGACTCATGCTCAAGTAAGCAAACCACCCAACTAATATGCTGAGTCAGTTGTTGGTTCTCAACTTCTTGTCCACTCAGCAACCTGACAGTTGAATATTCTTTCTACATCATTCTTTGGAAGCTTGTCCTGACACAGCTTTTGCTAGTATCCAACAAGTTGAAACAGAAGCCATATTTAGTCAGAGCATACAGAGCCAGTTAGCAAATTACTAATTTCAGTACTGCTGTTGGAAAAAGGTTGGTTTGTTCTTTTGGTCCCTGTATCCTTTTACTAGTGTATATTTTAGGAAAGTGATGAAATATAAGCACATTCCTCTCAGCATGTTAGAGTTGATGGAACCCTACACTTAGAGTAGGCAGCTGTAGGTGAAACTCCATCTTGTTGAAGCAATTCCAGCCAGGAGCTAGTAGCTATGATATTTTGGTAGAAGCTGTGACATGACATTCATTAAACCATTTCCAGAATTTGAATGCTAAAACTTTCTTTATGACCCAGGCAAAAGGAGAGAGGATTTGAGTTAGCAGCTAGAAAACCACAGTTCTAGTCCCAGACTTTTCCACTAGGCAACATCTTACTCAACTCACACTTCTCATTCCTAGGGAGGGTTAAAGAAGAGCAAAAGTTGAAAACAGTATAAAATATAAGATCACTACATATATGTTTATTGATTTATGATGCATGAAAATATCATACATCAAATCCAGGATCTGAAGAGGGATGCAGTTCCTGATATATTGGCAAATTTTTAAAATTTATTTATTTATTTTTTTAAAAGATTTTATTTATTTATTTGAGAGGGAGAGGCAGAGGATGAGCAGGGGGAGAGGCAGATGGAGAAGCAGACTCCCAGCTGAGTGGGGAGCCCAATGTGGGGCTTGATCCCAGGACTTCAAGATCATGACCTGAGCTGAAGGCAGACGCTTCACCGACTGAGCCACCCAGGCGCCCCATATCTGCAAATTTTTAAAAAAGATTTTATTTATTTATTTGAGGGAGAGAGAGAGACAGAGAGAATGAGCAGTGGGGAGGGGTAGAGGGAGAGGGAGAAGCAGACTCCCTGCTGAGCAGGGAGTCGATGCAGGCCTCATGTTGGGCTCGATCCCAGGACCCTGAGATCATGACCCAAGCCAAAGGGAGAGGCTTGACTGACTGAGCCACCCAGGCGCCTCAAGTATATGCAAATTTTTATTTAAAAAACAATCAGAAGCAATTACAAAATGTTAACATTTGTTAAATCTGGGTGACAAATATATAGACTTGTTTTATGTTGTATTTTTTTTTTTAAGATTTTATTTATTTGACACAGAAAGACACAGTGAGAGAGGGAACACAAGCAGGGGGAGCGGGAGAGGGAGAAGCAGGCTTCCCGCAGAGCAGGGAGCCTGATGTGGGGCTCGATCCCAGGACCCTGGGATCATGACCTGAGCTGAAGGCAGACGCTTAACGACTGAGCCACCGAGGGACCCCTTATGTTGTATTTCTATAAAATTTAAATACTTAATGATTAAGGCATAAAAGTGTTGATAGAGAACATCTTACATATATGGAGATGGGGAATTTTCACTCTACATATCCCTTTTGTAGAGTTAAAGTTTGGAGGTTATTTATTTATATATTTATTTATGGTTAATTTTTCTTGTGAAGAGGCACTTTGGCAATAGTAATATGCAAATACGTAGGGTACAATGAATGAAATAAACATCATCATCATCATCATCATCACCACCATCCTCATCATCTGTCATCTTCCAGCCTTGGATATGTTAATTTCCTGCATAGCTCTCAATGACAGCATACAGGTTAAATAGGATCTGTTAGTCAAACAGTGGTGATCTGTGAGAGCAGGTATTTTATTATTGAGTTCAGGCTATCAAATCATGGACTGTATGGTCCAACTGTTATCTATTGGTGCATTTTAACTAGGAAATGACTCAGATAAATGTCAATGCAAACTAGTATTCACTGAGTCTTTTTTTTTTTTTTTAAGATTTTTTATTTATTCATAAGAGACAGAGAGAGAGAGGCAGAGGGAGAAGCAGGCTCCCCACTGAGCAGGGAGCCCAATGCGGGACTCGATCCCAGGACCCTGGGACCATGACCTGAGCCAAAGGCAGACGCCCAACCATCTGAGCCACCCAGGCGCCCTAGTATTCACTGAGTCTTAAAAATTTGTTATCAGCCAAAAAGAAGGTAACATTTGCCAAACTATATTGTTGTCTCATCTATTCAGGTATTCAGCCTTTGGTGGGGACTAGTGTTTGTTTCAAACATCAGAAATTTTCTTCCCTCAAGAGGAAAATAGTATATTATTCAAAGGAGAAATTTAGAAAACCTTAGCAAATAATACTACTGTAGGAACTTCTGGATATGAAGCCAGAGATTTGGAAACCAAAATTGGTAGTGAAGCTAAAATTATCACTGTAAGTTAGATAACTTTTCTACTTCTTAATAGCTGAGATGGTTGAAAGAAAGACCTCTTGGGGGCAGTGAAGTTCAAACGTTATCATTGAATGACAACTGTTTTTATGAATTCTATGTTTGTTCTTAGTTTTTTTTTTTTTTAAGTTAAGGTTAAAAAAACTGGCCGTATTCCAAAACTCAAACATCTGTAGATACAGGTTTCCTGTAGATACTTTTTTCAATGAAACTTTTGAACAAAGATAACAGAATTTGAAGGAATTGCAGGATCTGATTCACCAAACCTAATTTATGATCCAGGCAAAAGAAGAGGACATTTGAGATAGCAACTAGAAAACCCGAGCATTAGTCCCAGATTTTTACAATGGGAAATATCTCACTCACCTTACACCTTCTAGGGAGGATTAAAGAAGTGCAAGATGAAACAGTAAAATATCTGGGTAAATACATTTAAAAGAGCAAAGTTAATGCACATATAATGCAAAGATTCATGATGCAAAGAATGCTACGGATGGAATTGAGCATCTGGAGAGAGATGGTCAAAAATAATCAAGCGTAAAAATGGCTCACACAAGGGAAAAATTGGAGCTCATCAATGGAATGCCAGCTTTAAAATAGTTTTACTGTCAATTAAAAAAAATTTTTTTAAGTAGGCTCCATGCCTAAATTGGGTTTCAAACTCACCACTCTGATATCAAGAGTCACATGCTCTACGGACTGAGCCAGCCAGGCGCCCCTTTACTGTCAATTGTTCATGAAATTACTTATACATATACACATATATGGAAAAGATCCTCTTCGTCATCTAGTTTGATATTGCCTACTGCAGCAGTTCTCTAGTATCCCTGCCTGATACTCCGGTTTTTAACTGAGGATTTCTGGCGATGGGGAGTTCAACACTCACAATATTAAGCACTAGCTTTTACCCAGCTCCAGGGGAGTCAGTGTCCCTGAACTCTACTCCAAGATGACTCAAACAGTCGTGAACCCTTCATTGTATGGACTCAACAATGAAATAAAACACATTTTAACTTTCAGATGCGTCTTTGGCAGTGCAAATACGGCACTTAGGATCTGGCTCTTCCCAGGCTCACCTTAAGTAATAAACTAAATCACCGATACTCCAGCCAGCCCATTTAACTGGTCAAACTCTTTCACGGTTTTCAGACTCCATTAAGCCTCTCCTTTCCGTATTGGTTTACAAGTCCCGCCTGGGGTGAAGCCTTCATTTCCCTTCCGCCTCTGCTGCTTAATTAGGCACTTCACGATCAAACGCAGAACTTCTTGAACACCTGCACTTTAGCACTTCAGGCTCTAAGTATGATCATACAGGCTGGGAGAATCTACCCAATGAATGAAAGGCCACTTTGGCAGCAAACAGCTGAAAGGCTATTTCTGAGTTGGCGACAGCCGGAACCGCACTTAGCGACTCTCCCCTAGCTCTCCCCCGGGGCCTCCAAGACTCGCTGCGACCGAGGGATGGGCGGGGCCTGCCGCGACCCTCGCGGCCTCCGCCCACCCGCGGGCCTCCTGGTTTCCCAGCAAGCTCTAGGACAGAGGAGGTGGGGAAAGGAGGTCATCGCGCCTGCGTGCTAGGAGGTGTGACCCGGGTGGGAAAGCCCTCCGCGTCCGCCATTTTGGCTGCCTCTGTCGGTCTGTTCAGTTACCACGTGAACCGCCGACGGAGACCCGTGGGGGGGGAGGCGGCGGCAGCGTTAAGTGAGAAAGGAAAAAAGACAACGAGGGGAAGGGGGTGTCGGGGTTGGGCGACGCGGTGACACTCGAGGCTTGGTGGCGGCGGTAGATCGGGGCAATCAAGGCTGAAGCAGCCAGGGGACGACGGCGGCGGCGGCGGCGGCGGCGGCGGCGGTCGGACAAACAGACTGACCGAGCCGGGCGGTGGCGGGAGCAGCGGGAGGAGCCGGAACGATGCCGGCCGTGAGCCTCCCGCCCAAGGAGAACGCTCTCTTCAAGCGGATCTTGGTAAGTGTGAGACTCTGGGCAAGCAGTGGGGAGGATTTAGCCGGTACACGGGCCTGTCACCCCTAACCTCGGCCCGGCGGGCACCGGGCCACCTCCGCCAGGAACCCCGCCTTCATACTCCTAGTCAAGCCGAATGCACCCCCTCGTCCCCTCCCTGTGGTTCCCACATCACCCCGCGCGCCCCGGGCCACGGGCTTCCTCCTCCTGTCTCCACGCTTCGGAGGCCGTGGTTCCGGAGTAGGCCCCGTTCTCCTAGCTTCTAGACTGCGGGTTTTCATCCGCCCCGAGTGGAGAGGACAGGCCCGGCCTTTTAGCAGGGAAGCTGGCAACACGGGCAGGAGTCGCGGCCGGGGTGGTGCGGTAACACTGCCGGCAGGTCGGGGTGGCACCCTTGGAAGGAACAGGTGGTGCGGATGCGGCACAGCTCATTCATTGCCCAAGCGCGGCTCTCCCTCCTTCGTCCGTCCCTCCCTCTTCCTCTCTTGATATTCACCTGTCCCCGCCCGGCCCGGGGTCACTGAATGACTTGGAAGGAGGGAAGGAAGGGGTTCAGAAGAGGAAAGGAAGCTTACTAAACGACTACCTCCTTGTAGTTAGTTTCATACTCGAGTCTGCAGATTCTCGGCCTCTCTTTTTCCCTCGTTTCTGGATGGAGTAGGGAAAAGACATTTATTTCTTAGTTTCCGAGCGGGAAACAGCCCCACCCCATACCCTACTCGGGAGGTGGGGCCCACTGCGAGGGGGCGGTCCGGTTGGAAGTGAAAAGTTACAGAGTTTCTGGTTGAGACGTTCTAGACACGGATTTTCTCAGAGACTGAAGCGTATTAACTCTGATGCAAAAATTTAGCAGCAAAGACAACTTAAGAACTTTTGAGATGGATCTTATTGACGCTAGCTCAAACTCACTTATTTCCTACATTTCAAACGTGTGCAGTTTGCTTTTTTTTTTTGAATACTATAAAATACAGTGATGTTTGGAGGGACAGTTTACGTTGTAAAATATATCTTGTGGCCTTGGCGCTATAATTAATACATCATGGCACATTTTTGTTTTGGCATTTAGTGTGTGGGTTGCCTCTTCATCCAAACATTTCTTTATGAAAGAATTAACTGTTTGCCAAACTTAAAACTTTTAAAATTTGGAGTGTGTGCATGAAAGTGTTAGCTGTTTTCCCTTACAATTTTAATTTGCTTCACTTATTTGAAAACTAGAACAATTTTGGGGATCCAGCCTTCTAGAAATAGGAAAGAGTAATCCACGTTGAACTAACTTTGATTTTACAAAAGTATCCATATGCCTTACAGATTTAGTCAATTTATGTTGAAAAACTTACCGGAAAGTCATATCCAATACCACGTAACTCTTTCCCTTTGAAATCCTTATTGCCGTTTTGTTTTGTTTTGTTTTGTTTTGTTTTAAGAATAACGAGTATAGATAGGACTATCACGTGGTTTTTTTTAAAAAATAGAACGATTTATTTGCTTTTAAATCTTTATTTATTTTAAAAGATTTTATTTACTTATCTGACACAGAAAAAGAGAGAGAGAGCGCGAGCGCGCGCACAATCGGGGGAGTGGGAAGCAGAGGGAAAGGGAGAAGCAGGTTCCCGCTGAGCAGGGACCCGGGGGCGGGGCTGGATCTCAGGACCCCAGGATCATGACCTGAGCTGAAGGCAGGCGCCCAACGGACTGAGCCACCCAGGCACTCCTACTTTTAAATCTTTTGAAAGACTAACTGGTGTGTAGGTTGAACTGAAACATAGTTTTAGGACAAAAATGTGTCTTAAATCTTACTCCTTAACTTTTTTTGAAAAAAATTCAAGTAGAAAAGTTGATAGAAGAGTACAAGGAGCACTCATAAACCCTTTACCTTAATTTAGTATGTAACATTTTGCCAGATTTGCTTTCTCTCTTTTCCCATACACAGAAGAGTAAGTTGCAGACATAATATTTCATCCATAAATGCACCAGCAAGCATTTCCTGAGAATAAGGATATTGTCCTGTATAGCTATAATACTGTTAACAGTCATTCCCTAATACTGTGGAATATCCAGTTCATATTGAAATTATCCCAATTGTTAGGGTCGCAGTTTTTAAAAAATCAAACTTTTTATTTTGAGATAACTGTAGATTCCCATGTAGTTTCAAGGAATAATACAGAGTTCCCTTGTACCCTTTACCCAGTTTCCCAGGGCTAACACCTTGCAAAACTGTAGTTCAGTATCATAACATTGATACCCTTTATCAATCTTACTCATATTTCTCCAGTTTACTTGTACTAATTTGTGTGTGTATTTAGTTCTGTGCAGTGTTATCGCAATTGTAATTACATAACCCCCACTACAGTCAGTATGCGGAATGGTTCCATCAGCACAAGGATCCTTCTGTTGCCTTTTACAACCACACCCTCCCACCTGCTTTCCATCTCCTCTACCCCCAAACTCTGGCAGCCACTACTGTTCTGTTTTCTATTTCTATAATTTTGTCATTTCATGAATGTTTACTGAAAAGAATCATACAGTATATAACTTTTTAGGATTGTCTTGTTTTAATGCATATAATTTCCTTGAGATTCATCCAAGTTGTTGGGTATCAATACTAGTTTGTTCCTTTTTATTGTTGAGTAGAATTCTGTGATAGGGATGTACCACAGTTTAACCATTCATAGAGTAACGTTTTTTGATTAATCATTTTACACATTTTTTTTTCCTGGTTGTGATAGTGGGGCAGAACCTTTACGTTCATTGCTAAAATTGAAGTGCTAAAGGGTTTATTGTGATAGGGTATATGCAGAAAAAATGTGAAAATTACTAAAGAGAAGGGGATAGAATGTTCTTGTTGTCCTATTACATTAGGAATGAAGAAAACTGTGCTAACCAAAAGTATAGTTAGTATTTGCTTTTTAAAAATTCCTTCTGCTTCCTCAGTTTTTATGGTATGTTAGCTCTCTTGATTTTAAGCCCCCCAACGAAAAGTTGGGCATACTTTAATGCCTGTAACCAAGTGTTGCTGGGTTGGTACTGTTAAATCATTCCAGGAGTATTCACTTTTTGAGCTGCTACTTTGTTAGTTGTACCATACTTGTTTGTAGTAAATTCCTTTAGGAAATGAAGTTAGTTTGTATTTTTAAAATATTTGAAACCTCAATTTCAAAGTAATGAACTATGTTTTTGCCTTTATTTTTCAGAGGAAACCCAGAAAGTTTCTGTAGTGGATTTGCCTGGCTTGTTCTAGTTTAGTTGATATCTAAAATTCAGTTTTGGGGGTGCCTGGGTGGCTCAGTCAGTTAAGCGTCTGCCCTTCAGCTCAGGTCATGATCCCAGGGTCCTGGGATCGAGCCCCGCATCAGGCTCCTTGCTTGGCAGGGAGCCTGCTTCTCCCTCTCCCACTCCCCCCTGCTTGTGTTCCCTCTCTCGCTGTGTCTCTCTCTGTCAAATAAATAAATAAAATCTTTAAAAAAAATAATAAAATTCAGTTTTGTTGCGTATTGGGCCCTTTTTTCATATATTAGTTAACTGTTTTCTGATTAAAGAACTGTTTTAAGTTGGTCAAAATGTCTACAGAATGTTTCTTGTCTATAATTTGTCTAGAGAAAGGGCAGGGGATGAATTTAATGTAACATATATTATGTAGGAGTTTAGTTTAAAGAAGAGTTATGTGTGTTTACCAGAAGTGGGTTTTTTTGCGGGATTTTTGTTGTAATTATACACTATTTTAACAATTTGGAAAACTGGGTCATTAGAAAATTGTGCCTTTGCCTACTCTTGATGCTATTTGTTTATCGAAATAGTTTGAGGACATTACCAGATCTTTACACCACTTTTTTAGGATCTAGGTTAAGGTAGGAAAAATGAGTTGCTGGAGTGGAACGAAGTTCACACCTTTTTAGATTTTAGCCCACTTGGACAAGTTGGAGAGCCCCTCCTGCGCTGCAGTTAAGTAGTGCCAGGGCGGTGACTGCCGCTGCTCCGCCCTGCTTCTCAGGTGGTAATGTGAGCTGTTGGGAGTGCTTAAAATATTTTACACCATTACTCTAGTTTTGGACTTTTGCCTGAATGATTTATGTTGTTAAAAGTCTAGAGGACAGAATTTCTCTTTCCTAGAAAAGTGGTAAGAGAAGTTGGTGTAGCATGGTGATACTCTTTGTGACTTACGAAAACTTACCATTTGTACTGCACAATAGAACTTTCTGCGATGAGGGAAATGCCCTGTATCTGCTCTGTCCAATATGATAGTTGTTAGTCACGTGTGACTGTTGTACACCTGAAGTATGGCTAGTGCAATTGAGGAACTCAATTTTTAAATTAAGTTTAAATTCAAATAGCCACTTGTGGTGGTATGCAGTTGCCGTTTTGGACAGTGCCCCTTGTGGATCCTTCTTTATTCTTAAAACTTCCCAAGGTGGGGACATTTTTATTAAGGAAACAGACTGAGATTAAGGTTAACAGCTTAGTTTTAGATTCAAGAATCAGTTTTTTTGTTTGTTAGCTCAGGGCATTTATACCATACCTGCCTAGTGTTTAATCTCTTTGGTGGGGTTGGGGAGGTTGTAGGGAGAAGGAGTTAGGTAAAGGTGTTGTAATAATTGTAGGTGGCTAGATGTATTGTGGGTACCTACACATTGTAGGTAAATTATTTCATTTGATTTATTGCGTTTGGAAAAAAGTGCTCTTTTTACAGTTAATGATACTTAGGTTGGATTTAGTTGCAGATGAAATTAAGATTAGGAATTGTCAAGTAAATTTCCATATGTACATGGAAGGTCTTTTGACTTAAATTTCTATGTGATCTAGTTTGCAACTGAATTTGGACAGTAACCTTGAAATTGGTTTTTTTTTTTTTTTTTTTTAAGATTTATTTATTTGAGAGAGCGAGAAAGAGAGAGAGTATACGAGAGGGGGAAGGGTTAGAGGGAGAAGCAGGCTCCTCGCCGAGCAGGGAGCCCGATGCGGGACTCGATCCAGGGACTCCAGGATCATGACCTGAGCCGAAGGCAGCCGCTCAACCAACTGAGCCACCCAGGTGCCCTGAAATTGGTTTTAATATGCTTTTGTCTGCCCTGCATGTGTTCAGAATGTAACAAAGAAAAAATAAAGAAATGGAAACAAAGTTTTACCTGCTGTGTAGTCATTTTTCTTTTTTTAATTTTTATTTATTAGAGACCGTGAAGCAAGTGAAAACATGAGTAGGGGGAGAGGGGCAGAAGGAGAGGGAGAAGCAGGCTGAGCAGGGAGCCGGATGTGGGGCTCAGTGCCGAGATCCTGGGATCAGGACCTGAGCTGAAGGCAGAAGGTCAACTGACTGAGCCACCCAGGTGCCCTAAAGTCCTTTTCTTTTGTACACTGTAGGTAATCAGATGTTTAAGCTAGAATAAATTTCTTCCTGAAAGTGTACTAGAAAAGGAAATGCAAATTTGTTATAATGTAAATATACTATATTATAAAATACACAAAATACTTTTTTTAAAAGTTGGTAAAAATATTAGGAGGAAAAAACCTTTTGATAATGTGGTGAATTCACTGTTTTGTTTGTTTTCCTTTATACTTCTGCCCTAAATCCTTTCTGGAATGTTATGTAGTATGAATGAACAAACAAAGATACGTTTTTACTTAAATTGACAAAGCATATGTGTATGTACATATATGTGTGTGTGTATACATATATATATATATATTTTTTTTTTTTTTTTTGAGAGAGAGAGAATCTTACTTAAGCATGGAGCCAGACATGGGGCTCGATCTCAAGACCCTGAGATCGTGACTTGAGCTGAAATCGGTGGCCTAACTGACTGCACCACCCAGGTGCCCCCAAAGCATATATTTTTTAAATTGTTTATTGTGTTAGAAATCTGGAATGTTTCAAAAGTGATTCTTTTGGGTTGAGAGTAGGTTAAAGTACTTGTTTGTGCAGATTATTTGGAGAATAGAGTACTTTGGTTTAAAAAAAAAAAGATTGGCCACAGTTTAGTTTTTAATAGTAGGGTACAACATATATGTTCAGAAAAGCATACAAAACTCTTAACAGGAATTGAATTAAAGTTCAGTTCTGTGGGTATTTTAAAGGCTTGCAGTCCTGGGTCATTATTGGGGATAATACAAACTAAGTTATTTGATGATAATAGAATTGCTATCCCAACTATTACTTTGAAGTACTGGTTAAAAGACAGTTACCACAGAGGCAGGAATGGTGCCCTGTATGGCTGGAGGACTGGAGAACTACTGGCCAACCTGCTTTACCTTAAGGGATCTCTTTGTTTAGTGTGCATTATTTCCTTTAATATTTATGCTTCTGACAATGCAGTTCTCACAGAGCATTGATTCAAATATATCTTCTTTGTTCATAAAAGTGGTTTTGAACATAAAAAGCCAGGTTATATAAGGGATCATATGCAAAGGACTGTTCAGAATTTTCTCCCCCATCAGATACCTTCCTGGCACATTTCTTCTCTTAGAATTCTATTCAGATGTTCTCTAAATGTTGTATAGAGGCCTTCCTTAACCAGAAGTCCTCCTCAGCTCAATCTTATTTTCTTCCTTAATTTCTTTCTTTCTATATCACTTTATTACCATATGATATATATGTGCAAGTAATTTATCACGTCTTCTATAATTAAAATGTAGGTTTTATGATGATAGGGCCTTCTTTCTGTTAATTACTATACCTCCATTGGTTAGAATAATGTACCATAATAGACATTGAATAAGTACTTGTTGCATAAAATGAGTGTATAAAGAGTGACAAGAGAGAAAGCTCTTTGGATTATGTTCTTGTATAAAGATTTTTGAAAAAGGGAGTCACTGGGCCTTGGCATCATAGAGTACATTGTTACATGAGGTAATCATAGGATATCAGGCAGAACCTGTATTACCCGGTAAGACCTTAGAAGTTTCATTTACAGATGAATCATAGTATTAGTTTGTTTACATGGCCTTTCTCCAGTCACAGAAGCATAATAAGAGGAAATTTTATTGTTTCTGTTTTGGTTGTTTTAGCACTGGAGGAAAAAATGGCATCTGGATTAAATGAGGATGTTTGTCGTGAGGAGCCTGCTGAATCAGATAGTAAGGCTCAGTCATCTGTAGTTTCATAAAGCTCTACAACTGACTCCAATACAGATTTGGGGGTGAGGACCAGTGCAAATATTATAAAACAGGAAGGGAATATTTTGTAGATTAGAGTTGCTTTGTGAGTGTTTTACAGAAAATGTAAAGATGAAGTTGAATTTTTGGAATTGGAAAGGTATGCTGGGAAGCTGGTGTGGCAGAGCAAGCCACATAACTAATCATTGAGCCTAGCCAGCCATCAGCATTCGCATATAAATACAACTTTGCTGTCTATTTATAGATAGTAGCCCTACTGAAGAGAGGAAAACTTAAGATTCTTAGTGAAAAATAGTTTTGAAAAGAATGTCAGTTGCCAGTGCTGATGGTGAGAAGAGCAAGTGAAGAGGTATAAAAGAGTGATGGTTCTTAACATAAATATTAGGGTTTGGAGAGGAGGGAATTTTATGCTCTTATTGTATTCTTGACTTTTGGGAATTTCCCTGGAATATCAGCCGTATACCTAACATCTAAGCTGTTTTATAATGCATGTTGTACAAACTTGTGTTGAAGTTTTAACTTTTAAAAAACTAGTTTAACTTGTTGCATATGGTTTTTCCCCCTTAGGTAAAATAGGAATTATATTGTTCACTACTAATTTGGAATTAAAATAATTCTTTAAAATTTTAATTTAATAAAGCAATCTTTGACTATTTAAAAGTAAAATAAAAATTGCAGTATGGAAATAAGTAATGGAGAGGTTAATGTTTTTGTTGCCTGATATGTTCTATTCCATTGAAATTTTCTTTGGCTAGTATAATAGGAACACATTTTCAGTTGAGATAATTTGAAATTTCTGTCAAAGCCTACTGGGGAAATTATAATCTTATTTCAAGCCAATATTTTTTTTCTTTTTTCTTTTTTAAGTAAGCCCTAGGCCCAACATGGGGCTTGAACCCACGACCCCAAGATCAAGGGTTGCATGCTCTACCCACTGAGCCAGCCAGGCACCTCTAGCCAGTGATATTTTAACTCTTAAAGATTCCATTTGATTTTATTATGTAGGAGATTACTTAAATATTCCCATGTGTTATCTGTAAGAGTTGTTCTATTTCCATATCTTGTATATAAAAGGAGAAATGAAAGTTTGCTTTTGAAAGTATAGACCTAGAAAAAAAAAAACCCTTAAGGTTGGTTACTTCCACACATGGTTGTTCCAGTTAAAAAAATTATTTTTCTCCTTATAATAATGGCTTCCAGTTAATATGGTACTCTTTATTTTTCAGAGATCTCATTGGAGATTACAAGATCATCTTTGATTATCAGTGCTTTGGAACTGAATCAGAATCTTTAAGAAGAGGGGAAATGAAGTAAACTGGCACTTATTGAGTATATATTTTGAGCCACATTTATGCTAGGCTTTCCTTACACATTAGTTGATGTAAAGCTTGCATCTCTCCTTTAAGGAAATTGTAATAAGTATAGCCCATACTTATGTTATTGTTAAAAGTAGATTTCTGATTGCTTTATATACAGTTAGTAGTGCTGTATCAGGACAAATGGGTTCCTAAAAGTCACTGCACTATGCAAAATCATGCAATAAAAACCACAGGGCTTATGGAAAAAATGGGGTTAGGCACAACACTCAAAAATTTCATTAGTGAGGGCCACCTGGCTCACGTCATGATCCTGGAGACCAGGATCGAGCCCCGCATTGGGCTTCCTGTTCAGCGGGGAGTTCTCTTCTTCTCCCTCTCAAATAAATACATAAAATCTTTAAAAAATTTTTTTCATTAGTGAAGAAAGCAAAGGTAAGAACCAAATTAAAATGACAGCATAATTTTTACATATGTTAAATGGTTAACAAATACATAAATACTATAGAATTAATACTGCACTTTAACATGGAAAAGACCAGAAGTTTGTTTGTGGAAGTGAGTGTCAGAAGGATTGCAGCTTGTGAATTGTTTTGAAGTAATGGAAGGAAAGTTATCTAAAATCTGAGGGAAAGTTGTAACACCAGATCGGGATGGGCGTGGCTCATAACACAGCCAGAACTGATGTAGCTGGTAGACGTTTGAGGTGTATGTCTGTCCTGTACATGCCTATGTGGTTTGTTTCAGCTGAGTGCAGTTTTCTTTGTTCACCTAGTACTTCTGGTGGGCAAAATCCCACAGAAACAATCATGAAATTTGAAATTTAGTGTGTTCAAAATACTCCTTAATATGTCAGTGATGTTGGAACAAACGTGTTTTCCAAACAAGCATTATAGCAGAACTGATTGTATATTACCTAACTTTGTGTTGTAGTGATCACATAGCCTAGGTTTGGGTAACTCTTCTTCACTCTGGCATGTGATTATTTGGATTACTAGGCTAGAACTTCTTGCATTTAGGACCTGAGATAGTGTCACATTCTTTGTTTGCCATCTTAGTTGCCACTGCCACTATGAAGTCTTAAATTTATTTCAGTGTTTTCCTTGTTAAAGAGAAGCTTTGTTCCAGACTATCAAAAGTTTCAAGCCAATTCATCTTTTTTTTTTTTTTTAAGATTTTATTTATTTACTTGACAGAGAATATAAGCAGGGGTAGCAGCAGTGAGGGGGGGAAAGCAGGCTTCCCGCTGACGCTTAACCGACTGAGCCACCCAGGCGCCCCTAGGCCAGTTCATCTTAAAGATTTTTTGTGGAAAGACAGTATTTTAAAAACAGGATACAAAATAGTACACATTTCTTCAGTTTGTGTTTTGAAGCAATTTCAATGTTGAGTGGAGGGAGCCTGGTGTGGAAAGAACAATAGAAAGATTCTGGGATTGAATCTTAGCTTTGCTGTGTTTTATTCCTTACTCTTTTTAAGACTCAGTTTGCAAATCTGAGTAAAAACAGATAAAACGTACTTTTTTGACACGCCTCACTGGTCATGTAGTGAGATATGTATGAAAGTGCCTGGCAAATGGTAAAGCATGTGAATTAGTACTTGTTTTGTTGTAGGTGTAGTCTATTAAGAACTTTAGTTTTTTCATTGGTCTCTGTTTTATGTTATCCTTATGTATCTTATATTCTGTTTGATATTTTTATTTTGTATATTTTTTGGTATTTAGGAAGGTTTATATCTAGTCAGTTAAATTTATATTTTTACCTTTGAAAAGTTCCCTTAGTCCTCTTTTTTTTTTTTTTCTTATTTAGGCTTTTCCTATTTGTTAGCTGTAAATTAAATCCACTGAGTCTCATTTATCTATGTGTGAGGCAACGAATGAGCTTATTCTGCTTTACATTTTTTCCTATGTCTCTTTTCCTTTTACATTTTAAAGTTATTTTTACTTGGTTGAGAGTATGTAATTTTATGTACTATTCTTTCACCCTCATCAATACCTTTGTTTTAGATATAGTTCTAAAATTAAATATAGTTTATATTCACAAGCAGACCGCTAGCAGAAGTTTTCCCAGTCATCCCTTGGTTGGATGAAGCTCATTGTCCACTAGAGATTCCTCAGCAGTGCTTATGGAAATCTCTTAAGTTCATACATGGTTAAACTGTTTTTCTATAGCCTTGATATTTGAAGGACAGTTTGGCTGAATGTAAAATCTTCGATGTATATCTTAAGTTTTTTGAAAATATCGCCCTCCTGTTCTCTTGCTTGTATATTGCTGATACCACCATGATTTTCTTTGTGGATGATTTGGTCTTTCATTTTGGAGCTCTGGGGGCTTTTCCTTTATCTGTAGAATTGAATCATTTTACTAGGATTATGTCTCTGTGTTGACTGTTCTGGATAAATTTTCCCTGGTACGTGGTTTCAGGTTGTAGAGTGACGTTTGTTTTAAATTCAAGAATTATAGATTATTGGGGCACCTGGGTGGCTCAGTCGTTAAGCATCTGCCTTCGGCTCGGGTCATGATCTCAGGGTCCTGGGATCGAGCCCCGCATCGGGCTCCCTGCTCAGCGGGAAGCCTGCTTCTCCCTCTCCCACTCCCCCTGCTTGTGTTCCCTCTCTTGCTGTGTCTCTCTCTGTCAAATAAATAAAATATTTAAAAAATATTTAAAAAAAGAATTATAGTTTATTCTCTTCTATTTTATTCTTCGATGATCTTTGCCTGTTGGATCTCCTTCGCCCCTTTTTATCTTTTACTTTTCCTTTGATTCTTTTCACCTTTGTTTCTTTTTCATTTACTTGAGAAGTATTCCTATTTTCTTTAGATCATATCTCTTGAAGTTTAGTCTTCATTTCTGAGATGCAGTTGTGTTTCTCTTGTTTCTTTAGTTCAGTCTCCACCTGTTTTATATTTTCCTATTGTTTGTCCATTATTTAAAATTTTGAACATCTGATTTGAGGTGTTCTTTTATATCTTCATCTGGTATATAATTATTTTTTTCCAGTTATATTGAGAAATAACTGACATACCTCACTATAAGTCATACAGCATTATTTAATTATTTTTAATTTGTGATGGAATTGTATTACATGTTTCTTTTTTATCGCTAGGCTTTTTGGGTGTGTTTTCATCTGCCACAAGGTTTTTTACTTGTTGTTATTCCATATAAGTAGCTTGGTATAAATGCTGGGTTCTTTTTTCTGTTCAGGTTGTGATGGATTTTACTAGACTAACACTATGGACAGTTTTATTTATTTATTTTTTATTTATTTTAAAGATTGTTTTTATTAGAGAGAGAGAATGACCAGGGGGAGAGCGAGAGGGAGAAGCAGACTCCCTGCTGAGCAGGGAGCCTGATGGGGGCTCGATCCCAGGACCCTGAGACCATGACCTGAGCTGAAGGCAGACGCTTAACCAACTGAGCCACTCAGACACCCCTAGACAGTTTTATTTTTAGATTGAAGTTTGTGTGGCTTCCTCAACCTCTTAGTTCAAGAGAGCACCCTCTTTTGTCGCTACAGTGAACTGTTTTTATTTTTTTTTAAAGATTTTATTTATTTATTTGACACAGAGATAGAGAGCACAAGTAGGCAGAGAGGCAGGCAGAGGGAGAGGGAGAAGCAGGCTGGAGCCGGATGTGGGGCTCGATCCTATGACCCTGGAATCAGGACCCGAGCCGAAGGCAGCCGTTTAACTGACTGAGCCACCCAGGTGCCCCTGTTTTTAAATAATTATTATCTCTTCCACCCCTTTCCAATTGTTGTATCATTATTTTAGTAGAGTCTTCATCTTCAGTGGCTTCTTTCTCTATTAGGCCTTCAAGTGTCAATCCCTTCTTCTAAGGTGCCTCCTTCTCCCTGAGTGCTATGCCTTGCTAAAACTGCTATCTTTGGTCTTTTTTGTTTTTTAAGTTTTTATTTAAATTCCAGTTAACATACAGTGTAATATTAGTTTCAGGTGTACAGTATAGCGATTCAACACTTCATACATCACCCTGCGCTCATCACAAGTGCACTCCTTAATCTCCATCACCTATTTCACCCATCCCCCACCCACCTCCCCTCTGGTAACCATCAGTTTGTTTTCTACAGTTAGGAGTCTATTTCTTGGTTTGCCCGCCCCCCCCTTTCCCCTTTGCTCATTTGTTTCTAAATTCCACATGCGAGTGAAATCATGGTATTTGTCTTTCTCTGTGTTATTTCACTTAGTGTAATACGCTCTCCCTCCATCCATGTCATTGCAAGTGGCAAGATTTCATTCTTTTTTATGGCTGAGTAATATCCCGTTGTGTATATATACCACATCTTGTTTATCCATTCATCATTCAGTGGACGTTTGGGCTTTTTACATAATTTGGCTATTGTTGATAATGCTATAAACATTGGGGTGCATGTATCCCTTTGAATTAGTATTTTTGTATTCTTTGGGTAAATGTCTAGTAGTGTAATTGCTGGATTGTAAGGTAGTTCTATTTTTAACTTTTTAAGATTTTATTTTTAAGGGGCGCCTGGGTGGCTCAGTTGGTTAAGCATCTGCCTTCGGTTCAGGTCATGATCCCAGGGTCCTGGAATTGAGCCCTGACATTGGGCTCCCTGCTCAGCAGGGAGTCTGTTTCTCCCTCTCCCTCTTGCTCTGCCCCTGCCCCCCTGCCCCCAGCCCCTCCCCCCGCTCATGCTCTCTCTCACTTGCTCTCTTTCTCAAGTAAATATATAAAATCTTAAAAATAAAATAAAAGATTTTAAGTAATCTCTTTTTAAAGTAATTCCAACACGGGGCTTGAACCCACAACCCTGAGATCAAGAGTTGCATGCTCTACCAACTGAGCCAGCCAGGTGCCCCTATTTTTAACTTTTTTTTTTTAAGTGGGCTACACATGGAGCCCAGCCATGGGGCTTGAACTCACACCCCTGAGATCAAGACCTAAGCTGAGATCAAGAGTCAGATGTCTAACCAACTGAGCCACCCAGGCACCCCTATTTTAAACTTTTTTTTTTTTTAAGATTTTATTTATTTGAGAGAAAAATCATGCATGAGAGAACACGAGTTGGGGGGGGCATGGAGAGGGAGGAGCAGACTCCCCACTTAGCAGGGAGCCTGATTTGGGTCTCAGTCCTAGGACCCTGGGATCATGACCTGAACTGAAGGCAGACGTTTAACCAACCGAGTGAGCCATCCAGGCACCCCTATTTTTAACTTTTTGAGGAAATCTCCATATTGTTTTCTACGGTGGCTACCAGTTTGCATTCCCACCGTAAGTGCAAAAGGGTTCCCCTTTCTCCACATCCTCGCCAACACCTGTTTGTTGTGTTGTTGATTTTAGCCATTTGGACAGGTGTGAGGTGGTGATATCTCATTGTAGTTTTGATTTTCACTTCCCTGATGATAAGTGATGTTGAGCATCTTTTCATGTGTCTGTTGGCCATCTGTATGTCTTCTTTGGAGAAGTGTCTTTTCGTGTCTTCTGTCCATTTTTTAATTGGATTATTCGTGTTTTGGGTGTTGAGTTTTGCAAATTATATATTTTGGATAGTAACCCTTTATTAGTATGTCATTTGTAAATATCTTCTTCCATTCAATAGGTTGCCTTTTTGTTTGTTGATTGTTTCCATCACTCTGCAGAAGCTTTTTATTTTGATGTAGTCCAAATAGTTTATTTTTGCTTTTGTCTTCCTTCCCTCAGGAGACATATCTAGAAGTTGCTACTGCTAATGTCAATGAAACTATAGCCTGTGTTCTCTTCTAGTATTTTTCTGGTTTCATGTGTCACATTTAGGTCTTTCATCCATTTTGAATTTTGTGTGTATGGTGTAAGAAAGTGGTCCAGTTTCATTCCTGTGCATGTTGCTGTCCAGTTTTCCCAACATCATTTGTTGAAGAGATGGTCTTCACAGACTTTATAAGCCTCTTCTTCTTGACTTCTTGAGTAATAGCCATTATTCTCATCTCTTGTGTTTCTAAGTACTTCCTTTCAGGATGGGGCCTTCTTCTGAGTGAATTCTAGTTAATATTACATGTATTCAGTCACCACTTCGACCCTCTTGTATTGCTCTTTTGGACAGTTCCCATTGGAGCTTCTGATCTTGGGTGTTTATGCACATATATGTAAGTTGGAATTTTTTACTTATCTTCTTATAAAGCTGGCTTTGGGTGATTTTATTTGCTCTCTTTCTTGGCCTGTATGGTTTTTGTGAGGATTTGTGGAGTGTTTCGAAATTAGAGGGCAACCATTATGCTATAAAGAATTTATTTTTGGTTTTATGTGCTATGCTTGACAATAATTTTTTTTTTAATTGCAGTTCAGGTTTTATATATATAAATTGAGTAATTGGTTATACTTCTGTTTCTGTGTCCTCATGGCCACTCCATTGTTTCTTTTCAAACTCTCCTGGGAGTATTTATTATTGAAATAATTATGAAGTTCTAGTATATAATTGACTATCAAATGTGTATATAGCTATGAGTTTTACTGAATTTTGTCCTATCCCTAGCATTAGAGTTCATAGCTAACAGCATTTCTTTAGCAGACTTCTATTCATATTAGCAGAATCTGACATCTTCAACTTTTTTCTCCAGTGACATAGTTTAATGCTAAAAAAAAAAAGTAAAATAAAACACATTTTACAGTGCATTAACAGTGGTGTAGTATCCAGAAAGCAGATGGTGATTGTCACATTGAATTTTGCTGCTAGTAAGACCATATCTAATTTTAACTTCTGGGTCCAAAACTGAGAGAGATAGAGACCAGTGACTCCCTCAGGCTGATATGCTGCAAGAATATTGGTGTAAAATTCCCACAGACCTTTCTTTGTTTTATTCTGAGACCGTGTATTTGTTACTTTTAAAATACTGAAATGCCTTTTGTTTTGCGAAATATTAATGACATTTTTTAAAAAAATGGTTTTTTAGAAAAAATAAAATTTAGCAACCTCATTTAAATGATCCATTGTTTTTGAAATTCTACTAGTTTTGAAAAATTATACAAGTGTGGAAACAATACTGTATCAACCTCAGAGAGTGGCCCAGGTTGTTAAAGGACTTAAAACTTTCTTATAAGGAACAGTTGAAGAACAAAGATGGTTAGCTTGAAAGAGAAAACTGAACTCTTACAGAGCTAAAATCAGTAAACAGAAGTTAAGAGTGAGATAAGAGTTTGGCTCAGTGTATCTGTAACAGAGTGAACTGGCAGCACACATGAGCTGTGTGACCACTTTCACCAGATGATGTTTAAGGTCTCTTCCGACTAGAGACTATAAAATGGCTTTGACTTGTTAAGTCTTATCTCAGTGGCTCTTAGTTTTTTTTATTGTAGAAGTAAGAGAAATGTTAAAAAAAAATAGTGTAAAACTAGGAGGAGAAAAGTCATCCTTAGGATTTGTGTTCATGGTTGTTGTAGTTGGCCAGAAATTGTATGATATGAAAAGGACAACATACTGTCTGCAAATGGAAGTTCCCACTAAAATAATTTTGGGAAAGGGAGGATAGAGGTAGAGATCCTATGTTGGCTTTGTTTTTTAAAGATTTATTTATTTATTTTGGAGAGAGAGAGTGCAGCAGGGAGAGTCTGAAGCTGACTCTTGGCTGAGCTCAGAGCCCGACTTGGGACTCGATCTCATGTCCCTGAGATCACAACCTGAACTGAAACCAAGAGTCGGATGCCTAACCGACTGTGCCATACTGGCGTCCCTCTATGTTTTCTTTTTAGATTTTATTTATTTGTCAGAGAGAGAGCACAAACGGGGAGCGGCAGGCAGAGGGAGAAGCAGGCTCCATGCTGAGCCATCCAGGTGTCCCTCTGTGTTTTCTTTAAAAAAAAAAATTCAAAAATTAAAGTATAATATACAGTAAAATGCACAGGACTTGAGTGTACTATTTTATTAGTTGTCTTGAGGGTACAGTTCTATTCATTTTGACAATTGCATATACCCATGAAAACCTATGCCCTTTTCAAAATGTAGAACATTTCCATCATCTCAGACCCTCTGTTCCCCTTGATTGTATAATTTAATTTAGTTTCCGCTTTCATATTTCTCTGCATTGAGTCAAGCTGGGTTAGGTCTAAATATTGTAAGCTGTAACTGATAACATAGTACTTTATTTAAACTTAAAAAAAATTTTTTTTTTTAAGTAAACTCTACCCCCATCGTGGGGCTGGAACTCAAAACCGGGAGCTCAAGAGTCACATGCTCCACCGACTGAGCCAGCCAGGTGCTCCTATTTAAACATTTTTATTGAGTGCTTATTCAGGTTCTTTATATATGTTTGCATTCAGTTCATATATTCAGTTTGCATTCTAAACCCTCCATGGTGGTTGATGATATAGTTGAGGCTATAGTTAGGCCAGTGATACAAAACTGTTTATTAAGTGGTTGCTAAGATTTGAACTCTAGACCATTGTTGTCCAATAGAATTTTTCATGATGATGGAAGCGTTCTACATCTGAGTTTCCAGGACATTAGCTACTGTTCACATGTGGCTGTTGAACACCTGAGATATGGGTAGTGTGACTGAGGAGCTTTACTGAAGAATTTTAATTTTTTTTTTTAAGGGAAAAAGTGGGGAGGGGCAGGGGAGAGGGAGAGAGAGAATCTTAAGCAGGCTTCTGCTTAAGAAGCATGAGCTTCCAGCATGAGCCCAATGTGGACTTGATCTCATAACCCTGAGAACATGACCTAAGCTGAAATCAGGGGTCAGATGCTTTTTTTTTTTTTTTTTTTTTGACAGAGACACAGAGAAGGAACACAAGTAGGGGGAGTGGGAGAGGGAGAAGCAGGCTTCCCGCGGAGCAGGGAGCCCGATGCGGGGCTCAATCCCAGGACCCTGGGACCATGACCTGAGCCGAAGGCAGACGCTTAATGACTGAGTCACCCAGGTGCCCCAGTGGTCAGATGCTAAAGTGACTGAGCCAGCCAGGTGCCCCTTAAGAATTTTAATTTTTATTTAATTATTGGTGAACTGAAATGTTAAATGGCTACAGCTCTAATCTCTGGCTCCTAAGGCTTTATGTGCTCTTTCTCTATACCTTTCTGCTCTATGGAAGTAGAACCACTAAAGTAGCTCCAATACACTGGCACTAAGTGCCAGTCAGGCTTCTGGTAAGTGAATAAACGCTACTTGATTTGATTTTGGCATACCTAAATTTTTAACTTTTTAATGGTGAAAATTTTCAAACGTGAAAATAAAATATAATGAACCTATCTCCTAATTTTGACAGTTACCAACTTTAGTTCATTCTTTTTCATCTGTGACCTCTACCCTCTAGACTGTTTTGAAGAAATCCCAGGCATCATTTCAACATGGTTGACTTTTAAAGCCAAGTTCGGCTTTTATCATTTACCTTGATTTGAAGCTGCATTCTTTTTAATCAGTTTCAAAGAATGAAATGTTTCCTGGCATTAGCTGAGGGAAAGCAATGGAAGGATATATATATATATATATATATAAAGAAAATTATGTAATTTTAATGCCAAATCTAAATTGTGTGTAGTTTTTGCCTAGTTTCTTTATTTGCCCTGTCATAGTTCCCACTTCTTAGGGAACTGTTTTTTTCTGTAACAAGAATTTCAGAAAAGGATGATGAACTTTCTTTCTGGGCAATAGATAACCTTATGTAGTTTATCTGGGCTTTTCACAGCTTGTCCAGCTATTCTGTTTACTCTCTTTTTATTTATTTACTTTTTAAAGATTTAGAGAGTACTTGTGTGAGTGGGGGGAGGGGCAGAGGGAGAGCATCTTCAAGACAACTCCTCATTGAGCACCAAGCCCCAGGTGGGGGCTCAATCCCACAATGAGACCATGACCTGATCCAAAACTAAGAGTCAGTTGCCCAACTGCTTGAGCCACCCAGGCACCCCCAGCTATTCTGTTCTATTTATATAAACAGCCACCTGTTTTGGAGATTTCTTAACTGCCTTCATATTCATTTCATTATATATGTAGAGGGCGAGAGAGAGAGAGAAACCCAGGCAGGCTCCATGCCGAGCATGGAGCCCGACGCAGGGCTCGATCCCACAACCCTGAGATCATGACCCAAGCTGAAATAGAGAGTCGGACACTTAACCAACTGAGCCACCCAGGTGCCCCAGCCTCCTCCATATTAGTCAAATTAGAGATCATTTTTCTAGGAAGAACAATGGAATAATTTTCAATATTATGACAAAAATTCTGTTACTTAACATCATGAGTTTCATTTGCTATGATCTCATTGTACCATAGTGCCTCACCTCAGACATTGGTGCTGATGAACTATGCTGGAGGATCCCAGAGGATCCCCTCTTTTGGGATTCCTCTGGCACAAGTGCCTAAGGCTATGTTCATTTTTTAAAAAATCTCTTCTCTGTTTTTCAGATTGGATAAATTTTATCGATTTACCAGTACACTGATTCTTTCCTGTTATCTCCATTCTGGTATTGAGCCCATATGATGAGTTTTCTTATCTTCCCAAAAAAAGTGTTACAAAGTGTTCAGTAATTGCTTCCTCTGGTATTTTTATAATAGCTAATTTAAAGTCTTAAATCTCTCTCATCTCCACATTGGCATCTGTAAATTGTCTTTTTCCTTGCAAGTTGAGATTTTTCCTGTTTCTTCACATGCCATATAATTATGGATTTTATCCTGGACATTTTAAATATCAGCTTATCAGAATCTGGGTCTTATTGAGATCCTGTGGAGAATGTTAATTTTGTTTTAGCAAATCTGGTTAGGTTCAAGCTGCAAGTCTCAACTCTTTTCTTTGGGCTGTGGTTCTAGTATCAGTTCAGTTTTTAAAATCTTTGTAGTCAGTTTTAAAATCCTGTTGATGTGCCACCCAGGAACTAGTCTGAGTCCTGGACAGTGTATCTGTTACTTCATTTCTCAGTCTTCAGTGTCGTGAATAGGATCAGATCCAAGCGTGTGCAGTTTAGGGGTGAGCCATAAGTAACTATGGGGGTGCTTTCTCTAGTTCCTCCTTCTCTGTGATATTCTTGGTACTTTGTTTCCCTGAGTCTTCTTTTTTCATCCTCTGGCTAGAAAGCTGGGGTTCTAGTTATTTTACCGTACTCTGCACTTTTGTGATTATGCCTGAAACTGGCTAGAGCTTATCAAATTCATTGGTCTCAAAAGAGCTAGCTTTTGGTTTCAGTGATTTCCTCAGTTTTTCTTTTTTCTATTACATTGATTTTGCTCTTAACCTTTTTTGTTTCCTTTCTGCTTACTTGGGAGTTTAATTTGCTCTTATTTTTCTAATTTCTTAAGGTAGAAGCTGAGATAATTGGAGACCTTCTTTTATAATACAGGCTTTTTTCTAACTAGTTCCATAATCTTCTCTTTTGTTGTTACTTTTCAGCAATTGGATTGTGATGTGCCTCTGTTCTCCTCCTATCTTTTTTCAGTTTATCCTATTTGGGATTTGTTGAGATTCTTGGATCTGTGGATTTAGAGTTTTTATCAAATTTGCATTTTTTTTTTAAGATTTATTTCTTTATTTGACACAGCGAGTGAGCGAGCACACAAGCAGGGGGAGCGGGAGAGGGAGAAGCAGGCTCCCCGCTGATCAGGGAGCCCGATGAGGGGCTTAATCCCGGGACCCTGAGATCATGACCTAAGCTGAAGGCAGACACTTAACTGACCGAGCCACCCAGGCTTCCCACATTTGCAGTTTTTTGTATTTATCCCACTTCAGTCTTTATTTCCTTTTGATGCTCCTGTTACATTTATGTGTTCCACTATTAGACTACTTGTTATTGTTCCACAGGTCATTGAGTTTCTCTGTGTTCTTTCCCTGCTACCCTCTTCATTTTCCTTTTGTGGCTTCCATTTTGGATCATTTCTGATACGTTTTCACGTTCATTGCAGCCACTTTAAGTTGTCTCATTGGTTTTATATTCACTGCATTGGCTTCAAATTCACTGCAGTGTCTATATTTTAAATCTATATGATTAACTTTTCACTTTTTGGTATTTTTTATTCTACAATGTCCATATTTTTAAGTTTCCGTTTTTCCTGTGTTTTAAATATATACTTTCAAAAATTTTATTTTTAGGTAATCTCTATACCCAACATGGGGCTTGACCCTTCAACCCTAAGATCAAAAGTTACATGTTCCACAGGCTGAGCCAGGCACCCGTTTTTCTTTTTCTTTCTTTCTTTCTTTTTTTTTTTTTTTTTTAAGATTTTATTTATTTATTTGACAGAGAGAGACATAGCGAGAGAGGGAACACAAGCAGGGGGAGTAGGAGAGGGAGAAGCAAGCTTCCCGCCGAGCAGGGAGCCCGACGCGGGGCTCGATCCCAGAACCCCGGGATCACGACCCGAGCCGAAGGCAGACGCCCAACGACTGAGCCACCCAGGCGCCCCTCTTTCTTTCTTTCTTTCTTTTTTCCTTCCTTCCTTCCTTTCTTTTCTTTTCTTTTCTTTTCCTTTCTTCCTCTCCGCCCCCCCTTTTGGGCCTTGAACTCATGACCCTAAGATCAAGTTACATGCTCTGTTGACTGAGGCTAGCCAGGTGCCTCCCCCTCACCACCAAGTTTCCATTTTTCTTTTGAGATTTTCTGTTTGTTTTCTGATTGGGTCCATGTTTTCCTTTCAGTCCTTTAATATTATGTAATAGTTAACTGTTCTAAAGTCTTTGCTACTTCCATCATCGTCATTTTTGAATTTCTGTTGATTTTTTTTTCCCTATACGTCATGGGTCACAATTTTTGCTTTTTCACCTTTCTAATAATTTTTGTTTTTTCATAATATTGGATAATATAGACACTAGGCCATTGAATGTCTGGATCGCATTGGCTTTCTTAATAGAGTTTTGTTTTGACAGACTGTTAATTTGCTTGTGCATCAGCTTCTCTCCAGGGCTTGTTTTAAGGCTTTAATAAAAGTGGGTCTAGATTAGCCTTATTCCTAAAGTGTTGGCTTTCTGGGTCTCTCCTGAATCTTGGAATATTCAATGAAGTCTCTAACTGGGTGTTAGGAACTCAGATGTCTCCTCCCATCCATGTATGAATGAGCACCAGTAGTTGTTCTGCTCATGCTAGTTGATAGTTGTTTTTGCCTAGCTTCTGTAGAATCTTTCAGTGAACCCGCTCAGCTTAATACTTGACAAAAGATTCAGGGGTGCCTGAGTGGCTCAGTCAGTTAAGCATCCAACTCCTGATTTTGACTCAGGTCATGATCTCAGGGTTGTGAGATCGAGCCCCATGTAGACTCCACGCTCAGTGCAGAGTCACTTGAGATTTTCTGCCTCTCCCTCCTCTGCTTGCCCACACATGTGGCGGCTCTCTCTTCCTGGCTCTCAAATAAATAAAATCTTAAAAAAAAATATGTTTGACTGAAGATTCCTGGGCAGATTTCCAAAGCTTCATCTTTGTACAGTTTTCTCTGATACCCTGCCCCATAAACTCTAGCTACTGGAGCACTTTCTAACTCAGATTATCTGCTTAGATCAGTGAGACTGCCATCGTCTGTCCACACACACCCCCCCCCCCCGCCCCCCATTCTATAGTCTGTAAATTGCCTCTAGGCAGAAAAAAGGATTTTCTTGGGATTTACCTTGATTCCCTTCTGAGATCAGAGTCTTGTGTTGGCTCTCACCCAACATCTGAAAATAATTATTTCATATTTACTTAACTAGTTTTATGCTTGGCAGAAGTTTCATCTTTTTTTCTTTTTTTCCCCAGAAGTATTATTTGTGTCAGTTATTCCTGTACATTTGGAAGCAGGAGTCTCAGAGTGTATTTAGCACAATGGGGTTTTTTATCTATTAGGACAATTTATTCTATTCTAATTATATCCTATTTTTCTTTACTATTTTTTTTTCTTAAGATCTATTTATTTTTAGAGAGCACAAGCGGGAAGGGCAGAGGGAGAGGGAGCAAGAATATCAAGCAGACTCCACGCTCAGTGTGGAGCCCAACGTGGGGCTCTATCCCACAACCCTGAGACCACCATCTGAGTCAAAACCAAGAGTCAGAGGCTTAATCAGCTGTGCCACCGCGGTGACCCATGCTTTACCCTTTCTAGAGCATAGCGTTAGTATTTTAAAATTTAACTCCTACTGGAAGATAATAGTCTACAACGTTCTAGTATTTTTGAAACTGTTATGTTTAATTTTGAATTAACATATACCCATGTTATAGACAAGAGAACATATAGAGCACTGTGGCATTCATTCCATACCAAGGGAAACCCTTATGGTTCTGAAATTTCAAGAACTCCCAAGTACAAGAGTTTTAGAGATAGGATTGTAGACTTCTATTTTTTTTTTTTTTTTAAAACAGTCTCCATGCTGGGCTTGAACTCACAACCCTGGGATCAAGACCTGAGCTGAGATCAAGAGTCAGATGCTGAACTGACTGAGCCACCCAGGCGCCCCTGTAGACTTGTAGTTTTATTTAATTGGATGATTCCGCTGTAGAGAGCTTAATGTCTATCATGACGTTTTATAAAACCTGTTTTAAATGAATTGAATATGAAACTTTTTTTCAAAGTATACTGTATATAATATTTTTGCATGTTTTCCTAAGTAAAAGTTCCTTAAAAACTTACTTTCAGCCTGTGGGATTGGTTAAGGCATTAAGAATCTTGTCATGATGCCTTCGTTTTATATAGTTCTGTAGAATTAACTTTAGTGTTAGTGTTACATGGGATTTGAAAAATAAGCAAATCTATTTTTTTTTCATTTTGTACATCTTTTTGAATGGTTCAAAAAAGGAATTTTTATATATTTTATATTTGTTGTTATTTTTTCTGTTAAACTAGGAATACTACTCTCATTTGTAATGAGTGACCTGTTGTAGAAGTAGTGCTTTTAGGAGAAAAAGATTGGGATCCATTTCCTTAAATACATACTGATTCTTGAGTGTGAAGAAATTAATTCTTAGCAGTGTTTTGGAGGAGTATGTCATTTTGAATTAGTTTTACAGGTCACATTGACAGGAGATAATTGGTTTAATGACAACGAGTGTAATTTTAATATGGAAGACTGCCAGATTTTATTAATTGAGAACATAATCATTAGGAATTGAAACTTAATTATTGGTCTGAAATGTGTGATAAAATAAAAAGCTAGGTAGTATACTATTATCACATTTAAAGAAAGTGGCGTTTGTTTTTTAATTTTCATTTGGTAAACTCAATTATGTGGGGGAATTATCCAATTAGTTAATTATTCTGTGTGTGTTCATTTTTCTCACCTTTTGGCACTTTTATTGCCCATCTATTTGACTAAAATAATAAGTAAGAAAAGAAACAAGGTGAGGGGCTCCTGGGTGGCTTAGTCGGTTAAGCCTCTGACTGTTGGTTTCAGTTCAGGTCATGATCTCAGGGTCCTGAGAACAAGCCCCAAGTTGGGCTCTGTGCTCAAGAGGGGAGTCTGTTTGAGATTTTCCCTCTTCCTCTGCCTCTCCCCCCCACCCCCCCATGCACTTCTCTCTAAAATAAATACATCTTTAAAAAATAAAAACAAGGTGAGATAATGTTTGAATTTGATTAGAAGATCTGTTAAAAGATTATAGGCTTTTTAATTTTTTTTTAAAGATTTTATTTATTTATTTGACAGAAAGAGTGAGCACAGCAGGGGGAGCAGGAGAGGCAGAGGGAGAAGCAGATTACCCTGATGAGCAGGGAGCCTGGTGTAGGGCTCGATCCCAGGCGCCCCAGCTTTTTAAATTTTTATTTTTTAAGTAGGCTCCATTCCCAATGTGGCACTTGAACTCACGACCCTGAGATTGAGAGAGTCTACTGATGGAGCCAGCAGGCACCCCAAAACGATAGGCTTTTTTTTTTTTTTTTAAAGAGAGGGAGTGTGAGTGGGGGTTGGGGGTGGGGGAAAGAAGGAGAGAGGGAATCTTAAGCAGGCTCCACGTCCAGCGCAGAGCCCAGTGTGGGGCTAGATCCTGTCAGGACCTTGAGATCATGACCTGAGCTGAAATCAAGAGTCAGACATTTAACCGACTGAGCTACCCAGGTGCCTCCCCCCGCAACAAAAACTATAACCTTTAATAACATTTATGATAATAAAATTAATAAAATTTCTATATATGATGGAAAGAACTCTCATCTGAGCTTCAGAGGGCCTAGGATGTAGTCTAAATTTTGCCAGTAACTAGGTAAATTGCTTGTTTTCTTAATCTTGTGCAATAAGGATTGAACCTTTTATTCTTAGTTTACAGGAGTATCATGAAGATTAAATGAGATGTTAGTGTGCAGTCCCTTTGAAAAATGTGGTGCTGTAAACAGTGTAAGGTATTTCCAGTAAGACCAAGAAAAAAACAACTGGAATCCTGAGTATTTTAAGTTCAACTATACAAAATAAAGTCACATTGTGCATGTCAAGTAAGAATATCAACATCTATGATTTTTATATGCTTGTTAATCAATTATATTTATACAGGTTCACATTTATACTATGGGACAGTAGACTTCTGTAGTTTTTGGATTAAAACCTTATTAAAAAATCAGAATGTTAATAGCAGTTGCCTCTGTAATGGGATATAGCTTAATTTCCTTCCTTCCTTCCTTCCTTCCTTCCTTCCTTCCTTCCTTCCCTTCCTCTTCCCCTTACTCCCTCCCTCCCTCTCTCTCTCCCTCTCTTTCTTTCTGCTTTCTACAGTGGCATTATATCTCTTGTGTTAGAGGTTTTCTTTTTTAAAAAACTTTTTTCTTCCTATTTTTTTTTTTTTTTCCTGTGCTACACTGCTCAACTGTAGTAGAAAGGTAGTTGTAATGGCTAGCTGTAATGGCTCTGAATCCAGATTGTCTGGTTTAAATCTTTTTTTCCATCACCTAGTAGCCGTGTGACGTTGGCCAAATTTTATAATCTCCCTGGACCTCAAGTATCTCATCAAAATGAGGATAAAAAGAGTGCTTACTTCATACCATTGTGAGATTAAATGAGTTTTCCCTGTAAAGTATTTAGCACAGTACCTGGCATTCAGTAAATGCTCAATAAGTATTAGCTGTTAGTACTGTTTTACATGTTTTTTCCTGGCAAGTGATCTCCAGGATTTAAGGACTCTTTCTGATACTCAGCAAAGTATTTAAGACTACATAACTAGTTTATTGTCTGAAGTCAGTTTTTAAAACCAGAGCTATTTGATTCCATAGGTAGCTGTTCACTGTTTGACTAATTCCTTGAAGTAAATTTTTCCATTCATAATGTTATACTGGTTTGTAAAAATTACCTACAAATATAATGCTAGGATTATGACATAGTGATCACACTTTATGTGGTTTGTTTACTTGAGCAGAGAAGACGTACACTCCTTTTGTACCATATTTATTGTATTGGCTTTGGTAAATTTAAGCCTTAGGTATAAAAGCAATTTTTAATCCAAAGTAAATTAAAAGATACTAAGTTTTTGCTGACCTACTACTGAACTATTAGTTCAGGTAGGTTATTAATTTTAGGTATTTTTTGTTGCTTTCATGTATTTTTTTGTAATCTCAGCTTTATTTTTTAAATTTTTTTATTGTTATGTTAATCCCCATACATTACATCATTAGTTTTAGATATAGTGTTCCATGATTCATTGTTTGTGCATAACACCCAGTGCTCCATGCAGAACGTGCCCTCCTCAATACCCATCACCAGGCTAACCCATCCTCCCAACCCCCTCCCCTCTAGAACCCTCAGTTTGTTTTGTAATCTCAGCTTTTAATAAATGTTCACATTTTTCCTGTCTTTTGGTGAAGATATGTTTTTATTTCTGTTTATTTTGATGTAATTAAGCACCTCTAATGTGTTTATGGGCTGTTAGTATAACCTCTTTCGGGTTCATTTTTTCAAGACCCTTCCCCAATTATTATTATTATTTTTTAAAGATTTTATTATTTGCAAGAGAAAGTGCACAGAGGGAGAGGGAGAAGCAGACTGCCTGCTGAGCAGAGAGCCCGATTCGGGGGCTTGATCCCAGGACCTTGAGATCATGACCTGAGCTGAAATCAAGAGTTAGATGCTTGACCAACTGAGCCACGCAGGCATTCCTCCTTGCCCAATTTTTTAATGAGCTGTCTTTTTGATATTGACTTATGGGAGTTCTTTATATTATATATATAGATATAGGATCTTTGTTGGGCATTGCATATGTCTTCTCTGGCTAGCCTTTTTTTTTTTTTTTTTTTTTAAAGATTTTATTTATTTATTTGAGAGAGAGATTGAGCAGGTGGAGAGGCAGAGGCTGAGTTCCCCACTGAGCAGGGAGCCCAATGCGGGGCTTAATTCCAGGACCCTGGGATCATGACCCGAGCCGAAGGCAAACGCTTAACCAACTGAGGCACCCAGATGCCCCTGAGTTACCTTTTATTAAAAGTATCTTAAACATTTAAACTTTCCTGTTGAAGGGATAAGGGAGCTTTGTCAACCTAATGTATAATGAAGATATTTTAAAATGTTTTATTGGGAAGCTTTATTGTTTTACCTTTTTCATTTAGATTTGTGATGCTTTTAGAATTTTGCTTTTGTTCAGAAGGGTCATTGTTTGGCCTCATGAAGTTTCACCTTACATATTTAAGACTTAGTACTCAGCAATTTTTAGCAACAGATGCATGGGGACTCTGCTAATTTATTTTTTCTATCTTTTTTCTCTATACTTCAGTTTGGGTAGTTTCTATTGCTGTGTCTTCCATTTCACTGATTTTTTCTTCTACGGTGTCGATACCTTTAATCTGATGACATTTTCATTGTATATATTATATTTTTCACCTCTAGAAGCACTATTTGGTTCTTTTTTATATGTTCTGTTTCTCTTTTCACGTGTTTATATTTTCCTTAAACTCTTGAGCATTTAGTTGTCTTGATATTTTGATCTCATTATTTAATCTTTTCTCTTATTTCTCCTGGTTATGGATCATGTTTTCTTGCTTCTTAGCTTATATAATAGTATTTTATTGGATGCTGGGTATTTATGAATTT
This sequence comes from Phoca vitulina, assembly GCF_004348235.1. NCBI lineage: Eukaryota > Metazoa > Chordata > Mammalia > Carnivora > Phocidae > Phoca > Phoca vitulina. Next base: position 16,874,957 of record NW_022589717.1, read on the forward strand.
TACATTGTTTTATATGACTTATCTGTTTTTAAAGAGTGTTGGACTTTGTTAATAGCAGACAGTGAAGGTACTTGTATATCAGCCTAGGGCTTTGTTTAGGGTGGGTCTAGAGTACACGTACTCTAGGGCTAGTTTTTGTCTTCTGCTGAGCAGACCTTTTTGCAGTATTTACTGAATTCTGCAGGTGTTCATTGAAGACTCCATTCTGGCTATTTGGAATTCTCAGTACCATGTGAACCCTGAAAATTCTTGAACCTACTGCTTCCTGGTCATTCTTTGTTTGGCCTCATGAAGTTTCCCTCTACATATTCAAGACTTAGCACTCATAGTTTTCAGCAACCAATGCATTTGGACCCCCTGCAGATTTTTAAATTTCTTTCTCTGCAAGTTCCATCAGCATTTGCTTTACCATTTGGTTGGCCTCATTGAACTTCATTCAGTCTTTGTCTCTTCAACTCTGTGTGGACTGTTGTGCTCTGCTTGGGATCCTTCTCCCTGTACTATGATCTATAGAGCAGGGGCATTTCTAAGCCTGTCATCCCCCCCCCCCCATGGTTCACAACCCTGTGCTGCCTATTGTACAATGTCTGACAATAGTTATTTCATATGCTTTGTCCATTTTTGTTGTTTATAGTAAGTAGAAGGGCAAGTTCAACCTCACTTATTCCATCATGGCCAAAAGTGGAAGTTCCCTTACTATATTTTTACAGAAATAAATTTTCAGAGGTACACCTGGGTGGCTCAGTCAGTTAAGCGTCCCACTCTTGATCAGCTCTTGATCTCAAGCCCCATGTTGGGCTCCACACCAGGCATGAAGCCTACTTAGATAAAATTAAAAAAAAAAAAGAAAAAGAAAAGTTTTCAGAAAGCTAATTGAAGATTTTAAGAATAATGCCCTTGAACTGTTCTTTGTATGTATATAGTTCCTGGAAAACATTGACACATCAGGAGTGTCTCTTTGAACTAGTGTTTACATCATAACTATACCTAATTATTATAAGAAAAACACACTGTAGTTAGGCTTTCTGCTGAGTAAATAGGAACATGAAATTTAATTACTTTGTTATGTTTCTTTGACTACATATGATTAATGATAGCTCTGAGTTCCTGCTTCTGCTTTCCCTTCCCTCTTATCCCCAGATAACTCTGCCTGTTGAGTGTATAGTTGATTATGGGGAGGGGGGGGCAGGAAATTAGGAAGCTATTGTAGAGAAATTGGGACTAATGGTACCTACTAGAGGATGGAAGTATGAGTGAAAGAAAGCACCAAAGATAAATAGGGCTTGTTTGTTTTTGTTTTTGTTTTTGTTTTCTTGACATCTGGTTGGGTGAGTTGAGGGAAAAGCATCTACTGAGATGATGAAGACTTGGTGCAGAACAGATTCTGGGGGAAAAATTCAGTTGTGTTTTGGATATATTAAGTTTAAGATGAGAAACAGCAAAGTAGAGATGATGAGGACATAGTTGTTATAGAACAATTCTGTAGTTGTTCTAGCATTGAGCTTAAGCAGTTGATTTTTTTGATGCCAAATGTAAAATTTTACATTTTCATTGTTTTGTTTCTACATTTTTTTCTGCTGTGATTTTGTCATCATTTGCATTAAGTCTCCCAGATTTTGATGATAGTTGTAAGTAAAATTTGCTTAAGTTTATGACCGTGAATTCTGGCATAGATTATTATATCTTTTAGATGCAGGCTTTTTCCTGTAACAAATAGAATGGTTTAAAAAATAATTATTGGGGCGCCTGGGTGGCTCAGTAGGTTAGGCATCTGACTCTTGATTTTGGCTCAGGTCTTGATCTCAGTGGGGTGAGTTCAAGCCCTGCATTGGGGTCCACGCTGGGCATGGAGCCTACTTAAAAAAAAAAAAAAGCATTAAAAAAAATAATTGTTATTAGTGAAACCACATATTGATACCTGAAAGTCAAATAGCACTAAAACATGATAAAAAAATATGTCCCCTTCTCCCCTACCCGCTCACCCTTTCACCTTCCCACTTCAGAATCAAGGACTCTCTTAGCCATTTTCTTTGGTATTTGCTTTCTTGTTGCTTAGTAATATACCACTGTACTTGGTACATGACTTTTAGAAAACATTTGTTGACTTCTGGTTATGGAAAAGAAGGACTTAGAACATCATTCACACATTCGTCCACTTTCCTTTTCCTCATTACCCTGTCATAGTTGTATCACAACATTTTGATAAACTGGCACTGAATATTTACATTTTTATAATTATGCATGTATTGTTTACTGTTAAGCTGAATATTACACTAAGACCATACTTTCTTATACAAGCCTTTATTTCTCCTGAGTTAATACTTGCTCATGCAGTTGGTTTTCTGTAGACGTATTTCTCATTTTTCCCAAATGTGTCTGAATTTCTGTCATTTGCTTATAAATAATAATTTCCATATTATGAAATATATTAGTTCCATTTTGCCCTTACTGGAAACCTATTCCATGGTGGCCTTTGGCTTCCTTTTTTATTTTGGAGTGGTTGTTCTCTAGTTCTTTTTTCTGCATTAGATTTATTTACCAAGTGCCATATTGTCTTGTTTTGTTTGATTCCTTTTAATGGTTTCATAAGGAGGAATGCATAGAGATAAAATTTTAGCTTTCTGAGAAGCCTGTGAGTGTCATTTTCACAACTTGATTGATAATTTGGCTGGGTGTAGCATTCTAGGTCGAAACTTGATTTCACTCTGAATTTTGAAGGCTATGTATAGATGTTTTCTAGTTTTTAACAGTATTCCATTGTTACTTTGGAATAAAATTTCAGTGATATTCTAAATACAGATCCTTTTTATGTGACTTTTTTCCCCCTCTGGAGGCTTTTCTTTATTTTTAAGGCTTTGAAATTTCATTATGATGTGCCATGGTATAGGTCTTTTTTTTCTTTTTCATTATTTTGCATGCCACTTGTGCATCCCTGTGGCTTGAGAGACTTCTTTCCTTCAGTAAGAAGAAAATACTATTTTAAAATACAATTTCCAGACCTTTATTTTCTTTCAGTTTTCATTTTCTGTAACACTTGCTGGACATTTTGGAGTGAGCTGATGATTTCTTATTTTTCCTAACCTATATTCTGTCTCTTTGTCTTGCTTTTACTTTCTGTATTTGAATCTTCTGTATTTGTTTTTTTTTTTTAAGTGGGATTTAGGAGAATATGGAAATAACATTTGATCACTCTGTGTATTTAGTAATCAAAATTTTAGTATTGAATTTAAAATTGCATTTCTTCCTAAACTCGATTTTTTCTTTTTTGTTTTGACAGAGATGTTATGAACATAAACAGTATCGAAATGGATTGAAATTCTGTAAACAAATCCTCTCTAATCCCAAATTTGCAGAGCATGGAGGTAAGTATAAATAACATATACTTGTAAGTGTAAGTAAATAAAGCTTTGCTAACTTGTTTGACTTCACTTATTTGGATTCTGTTACTCTCAGCTGCCCTAACTATTTTTCAGAGAGAATGGACCTTCTTTGACTCTTGTGTGAAGATGTTTTAATACTGTAGTTTGAATTTAATGTTAAGAAAACTGTAACACATTCTACTTGATTTCTGGTTTATTCCTGCTTTGAAGATTAATGCTGTAGGAAAGGCAGAGGAAATTAGTAGGGACAGATATGTTTAGATTTAATAAATAAGCTCATTTAAGATATTAGAAAAATTTGCTTTAGAACTTTTGTTGAGCTGGAAAAATTTGATTTCTTACATTAAGCTTATTTAGAAAGTGTCCATTTGGTCCTTATCTTATGAGCTAGCATCTTTTTATTCAGCATTGTATCTTAGTTTTTCAAGACAGTCATGTTTAAGACATGATTTGTATATTGTGACGTTCTGAAAATTTACATAGGTTTTGCCTATGTGAGGGTAGAAGATTGGACAGTGAGATGTTGGTAGGGTAAGAGGAGAGTGTGTAGCTAAACTTGTGAAGATGCATAGGAAAACTAAGCTTTCGCAAGTCTGATTTGTACAGTTAGGAAACATGGCTCTTCAGTAATTAATTTGATAATCTCTTAGTATCAAAGAAAAAGGAGAGAGTAATAGTTCTCTATCGGCTCTCTTTACTCCTGTGTATTTTTACTATAATAAGATTGGAGGTGGAAAGCAGGGGGAATGAAACCACCTAAATTTATCTCTTTTTTTTCCTTGTTAAAAAATGTTTTTTGTTAGGTGGATGGTGTGTTGTATGAAGTGCCATAATTTAATTGAAAGTATTTTAACAGTACGTAAAATGATGGTTTGTCTTAGACTCACTGGCAGTACAGAGTTTCGTTAATTAAGGTACTTTAAGATGTTTGGTAAAACTTGTATGAATAGACAGGGCGCCTGGGTGGCTTAGTCGTTAAGCGTCTGCCTTCGCTCAGGTCATGATCCCGGGGTCCTGGGATCGAGCCCCGCATCGGGCTCCCTGTTCTGCGGGAAGCCTGCTTCTCCCTCTCCCGCTCCCCCTGCTTGTGTTCCCTCTCTCACTGTGTTTCTATCAAATAAATAAATAAAATCTTTTTATGCTTCGTAACATGCATGTTATAAAATTAGAAATCTTTTTTCTTTTCCTTCTCTGAGAACTTAGTATTTCTCTGAACTCTCTTAATCTTTTGATTGTAAATGACAAGTGCCTGATGTTTTCTTTGTTGTGTGTTTGGTAGTAATCCCAAAGAATCATTTAAAAATTTATGAAAATCAGAAATGTTAGAAAATTTATGTGGATGGTTTAACCATTGAACAGTGGATTTAATCTTAATGTAACTTGAGTTCACAGAAATAAAGTCTGTTTTAAGGTAAAGTTTTCTGTACTTTAAGGGAGTGCTTGATTATATGAGGTGACTCCATGGAATTCCCTTGAAGAACAGTAATAGAGTCATTGTATCTTGTTAGCACATGAATTACCAGATAATCATGCATCTTTGTATCTTTTTATTTAAAAAAAAATTTTCTGGGGATGCCTAGACTATAGAAATGTGTGTTTCCTTGGTTTGTCAAATTTTAAAATATTTTAATTCTGTAGAAGTCTGAATGTTTTCCAAATAATCTTCTTGAAAGTTTAAGTGCTTAGAATAATGTAACATTTGTTTTTGAGATTATGATTACTTCTTTGTTGATTATTTTTAATGTTTAATTACTTTTTTCTTCCTTTTCTTTCTCTTTTTAAAAAACAGAAACCCTGGCTATGAAAGGATTAACATTGAACTGTTTGGGGAAAAAGGAAGAAGCTTATGAATTGGTTCGTCGAGGTTTGAGAAATGACTTGAAGAGTCATGTGTGTATCCTTTTTGAGATATGTTTAAGGATTGGACTGGGGTGTCTTAAGCTAAGACAGCAATTTGGGAGTCAGAAGTCTTAGATTCGTCTTACTGTGTAATTCCAAAGTTTTAAATTAACAGCTGTCTTAATGAACATTTTTATGTACCTACCCTGTTCTAACATTACTTCTGTTCAGATAAATTGGACTTGCCTTTTAAAATACCGTAGTCCTACCTTATCCGCAGTTTCACTTTCTGCAGTTTCAGTTACCCGAGGTCAACTGCGGTTTGGAAGCACATGATCCTTCTGACGCATTGTCAGGTCAGTAGTGATATTACACTACGTCACAGTGCCTGCGTCATTCACCTCACTTCATCTCATCACGTAGGCATTTTATCATCTCACATCACAAGGAAAAGGGTGAGTACAGTATAATAAAATATTTAAGAGAAAGAGAGACCATATTCACGTAACTTTTATTACAGTGTATTATTATAGTTCTATTTTGTTATTGTTGTTAATCTCTTACCATGCCTAATTTGTAAATTAAACCTTATCATAGGTATGTGTGTATAGGAAAAAACATAGTTATATATAGGTTTCAGTACTGTTGGTTGTTTCAGGCAGTTTTGGGGAGTCTTGAAACCCCCACAGATAGGGGGTACTATATTTATAAAAGCTCTTCCACAATTACAAATAAAGAAGCACCCTGCAAATTTTATCATCATTACAAATTTAGAAAAAAATATGCAGTAGGAATAGTAGACAAATAGTATACTGATGAAGGGCACAGGCTTTGGAGTATGCTTCCCTTAGGTTTGAATTTCACCTTATCTTCTTTTTGTGATCTTAGGACTTAGTTTCCTAGTATATAAAATGAGGAGAACCATATCCATCTCATTGTGGTGTTGTGAGGATTTAATGATGAAATATATTAGATGTTTAACGTAGTTTCTGATAATGCCAAGGTACTATACCAGATAAATTTTAACAGAAGTGTGAAGTTAGGAGCAAGTATAAATGTCTGAAGGAAGATAGAGAAAAAATTGTGGGTTGCTCTTTTTTAAACAGTTTTTTAACAAATATTTCTTTACCTATTTTGTGAGCTGATACAGTTTTTAGTGCTGAGACACTTAGAATTTGAGGTGTTTACCAGACCTCTGGCATACTACAGATGAAGAAAAGTTAGGGATTTTGCTGTCGAGGAATTTACAGTCTGGTGAAGGAAGGTACTTACTGGAAGCATATACAGAAACATGTTTGAGTATTACATAAAGCATTACAGCTTGTTCAAAAATTATCACTAATCCAGTAAAGCAGAAGTGAGTTGGGAGTAAGCAGAAACTCTAGGGTAAAAAAGACTAATTAGTAAGACTGTTGTAGATACTTTTTCATCATTTTTAATGATTGGGCAGTGTTCTGTATGTATTTACTTAAATTTATTTGTGTTCCTCTTGATGGACATACGTTTCTTTAAATTTTTAGCAGTGTTAAACCCCTCCTAAAGTGTAGATTTTTAGGAGGTGAAGTTTAGAGGCAGTTAAAAGATAGTTGCAGTGCTCAAGAGGTGATGACGTCCTGAAATAAAGGTAATGGGGGCCAGATTATGAAGGGTAGTGTGTCTTAGGCTTTTAAAAACATGTACCAGCCAAATGAGAAGATTGTGTTAAGCTTTACTTTGTCATTTATAGTATGAAAGCAAGGATTTTTCAAATAAAATTTATGGTATTAAATATGTATTTTCAGTTACATGTGCCATCCTGGACATTATGTATTTAACTGACTCTGTTGAGGATCCCTGGCATAAAAATTGGTAGATTGAAAAGTTTGATCTGAGAAACAGTACAAGTTTCTGAAAGGGAAGTGAATTATTTTCTTTTGATTTTGTGGGTTTTTTTGTTTGTTTTTAAGAAAGGTTACTCTGGAGAGCATAAAAGCAGAGAGACTGAAGGTGGGAGGATGGGTGACTGTGCAGTAATCAAGATCTAAAGTGAAAAGGACCTGTATTAAGGGAGTGGGATTATTTACATATTTCCCCCCTTTATAGCATTTTTTATAACCAACTACAGTTTACTTATCTGTGCCCTTACTACAAATTTTTTGAATGCAGGAAATAGTCCATTTTGGTCACCTACACCCTGATTATTAAGATATTTTAATAATTATTTGCTAAATGAATTTTTATCTTATATGTGGTTTTTATCTTCTATGTTGACTTTTAGGAACTTTGTACTGCACTAAGCGTTCTATACTAAGGATCTTATTAGCTAAAGAAAAGTACATGATGTAAAATAATTATGTCATGTGTATACCCATTCCCTCTTTTTTCTTTTAAAAGTAAAGATAATTCCATGGGCACCTGGGTGGCTCAGTCGGTTTTGCATCGACTGTAGATTTTAGCTCAAGGCATGATCTCAGGGTCCTGAGATCCAGACCAGTGATGGGAGCCTGCTTGGGATTTTCCCTCTCCCTCGGCGTATTGCACGCCCTCTCCACCCCGCACTCATGTGCGCATGCGCACTTCCTCTCAGTAGATAATTCATAACATTTATTGAGCATTTATTTTGTATGAGTCTTTTCCATTTAGTTATGAAACTATGCTGTATAGACTTTCTATTTACATTTTATAATTGAGGAAACACAACAAGACTAAGTAACTTACCAAGGTCACAGCTAATAAGACAGGTGAGACATATTTTCTTTGGCTCAAAAAGCTGTGTTGTTTTCCAGTGTGTTGAACTTCTATCTTTATATTCTCTCTCTTTTTTTAAAGCTTATACTTTTATAAATAGCTGTAGTTTTCTGAGTTTCTTGAGGAATATTATTGGAATATTATTTCTTGACTTGTAGGTTGTGTCCTTAACTAAATCCTTTAGGTTGGCATGTTTATGGCCTTCTCCAGAGGTCAGACAAGAAATATGATGAAGCCATTAAGTGTTATAGGAATGCGTTAAAATGGGATAAAGACAATCTTCAAATCTTAAGGGACCTTTCTTTACTGCAGATTCAAATGAGAGATCTTGAGGGTTACAGGGTAAGTAAAATAGCCAATTTTTTTATTCTAAGGGGAAAGTAGTATTAAAATATTTAAAAGTTTTTTGAGTACTTACTGAAAACAGAATTTTCCGTTCTTAAACAGAATTTAATTGAATCTTATTCATCTCCTCCTAGTAGTGATTGTGTATATTATGACTGGACTAATCAGATTTTTAAAATAAATTATTTTACTCTGAGGCAGAATTGGATTACTCTGTAGAATGGAGTTAATTCAGTGAATATTAACATTGACGTTCCTCAAATAGGCAATGCCTTTGTCTGCTAGTAACATGTAAATACAACCTTTAGTTCTCACATTTTTCTGGAAAGCCTATTTGTTTCTTCTTTTTACCTCCATTGAGACTATTCTTTGTGCCTGTATTTTAACCCTTAAATCAGTCTATTAATTTAGATCTGTATAGCCATGTGTAGTACCTGCTCAGTTGTTTTCTATAGATCTTAACTCAGTAGTTGGGCCCTGTATTTTAAAAAAAGTTTTTCTGCTGTACTCCTTTCCATCCTGTCTCTCTTTTTTTTTAAGTAGTCAGGAAGTAATAAAGCGGTCTGGTCTTAAGTTTTAAAACAGTTACAAGATTATCTTGGAGGCTTCATTGTACTTCTTACCAAATATTATTTTGCTCTTATAAAGCTACACAATATGGATGTCTGAAGCTGTTTTCTGTTATTATTCCCAGGATTGTGTTGCAAATTGCTCAGCATTGTTGGGTAAATTAATATGATCTTTTTAGGAGCATTTGCTTTCACTGTAAACCTAAGAAAAAAATGTGTTTTTTTTCCCCTTTAAAGGAAACGAGGTATCAATTACTTCAGCTTCGCCCTGCACAGAGAGCATCATGGATTGGTTATGCTATTGCTTACCACTTATTAGAAGATTATGAAATGGCAGCAAAGATTTTAGAAGAATTTAGGAAAACACAACAGGTAACAGCCAGAAGCCAGACCTAGTAAACTGGGTCTAATTCTAAGTATAATGATAAAAAAGAAGTGTATATAGACTTGCAAACTTTTTGTTTTGAAATAGTTTCAAACTTCAAGAAAAGTTGCAAGAATAGTACAAAGAACTCCAAGTAGGAGTTCAGTCACATTAACTGATTATTAATACTTGACACATTTACTTTACAATTTCTATTATCTACTTATCTTTTTAAATTTTTTTCCTGAAACATTTGAGAGTAATGCAGATACCATGATCTTTTACTCCTAAATCTGTCAGTGTGATACTTCCTAAGAATAACTCTATAGTTATTAACTCTATACACAGTACCGTGTAGATTATCAAAAATTAGGAAATTTAACATTGATAGACTGTTATTATCTAATCCACAGCCCATATTCAAAATGTATTAATTGTCCTATTTATATCCTTTCTAAGATATTTCCCCCCATTACTAGAAGCATACTTTATATTTAGTTATCAGTTCTTTCCAGTCTGATTTAATCTGGAAGTTTTGAAGAGTTTCTTTGTATTTCATGACATTGAAATTTTTGAAGAGTACAGCAAGTGCTTTGTAGAATGTCCATCAATTTTTATTTCTTTGCTGTTTCTTCATTATTAGATATAGTTAAGAATTTTTGGCAGGAAACTACAGGAGTTATGTTTAGCCCTTCTCAGTTCATCACTTTGAGAAGTGTAAGGTCTGTTTGTTCCATTTAATTACTTGGTTAAGGTGGTGTCTGTCAGGTTTCTTTATTTAAAAATTGTTATTTTTTTCCTCGTTGTATTTGGTAAGCAGTTTGAGATTTTCTTGACTGTTCTTCATCAAACTTACCACTAATTTTAACATTCATCGATTGTGGTACTTGCCTGAATCAACTATTCTATGATAGTTGCAAAGTGGTGATTCTCTAACTCTCTTATTTTTTCTAGATTTATTATTTGACATTCTACTGTTAAGTAAGAGCTTTCCTTTCTCCCCTACTTACTTATTAAGGATTTAGGGATTCTTACTTTATTCAGTGAGTTATAAGTTAATACTGTCATTTTTTTACTTAGTTGCTCTCTAGACAGATATTTAAGAATTTTTAGAAAATGAATTTTATCAGTTATTATCCTTTGATTTCTTTTATGTATTTTGAGTGTATAAACAGTTTTCTAATATGAAAACAAAATTCTTACTGTTAGTATTCTTTATATCCATATTATAGACATCCCCTGATAAAGTGGATTATGAATATAGTGAACTCCTTTTATATCAGAACCAAGTTCTTCGGGAAGCAGGTCTCTATAGAGAAGCCCTGGAACATCTTTCTACCTATGAAAAGCAGATTTGTGATAAACTTGCTGTAGAAGAAACCAAAGGTATTTAAAAAAATTTTTATTTTTATTTATCTATTTATTTATTTTAAAGATTTTATTTATTTATTTGAGAGGGAGCCTGCGCATGCACAAGTGTGGGGGAGGGGCAGAGGGAGAAGCCTACTTCCCGCTGAGCAGGGAGCCTGACGTGGGGCTCTCTGCCAGGACCCTGGGATCATGACCTGAGCCAAAACAAGAGTTGGACACTTAACTGACTGAGCTGCCCAGGTGCCCCAAAGGTGTTTTTTAAAGGATGTCATTTATTCTAGTATTTAGTTATTACGAAGAGCAAGACTAAAAAATCTAGTTGCTGCTGATAATTGCATATAATTCAGCATTTTGGTGATAGAAAATCTATTTCTTGCTCATACACACTGTGAATAATTTGGAATGTCAGAAAATACACATTTCAACAATGGGTATTAATATAAGAAAGAATAATTGCAAAAAATAAAACCATTAAATGAAGTGACTCAAGATATTTTTCTTTAAATAAAATGTTTTTGGCTTGAAGATATTAATAGGGTTTGATCAAAACACAGGAGGTAATTGCTTAATTTAATAAGACAGGAATAAATTTCTTAGGAACAGCTTATTAACAAAACTGAATGTGTTATTGACAGTAATATTTAGTGATAATGAGTCTTTCCTGAAGTATATATGGGGCAATTATGAGGTCTTTCTAGTTTATCTGGATGTCTTTCTGGACATAGAAAGAATATGAATTGAAACCAGAGATTTGGCTTTATGTGTGTGGATTGTGATAAGAGGGGTAGATTCCTAAAGATCTCCAGTGCTGCCATTTATTAGAAGGCTGAGAAAAAGGAGTCTCAGTTTTAAAACTTGAGGAACTGATCATAGAAAATGAAAGAAGAATAACAAAGTAACTGAAAATAGAAGTATTTTTCAAGAATTACCATCTGAAATGTCTCTTTACCTGGCTTAGTCCAGGGAACTGACGTTTGCTCGTTTCAGGTTCCTTTGGCTCTTGTTGAAGTTGAACACTAAAAAAGTGCGATACTTGAGCTTGCATAGTGGATATAACCATTATTTGCCAGATGAGCTTTCAGCAGAGGATGATGCTACTGGCAAGAAAAAAATGGAAGTCTCTACCTCTGCTGGAGCTCACTTGTGAACTATAGATCCAGAACAGCCATCTTTCATTTGAGTTGATCATCCCTTAACAATCTATTAGTTATAAAGGGAGGGAATTTCTTACTTTATAGAAAGATCACAAGATTGGAAAAAACTAGTTCGGGTTCCTTCATTGGCTACTATAACTAGCTGTATGACCAGTCACAAGGCTTGGACCTTGGTTTCTTTATCAAAATACATGATAGTTTTCAAAATACTCTTAAGTACATTGTTTCATTTGATCCTTTTGATAACTGTATTAGAAAGAATGACAGATCAAGTTAGGTGAGGATTCAGAATTGATCAGTGGATTTTAGGAATTTGGAAGTCATTGGTGACCTTAACAAAAGCATTTTCTGAAAATTTGGAAGGAGGGTGGTAAAAGCTCAAACAAATCAACTAGAATTAAATGACATTGGAAGTCAAGGAATTAAAGATAGCATGCATGGATGACTCAAAAGGAAGTTTGTTGTCTAGGGCAACAGATAAGTGGGGTGGTGCTAGATGAAATGGAATACAGAATCAAAAGGTTTTTTACAGTATGTGCTTATGCTCACTGGAGAATGATCCAGTAGAGACAGAATATTTAATACAACAGAGAAGATGTGATCTAGTGGATAAGTTGAAAGATTAGCTTTAGATAACAGTATGAATAGTTCATAGTAGCAAGGGAGGGTAGAATATATAGGCAAGTAGATATATAGATGTAGTGGATATTTGGGAGTTCTCTTCTAATTGCTTCCATTTTCTCAGTGAAATAGGAAACAGCCATCAGTTCATTCCAGAAGGTATTGATACTTAGAGTGAGTCAGGTGATGGGGACGGGATATATAAAGAATAGAAAGGAACCGAGAGTAGAACATTAATCTTTGGAAATTCCAGTAATAAAGGCATTGTTAGTGGTCTGAATAATTTGCAAACTTCTGGAGTGGGTGAGTGGGCGTAGTTAAGCAGAAAGTTTCATTGTTAATTCTTACACCACCAGTTCCTTCTACAAAGACGAGGTGGGAGAGAATTAAGGAAAGGAAATGTTGGATGGGTGTAATGTAGGGGAGGAAAGTTGCAGGATTTTTTGTTCTCAGTGAAGTAGGCTTTTGATTAGTATAGAGCAGGTTTGTCAACCTTGGCACTGTTTTGGGACTGAGATGTTGGGGATGGAAGTTTCCTATATGTTGTAGAGCACTTAATAGCATACCCTAGCGTCTTCCTATCAGAATACCAGTAGCACTACCCCATCACTTATTGTGATAACCAAAAAATGGCTCCTGATATTGGCAAAAGTGCCTTTGGCTGAGAGCCACTGAAATAGACGTTAAGAATATGGGCTTTTTTAGCCAAATTACTTGGATTCAGATCCTGATTCCAACAATTAACTATCTGAAAGTCCCTCAGCAAGTTTACTTAAGTTCTCTCTGCTTTAAAATGATGAAAATAATAGAGTTTTGAGAGTTGAATTACTTAATGCAGGTGAAACATTTAAAAGTCACTGGCAAACAGTGAACACTCGGTAAGTGTTCATTTTTATTGTCTGATGAGAGCAGAGGGTGCAGGGGTGAAGTCATGCATGGTTTGAAAATAATACCTTTGGTGGATGGAAGCCTGTTAAGGGTAAGGAAAAGTATACCTGAGCAGTGTTTGAGGCTCATTTGATTTTGGAGCTCATAGATTTCTAGTGAAACTGGTGTCTCTGTCCATTCATCTAATGACCTGCTTCCTTTTGTGAGAAGGTGTGTAACAAGCAAACATTTGGGGTGATCCAGGCCTTAAAATTGGTAAATAAGGGAGCCTTAGGTTTTGAGACTGATTTTGATATTTGGGGCTGTTAATGTCATTTAGGGATGAGATTGGCTATGCAGCCCAGAGAAAACCAGCAATGAGTCTATGAGTTACTGAAGGGTCTGAAGAAAAGGGAATGGTTTTTCTCTAAGATTGAAGGCTAGGATTAATGAGACAAGAATAAGCTAAACAAGACAGTTAAGCTTAAAGCAAGATAGGTGCCCTATTTAGTAGTTGGAAGAGCTAGAAAAAGCAGGTTTGAATGTGGCCATGACTGTGGGGTGCTATAGCTGAATCCTTTTATAATTGATTTGGAGATCATAAAGTTAGAGTGTTGAATTGGGTCAATAATTCAGACGTGAAATTATCTGTGTTATGTCAGGCATAATTAAGCAGTAGATGGTGGCTTGGTGACTGTGTTTAGTGAATTTGGGGAATAGCCTGGAGTTAGACAATACCTGAATAATTGAGGATGTGGAGAGGATGGCATTTCTACATAAGAACTTCAAAAAAAAAAAAAGACAGTGACATGGTAGTCTTGTTGAAGGGTATTGGGAATTCAGGAGGATACCAAACCACTTCCCAACATTGAAGAGGTTTTAAGAGGAAGTTTAAGGAAAAGTTTTAAAGAGATAATCAAGATATTTAGTTAATTAAATTTGTTTTTCATCAGGGGAACTTCTGTTGCAGTTAGGTCGTTTGGAAGATGCAGCTGATGTTTATAGAGGATTACAAGAGAGAAATCCTGAAAACTGGGCCTATTACAAAGGCCTGGAAAAGGCACTCAAACCAGGTAGTATTGTTTAAAACTTTTTAAGTTGTTTTTAATTGCTCCCTTTGTTGATAAATATTTTATTAACTCATTGAAAAGCATAACTAGAAAAATAGTGGTTAAGAATTGGTTTCAAAATCTGAATACAAAAGTACAGTTGCAAACTTCCATTCAATATGGCAGATTGAGCATTTTCTGAAACGTCTCTTCTACACATTTATAGAAATAGTTGAGAGAAGAATTTCAGAAACAACTTAAAAATTCACAAATGGCATGGCAGCATAAAAATGGAAAGGGAAATTCCTACTGACAGAAATGTCTCCTTACTTACAGAGATGTCTCCCTAAAGGAAAGAAGCAAGCTTAACTTCTGTGGCCACAGCAGCATGGCCTGCCAAGGGCACATGAATGTAGCCAAGCTGAAAGAACAGTACTGTTTCCTATGTGGGAAGAGGGACTAAATTTCCATCAGTCAAATGAACTTGGGTCCAGAGACTCTGCCCACAACTCCCCTTTACCCTCTCCCATGAATGGGACCCACTTGTGAGGACAGACCCAGAAACATGTCATCTACAGATAGGGTCCTTAGCCAAGATGATCTGATTTGAGGCTGTCTCCCTCAAGACTGGTAGTGAGCCATTACTGATACGTTGATATATACAAGAGAAACCTTGTAACAAAGAGTATTTTGCTACTGTGGAACACTGTCACAGGAATGGTAATCATTAGTACAGCAAAAGGGAGTAAATGGAGGAATCTAAGATGAAAAAAGGAAATTGCAGTCATGAAATATGAAAAGTTATGAGAAAGTACCAATTAGGAATCTAGGAAATGAAAAGCCTACTTATTTTTTTTTTTTAAGATTTTATTTATTCGTCTGAGACAGAGAGAGAGAGAGAGGGAGAGCATCAGTAGGGGGAGAGGCAGAGGCAGAGGGAGAGGGAGAAGCAGGCTCCCGGCTGAGCTAGGAGCCCCATGTGGGACTTGATGCCAGGACCCTGGGACCATGACCCAAGGTGAAGGCAGACACTTAACCATCCTAGCCACCCAGGCACCCCGAAAAGCCTATTTATTGACATAAAAATCTTAATAGATTGAATGGAAGAGGGTCCACAACTGAGGAGAAGTTAGTGAACTGGAAGATTGAACTGAGGAGAGCTCTCAACTGAGATTAAAAGAAAATATAAAAGAAATATGGAGAAATGGAAGATTAGGGGATAGATCCAAAAGCTCTAAAATAAAGGATAGGCTGAAGAGAATAGTAGAGAAGCAAAGGAAACATAATAACCAAGCCTTTCTTAGAACTAAAGTTAACGGAGTCCTTAGATTCTGAAAGGTACCTAAAGCAGAAAGGATAAAGAAAATTATGTATTTTAGATGATAATAGGTATTTAAAATACGAAAATATTAGAAAAATATTCTAAAATGATTGTTGGTATATTTAGGTGGTTAGATTATAAATTTTCTTTTCACCTTCAGCTTTTCTGCTTAATAAGAATTTATATATACTTGGAAAAATTTATAATTTGCTAGAAAACACATAGAAGTTATAATTATATATAAAAAGAATTATTTTTTTTGTTTGCAGCTAATATGTTAGAACGACTAAAAATTTACGAGGAGGCCTGGACTAAATATCCCAGGGGACTGGTGCCAAGAAGACTGCCGTTGAACTTTTTATCTGGTGAGAGTAATTGCAAAGGAATGAAAATGATGTAGGGTTTACAGTTTGTTTTGTTGGTTTTAGATATATGAGTATGCATATTAATATTGAAGTATGCATTTTAGAGTTGTCTGGGTAGATGCAAATCAACAGAATTTTTTTCTTCCAAGGTGAGAAGTTTAAAGAATGTTTGGATAAGTTTCTAAGGATGAATTTCAGCAAGGGTTGTCCACCAGTCTTCAATACTTTGAGGTCATTATACAAAGATAAAGAAAAGGTAAAGCCAAATACCACTTTTTCCCCACTATCATTTCTCCGCTTAGTATTTGGAATCGTTGATTCTTGATTATCTATGTACATAGTACACATTTTGTGAATCTGCTGTTTTCCTGTCTCATGGTTTAAATGCTTCTATACCTCTTACTTTTCATCCTTTTCTCTTTTTAATCAAGTAACTTATTATTTCCTTATTTTCTCTTTTATTTCTGCTATTTACTTTGAGTCAGTGTAGGTATGAAAAGTTGGTAAGGTAGTGATTTCTTCAGTATTTTCTCTAATCTTTGTTCATGGTGAAGGTCAGAAGTGATTTTTTAAACTAAGGTTTAGCTTAGTAATCTTTCTTCTTTCTTATCTGGTAGAAAAAAAAAATTCTATCAGCAGTTTGTTTGCTGTCCTAGTAAGTTAACTTACTCTTTTAGCTGTGTATAATAATGCTCAAATTGCTTATTAAGAGGTTGTTTTAATCTTAATTTAGATTATTTTGCTTGCAAGTACAGTGACATCAAGGCATGTTGGTTGGATAAAAATAAATCAGTTACAGTAAAGAATCAGAAAGATGGGACTAATTAAACATGCTAAACACTTTAACCTAAAGCACAGAAGGTGTGTTTATTTTCCAGTTTTTTGTTGAGAGGCCCAAGGTATGGGCTTTATTGATGACTTTGACTCTTTTTTTAAATTGCGTAAATCACATTCATAAAATGTGGTCTGTTGTTTTCAGTATCAATAGCGTGGGAACGCTTGATTATAGCGTCTTGATTATAGAAGCCTATATATTAATGATTTTCCCCTTTATGGTTGTATTATTGAAACCTGAATTTGTTAGGAGTATCTAATTTATCCTTGAGTCTTTCCACGGTATTCAACTTAAAACAGTTTTTTCTTTTGTTCTCATTTATTAAGTTTGCATAATATTGAATTAAATTCTGTAATGATGATAATAAATGCAACTGATTTAAACAGGTTTGGGAAAACAAAACTCTTAGTAAGCATGTAGCTCAACTTGTGGGAGCAGAAGAACATGGGCGCACCAGAATAACCTAGCTGTGACCATTCAGTCCTCACAATTTTCTGAGGTAATGGAGAGAGCTGGTGTTAATCTGTTGAGTCGGTGAAGTTGAGGTCATTTAGGAGAGCTTCTATAGTAACAAATCCATTATAGATGGATTAAGTGAAGAAGGGAATTAATAAATTAAAAGTATTCACAGATCTCTTACAAAGCCAGGAGCAAGTGGCATAGTCATGACTCAGGAGAAACCAGAACCTGGACATCCACTCACTATCCTGGATTTCAGAAACCCACCCACTTTTCTGTTTCAGTTTTACTAATGTTTTCCCTTGGATTCTAAAATTGAGAGTTGATGCTATTACGTACTTTTGGAATTTCTCTTTTCACGTAGTTTTTAATTCTTGATTCCTAAAGGGCAGATGTTAATTGTGGGTGTTATTTATGTGAATTGAGATAAAAATGAACCAAGATAAGAGTCATCCACAATATTACCTACAGTATTACCTCTTTTAATCCAACCTTTTCCTGATTTCTAGCTCAGCTTGATGCATATTCCCTCCTTTCTAGCAGGGAAGGGGACCAGTAAGTTTTTAGAAAGTTATATCTTTTTTTTTTTTTTTTTAAGAATTTATTGATTTGAGAGAAAGAGAGGGAGGGAGGGCACGAGCAGGGGGAGGGGCAGAGGGAGAGGGACAAGCAGACTTGCTGCTGAGTGCAGAGCCCGATGTGGGGCTCAGTCCCAGGACCCTGAGATCATGACCTGAACCAAAATCAGGAGTTGGGCACTTAACCAACTGAGCCACCCAGGCACCCCGAAAGTTATATCTTAATACCTTCAAAAATGTATGGTTTACGTGCTTTTAAGTTTTTATCCATAGGTTAAGAGGTTTTATAAGAGGGTGTGTACATGAGTGTATGTGTGCGTGCGCATGTTTTGGAATGTTGATGTAGCCCTTTAAAATAGTAAATAACATGTTTTGTACCAGAATGGTAACTGCATGTATATATATTTTATTAAAGTGTGCTTGTGTGTTTGTACTCTAGGTGGCAATCATAGAAGAATTAGTAGTAGGTTATGAAACCTCTTTAAAAAGCTGCCGATTATTTAACCCTAATGGTAAGTGCTCAAGTTTTATGTTTTAAAAATATCCTGGAATTTTTAACATATTATGAAATTCTTAATCAGAAGGTCAGTATTATTCATTATTTAGACAGTAAGCTTAGTATATTTAAACTTTTTTTAAGATGGAGATGCATTAATTTGCACATAGTGTGAAAATATTTGGTTAAGAGAATCATATTATCTTACTGGAAGAAAATGTAAAATTTAAAACATTTACAAAACTAGATCTAATCATACAATGATCCTCCATCATTTACCCATCATCCAGTTTCAATAATTTTTAACTCATGGGAAAACATATTTCATCTATATTCTTACCTACTTCCCTCTTTTCGCATGTTATTCTGAAGCAAATCCCAAACATCACATCATTTTATCTGTGACTATTTCAGTATTCTAACGATCATAACCAAAGTATCATCACCACACCTGAACATTAATACTTTGTTAAGATCAAAGACAAAAGTCTATGCTTACATTTCCAGTTATCTTAGAAATGTCATTTTTTTCTTCTTTGGCTTTGAAGTTGTTTGAATGAGGATCCATATGAAATCTGTACTTCGAGTTTGATATGTCTCAACTCTCTTATAAAAAAATCTATAGGTTTTCTATTTGCTCTTTTTCCTGCAGTTTGTTTAAAAAATTAGTTTTTTTTCTTAAGTTTTTCGACAGTCCAGATTTTGCTGAATGGACTCTGATGGTGTTGGTTAACATGTTATTCCTCTGTCCTCTGAATTTGTTATAAATTGGTAGTTGGGTGTAGAGCTGTGGTGTCTAGTATAATAGCTATTAGCCACGTGTGACTATTAAAATTTTTTACATTAAATAAAATTAAAAATTCAGTTCCTCAGTTGCAGTAGCCACATTTCAGGTGCTGCTCAGTAACTGTGTAAAGCCAGTTGCTACTACCATATTTGCCAGGGCAAATACAGAACATTTCCATCCTTGCAGAAGCTTCTAATGGACGGGTCTGAGTAGAGGATTAATGAGATTCACTTTTTTTTGTTTGTTTCCTTTTAAATATAGGGGGTGAACAAGGTTATTTCATGGGTGGAGGGTGGTAGTATATTCTTCCATCAGGAGGCATTTAGTGTTTGTTTTGTATGTTAGCAACTGTCAGGAATTACAAACGGGTGATAGTCTATCATTCATTTTCTGTTATCTTACAAGAGAAATTTCCCTTCCATCTGTTACCTGTTTATCCAGTATTTTGGTTTTTATATAGGAAAAGCAAGATAAATGCTGCTTCTTTTCCTTCTATCTCCTACTTTTTGTTGTTGTTGTTGTTCTTTACCAGTTTTTAAAATAATGAATTCATTTAGTAGCATCCTTCAAAGATGCCAGTGCATATTTTAAAGGTATTATGAATTCATGGGTTTAAACATACTTGATGTTTTAAATCATTGCAGTTTCACATGGCTCCAGCCTTCACATACCATGGTGTAGTAGTTGATAGCTTTTTTGCAGTTTGGTATGACAAGATATTCCAGCTCATCTGGTATACTGCCCATAGCAGACCTGGAATCAATTGTTTTTCCAAAGGAGCTCTGGTTCTTACAGTGGGAAACCCCAGTATGGGACCTGGGGTGCTCATTGCTTTTGGGTTGATTATTGTTTCTAGGTCTCAGATTAATTTTAATAATACTTTTTAGAAGGCGTTACCATGGTTTCATTGGTTAATCATCATGATGTTCCTTTGATTATCAGCATTTTCCTACATATTTTACAAATGTGGAAGAGGTTCAATGACATGCCCAAGAATATGCAGCACTTTAGTTGCAGATCTATCAGATCGGGAGTTGGTGAGTTCCACTCCTATTGTTTGTCCACTGAGCCATCCTGCTTTTACTAGGATAAAAATAAGCAATCTATTGCTTTCTTTGAAAGCAAATAACAGTTCTTAGATTTTAGATATTGGTATTTAAAAAGTATTTTATAATGTGTGGGTTTTATATTTAACTTACACATTTTCTTGTGAGTATATAAAAATTAAATTATGAACTAAAATGTAGAGTAAGCATTTTTACTTATCTCATTTTTTGGGTATAGTTTTTATTCAGCCTAAATTACGCATCATTGCATATCAGCATAATGTTAGAATATATTAATATAATCACCCAAAACTCAACCACATCACAAGTATATTTATGTATAGTTTAGTACATTAGCTAGAAACCCAATTAAGCAGTCAGGCCTTTTTTTTTTTTTTTTTAAACCTCACATTAATGGAAAATCAAAATTTTTTCTGATACCTTTTATGCCCCTCATAAATAATATCCTGATCTTTACACTTTCATAGTACTAGCACAACTTGTCTCCCCCACCCCTGCCTCCCCATTCCTTTCAGTTTCTTTTTTTGGGTAATTTTTTATATCTTTGATCTCATTTATCTGCCGTATTTATTATATAAAGTTCTTACTAAATTCAAGGTAATGTGTTAGGGGCTATAATGATACAGAACAGACAACATGGTCCCTTCCAAAGATCTTACGAATTTAAGGATGGTTTTATAGCTAGATACATAAATAAATGGTTCAAACTACTTTTCCTTATTAATAAAGATAAAGCCATTTGGAGGTGGGTACTCTCTTAATATATGTAATGATTAATCTTGGTTTATTTCCTCTCCCACCCACCTCCCCCACTTTTTAAAGATGATGGAAAAGAGGAACCACCAACCACATTACTTTGGGTCCAGTACTACTTGGCACAACATTATGACAAAATTGGTCAGCCATCGATTGCTCTGGAATACATAAATACCGCTATTGAAAGTACACCTACATTGATAGAACTCTTTCTTGTGAAAGCTAAAATCTATAAGGTAAAAATCTTCCCTCCCGCTTTTTTATAAGGTAATGAGTCTTATAAAAACTTTTTTCTATAATTTGTAGATTCTAAAAGCTGTAATAAAAATGATATATTTGATGACTTGTAAAACCTGGAATAACTATAGAACATTTCTCAGTCTGATTACTTTTAGATTTGTCATGGTCATGATAATTTACTCATTTATATGTCTGTATACACACAGATATACATACATGCATATGGTTATTCAGATATGTGGTTATTCATATTACATATTCTTATACATTCACACACATGTCTGGTTATTTTCTTGGTTTTAAGTAGTAACAGTATAGGTTCTCTAATTTGCTGCGACATGTTTGTTTCTGTTAACACTTGAGTATGACCATGATCAGTATCTGGTAATCTTAATGAAATGAAATTGAAGATTTTACTATTTTACTTGTCTTCTTAACTTCTTGGTCTTACTTGAGAATCTCCAGTCATATGTTTTAGCATCATCTTAAAGTTGGCTCTTCTTTTTCTTAAGACAAATACAAATTAGTAATAATAGCTCTTAAAGAAGAGATTATAAACTTAAAATTTATTTACCAAAAACAATGAAGTTAAGTATTATTTTAAAAGCACTTTTCAAAGCCAGGTTATACTCATTAGTTTTGTGGCTTTGACAAATGGACTAGTAATGTAAATTAAAACACATCGTGGAATGTCCAGTAATAGGCAGTAATGTTCCCTGGTTGCTTTAGGTTAGAAACTTAGCCAATATCTTTGCCTTTTTTTTTTTTTAACTTTTCAATGTTGATGAATAATTTTTTAAAATAAGCATTGTTGTATGTTAACAGAATTTCCCTGATACTCAGCCGTGATGCCTTTTATGAACTTTCTGTTGTTCTGACTTAAAGATTTTAATTATTTATTCTTAAAATTCAACCATTGTTTTTGAGTATTCATTATGTGCCAGACACTGATAAAGGCAGTGAGGTGTAACAGTAAACAATATTATTAAAACAAGTCTTTACTGTCAGAAGGCCTGTATTCTACATGGCCAGAAAAGTATCAAAATGTATGCATCTACATTGATTAGGGTCTTAAGATCAGTCAGAAGAATACCTTTTTTTTCATTTGTGTTTTAGTTACTTATCAATAGGTAACTAATTACCTGCATAGTAAAATTAGCATACTGACTGGTTTATTTTGCTTTTCTATAAGCATGCTGGAAATATTAGAGAAGCTGCGAGGTGGATGGATGAGGCCCAGGCCTTGGACACAGCAGACAGATTTATCAATTCCAAGTGTGCAAAGTACATGCTAAAAGCCAATCTGATAAAAGAGGCTGAAGAAATGTGCTCAAAGTTTACAAGGGTTTGTACAGCTAGTGTTCTTATGAATAGTTTATACTTATATATCTTGCTTATTTTTCAAAATTTTTTTCTAGTATTTTTAGTATCAAAATAGGATTTTAATTAGATTACCTTAGGAGAAAGAAACTGAAATCAATATTGTATAAAACATAATTTTCTTTTTAGTTGGTTGTACAGTGGGTTATTTAACTCTGATTTATATTGATGTATGTTCAGATGAATTTTTAGGGGTGAAAGGAACTAATGTTAATTGACTACCTGCTGTGTGCTAGTGTTCTCTTTCTTATGTTATTCTCCAACCCCAGTTATGTAGATGTTTTGATTATTTACAAAGGTACATTTTTTTCAGTGATTAGAAATATAATTCCAGTTTCTTACACATAATAACAGTTCCCTCTTACTCTGAAAACAGTTAAAAAGAAAGTTATTTTGAAAAAATTCAAATCAATTGACTATATTTTCCTTCTTAAATGCTATGGTGAAATGGTGTATTTGGTAAGAAATGGTCTTGAATGCATAAATTTTTTCATATAGGAAGGAACATCAGCGGTAGAGAATTTGAATGAAATGCAGTGCATGTGGTTCCAGACAGAATGTGCCCAGGCTTATAAGGCAATGAATAAATTTGGTGAAGCACTTAAGAAGTGTCATGAGATTGAGAGAGTAAGTACCACATATATATATGAGTTTCTCATTTTATTGTAATATGTTGAAGGTTTTGGACAACTATAGTTTTTTCTTCTTTATAATTCACAGTAAGTGATTTCTAAATATCAGTGCTCACGTTTTTTCAGTTTTTTGATGGAAATGTTATAGACTACATTTTCAGCAGACTTGCCCATTGTCTACTCTTCATGTGAAAAACTTGATAGAAAGTTTGTAGCTTGGCTGTGTTTTTATTGATGTTTGAATGTTTCAAATTGCTGCTCCATCTTCAGTAATACAAAGCTCATTAAGTTATCCTAGAAAGCTGTTTGTTAAGGGGTTGATTGGTGATGTATACCCTTGATAGTCCTAAGATACAAGCTTTGAATCCTTTATACAGTATTTCTGTAGCCAGCATAACATTGTGTAGGACTCAAATTTGTATTCTTAGAAAAATTACCAAATACTACATATAGTCTTTGCAGGTCATTCTAAATATAAAAACTGAATGTTTAATGTGTAAATGTACTACATCATTATGTATATTAATAAATTATGTTTGATTTGTCATGCTAGCTTTAAGTATGATTTAAGGAAGGAATAAATACATATATTTCAAATCATGTGTTTCCTTTTCATTCACCAAATAATTCAGTGCTTGGTGTATGCCATATACTGTGCTAGGGGATACCAATTATATTTGCTTATTTGATATGCAAAGTATTTATATTGGGTGATAGTAATTTTTAATATCTTTTTATTTTACTTATTTTTTCATGCATAGGAAAACAAGTAATTCTGAGAGTTTGATTTCTGTAGTTTTCTTTGACATTGTTATACTTCAGTATAATAAAAAAAATAATTTTGTTAGCATTTTATAGAAATCACTGACGACCAGTTTGACTTTCATACATACTGTATGAGGAAGATTACCCTTAGATCGTATGTGGACTTACTAAAACTAGAAGATGTACTTCGACAGCATCCATTTTACTTTAAAGCAGCAAGAATTGCTATAGAGATTTATTTGAAACTTCATGACAACCCCCTTACAGATGAGAATAAAGAACATGAAGCTGATACAGGTATAATATTCAAAGATTTCTTATTATTTGCTATGGTGTGTATATGTGTCTTTGTATTTTTGTGTAGCGTAGATTTTTTTTGAGCTTTTTAGTGAGCACCTTGTGGGAAGATGTTATACATGCTTAGAAAATGATGATGGACATTTTGTGGATTTCCCTAAGCCATAAAAGAAAAATACTGTTTATACTTTGAAAAGTGAAGCAAGAATTTAATTTGTAACCGATCATTAGCTTTTAAGAAGTTGAATTTCATGAGTTTAACATTTAAAATCTGGTTTACCCAGTACTGTAAATTGCTAACTATCATTAGTGTCGGCACTCTACATGTATGTATAGTGTTGGCTGTCAGTATATCTAGTTATTCTATTCTTCTTTGTAATAGTTATTTATAATTAACCTACTGAAAGGTGAAAATTGCTTGAACATTAAAAGCCAGTTTGGAATTAAACTAGTAAGATTGCCTAATAATTTATCATTTGGCCAGTTTTTAAAGTGCTATTTTTATATCATGATGCCAGAATGTATAGTCTTCCTTAGATAACTATTTGGGAAAGGTTCTCAGAATAAAAATGATACAGGCATGTGGAAGGATATAAATATACATCCAAATATTTTGTGAGTTGTTCATGGCAAAAATGTTACATGAGGTGGCGGAAAAAGTGTGTCAGATTTTATTATTCAGTCCTGAGCACTCTTCTGAAGTTATGGTTGGTGGTTTTCTGTAGCCTTCTTCCTGATAAAGACCTTTGGATCCTTTTGTTAATTTTTATTAAAATTTCAAATCACACATTGAAACCCTTGTATAGATTTCATTTGACCCTCTATGTGTTGTTGCTTCTTTAACTAGAAAGAAAATGCCAGTAAGAATCTACAAAACAATTACAGTTGAAGCTGAGAGCTGTGATCCTGTGGCTTCTTTTATCTTTCTGTTCACTCCTCCTGCCTTTCTCCTCTTCTTCAGATTATTCAAGTAATAGACAATTAACTCTATACAAAGTTAAAACAATTCAGAAATAACACTAGCAAATGTGAAAATCCCCTTTCACTATTCTGCATACCCATAGATAATCTTCTTTCAAAGGTTATCGCTATCTCTATAAAAGGTTCAATTGCCTTTGTACACAATTACATATTTCAGTTATATGTGTATGTAAACTCCACACACACATATCAGGGCTGTTCTTTGAGGTTGTTTGGTTTACATTTGTTTTATTTTTCTAGGCCCATAAATGAGTGATATTATCTCCAGTATTCTGCAACTTATTTTTTATAGTGTTGCTCCATATCTGGACATAACTTATTACAATCATCAGTCATTTTAAAGGCTATGTAGGAACCTATGTGGGTTTTTTTCCCTCACCATTATAGTGCTGTAGTAAATGTCCTTGTATATCATTTTGTACTTGTTTATTTAGCATGGATTGTTAGAAGTGGAAATTACTGGGTTAAAGAGTATTAAGAATTTGAGATAGTGTCAAATTGCATTCCTTAATTAAAAGGTTCATCAGTTTTTATTGCCACAGTATTGAGCTTATCTTTTACTTTATTGAGCTTATCTTTTCCTTTATTGCTAACACAAAAAATTATCCATCCTTTACATTTTCATTATTTTGGGGAAAATAATCTGATTTATAATTCCTAAGATTATTTAGAGATTTATTTATTTATTTTTAGAGAAAGAGTGTGTGTGCATGTACATATGGGGGGTGGGGCAGAGGGAGAGAAAGTCCCAAGCAGACTTTGCGCTGAGTGTGGAGCCTGACTCAGGGATCGATCTCACAACCCCAAGATCATGACCCAAGCTGAAATCAAGAGTCAGACACTCAACTGGCTGCACCACCCAGGTGCCCCTATAATTCCTAGATTTTTTTTTTTTTTAAGATTTTATTTATTAAAGAGCGTGCGCAAGAAGGAAGAACGGTAGAGGGAGAAGCAGACTCCCTGCCGAGCAGGGAGCCCATTATGGGACTCAATCCCAGGACCCTGGAATCATGACCTGAGCTGAAGGCAGACGCTTAACTGACTCAACCACCCAGGCGCCCCTAATTCCTAGATTTTTAAGAATGGAACATCTGTGTATGTTTTCATGTGGCCTTTGGCTTTCTTGTATGAATTGCCTGTTCATGTCTTTTTCCCATTTTATTTTTCAACTTGGTTTGTAGAAGTTCTCTGCATGTTCAGGACTTTAATCCTTGTTTATGTATTACAGAAATTTTCTTCCTGTTTTACTTTGGTCTTTATGGTAGATATCTTTTATTATGGAAAAGTATTTATATGAGATAAAATTTCTTTAGTATTTTGTGGCTTCTAAGTCTTGCATAGAAAGGCTTTTTTACTTCAGAATTTAAAATGTATTTATTTTAGAAGATATTTATCTTCTGTGTTGCCTTACAATATTTTTTTTTATGTTACGCTAATCATCATACATTACATCATTAGTTTTTGATGTCGTGTTCCATGATTCATTGTTTGCATATAACACCCAATGCTCCATGCAGTACGTGCCCTCTTTAATACCCATCACCAGGCTAACCCATCCCCCCACCTCCTCCCCTCTAGAACACTCAGTTTGTTTCTCAGAGTCCATAGTCTCTCATGGTTCATCTCCCCCTCTGATTTTCCCCCCTCCTTACAATATTCTGTTACGTTTACAATCATCTGGAGTTAATTTTTTTAAAGATTTATTTATTTATTTTGAGAGGGTGGGGGGAAGGGTAGAGAGAGAGAGGGTGAGTGAGAATCCCTAGCAGACACAGGGCTCCATCCCATGACCCCGAGACCATGACCCCAGCCAAAACCAAGAGTTGGATGCTCATCTGACTGTACCACCCAGGCACCCCTCATCTGGAGTTAATTGTTATATAATGATGTGAAGTAGAACGTAGCTTATTACCCCCAGATAGACGGCTGACTCCTCAACAGTATTTTTGATAGGTTGTCATATTCCCCACTGATTTAAAAAGGGGCAACTGCCTGGCTGTCTGTGGAGCATGCGACTCGATCTCTGGGTTGTGAGTTCGAGCCCCACATTGGGTGTAGAGATTACTTAAAATTTTTAAAAATAAAAAATAAAATGCCACCTTTATCATGAACTAAACTGTGAAATACAGCATAGTGGGTTGTGGGTATGGTGTCTGGTTCCCACATACATCAGAAATTCCTGTAAAGACATTAAACTGGTATTGACATTAGTGTACAGGTTTCTGTTCTTATGATCTCTTTGTCTCTTCTTAAAATCCAGTACTATGTCTTTAGAATTTTCTTGCTTTTATATGAACTTGCTTTTATATTTGAACTGTAGAATTACCTTGTCTGTCGGAAAGTTGAAGGTGTATTTTTTTTTTTTAAGATTTTTATTTATTTGACAGAGAGAGAGCGAGAGCAGGGATACAAGCAAGGGGAGTGGGAGAGGGAGAAGCAGGCTCTCCGCTGAGCAGGGAGCCCGGTGTGGCGCTTGATCCCAGGACCCTGGGATCATGACCTGAGCCGAAGGCAGTCGCTTAACCTACTGAGCCACCCAGGCGCCCCTCTTTTGGAGTTTTTAATTTAAATTGCATTTGAGATACAGATTACCATTTGGGGTGGGGATATCTTAAATAATATCGAATCTTTGCATACTAGAATGCATTGTATCTCCTATTTCTGTTTTAGTGTAATTATATAACTTTGGTGAATTTACTGCTAGCATTATCTCTACATGTCTTTTTTTTCCATTACAGTATTCTAACTGAATATTATAGTTTTTGTCAAGTTGGTATCCTTATTGAACTCTGATATTAGGTTTAGTAGTTTTTTCAGCTGATTTTTAAAAAAAATTGTCTATGTAAGCTGATATATTAATCTGTAAACATTGCTGGTTTGTTTTCTTTCAGTATTTATACCTCTCTTTTTCGTACCTTATTGCATTGGTGAGGGTTGCTAAAACTGCTAATTAATGGAAACAGTAGTATACTTGCTGCCTTTTTTATCTTAGACATAATGTTTCTAATGGTCCACCATAAAGCTTGCTATTTGTAGTAAATATCTGGTAGTTACCCTTTATTTGGTTGAGAAGTTATTTTTTGCTTCTTAGGTTTTTATCTTTTCAGTAAATTTTTTTTTTAAGATTTTATTCATTTATTTGACAGAGACACAGTGAGAGAGGGAACACAAGCAGGGGGAGTGGGAGAAGGAGCAGCAGACTTCCTGCTGAGCAGGGAGCCTGATGCAGGGCTCCATCGCAGGACACTGGGATCATGACCTGAGCCGAAGGCAGATGCTTAACGACTGAGCCACCCAGGCACCCCTATCTTTTCAGTAAACTTAAAAGTCTTACTAATGTGGCCAGATTTATTTTGCCTTCTTATGTGAATGTTGATTTGGCTGTATAGAGTAGTCTAGGTTTAGGTGTTGTTTGCTATGTATATACATATATGCATGCATACACATACATATACACACCAATTTTTTATTTTTAAGATAGTGCAATATTCTAGCATAGTAGAATTCTCTGGATTCTTCTAAGTGAAAATTCTGATCTCTATTATGTTCACACAAGTAAAAAGTAATTCATGTAAAGTTGAGACCGTGCTTATCCAGATAAATAGTGCTACATTAAGTGAAACAGGATTTGAATTCTTAATTTCTATATTAACTTCTGATGTGGTTATTCCTTTCTCTATTTTTGTATGGCAACTCTGTTATTATAAACTGGGTGAGTCCTTTCAAGGCAGTGGGAGATAATATAGAATAAGATCACAAAATAGCCAGTGGACCAGATCCGTACTGCAGTTTGATTTGATAAATGAAGTTTTATTGGGACATAGCTGAGCCTATTCGTTTATGTATTATTTATGGTGAATTTTGTGCTACAGTAGCTGAGTTTATTTGCACCAGAGACCCATGGCTTACAGAGATGAAAATATTTAGTATCTGGCCCATTATAAAAAAAGATTATTGACTCCTGGTGTAGCATAGTGGAAAGAAAGAGCCCAGACTTTGGAGTCAGAGTGAAGTGGATTTAAATCCTTGTTCTGCCTTTTGTTATTACTCTTGAGTTAATATTTTTCTTCTGAAACCTCAGTTTTCTCATACATAAAATAATATTACACTCTAATCATTGAGATTATTGAGGATATTAAGTAAAATAATGCATGCATGGTATCTGGTATGTAGTAAGGAAGCAAGTGGTAGCAGTTATTTTACAAGTCATTAAAAGGCCAGAATTTTTGTGGTTATTCATTTATAAATGTCTTGTACTTGCAGAATGTAATTTTTGGTCCTTGTTTGAAATTTTCTTTTTTAGTAGTAAGGGCTTTTTTACTAGGAAAAAGAGAAACTGGTGTGCATTTGTTTTTGAAGGTTGTTGTGTATTGACACATAATAAATTTCCCTAAATTTAGCAGCTTAAAACAACTATTTCCATAGTTCAGGAATTTAGAAGCATCTAGGTTGTTCCAGCTCAGGGTCTCTTATAAAATTATAGTTAAATTGTTGGCTGAGGGTTGGGGGGGGGGGGCACCTGGGTGGCTCAGTTGGATAAACATCTGCCCCTTTGGCTCAGGTCATGATATCAGGGTTCTGGGATCGAGCCCCGCATCAGGCTCCCTGCTCAGTAGAGAGCCTGCTTCTCCCTCTCCCACTCCCCCTGCTTGTGGGCTCTCTTTCTCTCTTACTCTTTCAAATAAATAAATAAAATCTTTTAAAAAAAAATGTTGATTGGGGCTACAATCATCTGAAAGTTTAACTAGGGCTAGAAGATCCATTTCCCAGATGACTCACTCACATGGCTTTTGGCAGGTGGCCTTAATATGTTAGTCTCTCTGGAGGGTTTCTTCAGTTCCTCAAGGCATAGTAGCCAGCCATGAGAGCAGGGAAGAAGCCACAACACTTTTAATGTTCTACTCTCTCGACATAACACCCCATCACCTCCTACATGTTCTATTTGGTAAAAGTGAGTCACCAAGTCTAACCTATATTTGAGTGGGAGAAGAATCAAACAATTTGTAGTCATATTTTTAACTGCCATATTCTGCATTCTGACACAAATTATTTACATTATTCTTTTTTTTTTAAGATTTTATTTATTTATTGGAGAGAGAGAGATGGAGATAGTGAGAGAGCAGGAGCAGGGAGAAGAGGGAGAGGCAGGCTCCCCGCTGAGCAGGGAGTGATGCAGGGCTCGATCCCAGGACTCCGGGATCATCACCTGAGCCAAAGGCAGACGCTTAACTGACTGAGCCACCCAGGCACCCTATTTATATTATTCTTACATGCAAAATACACTTGCCCCTTCCAAGGCCTTCAAAAGTCTCATTCCATTACAGCATTAGCTCAAAGTCCAGAATGTTAGTTATATATGTGTATGAGGTGCTGGTGCTGATGAGATTTCTTGAATATGGTTCTGATTTAGTATAGCTAGTATAGCTCTTCAAGTATAGTTCTTGATATGAAATCCTGTGCCAGGGGCACCTGGGTGGCTCAGTCTGTTAAGCATCTCCTGTGGGCTCAGGTCATGATCCCAGCATCCTGGGATCGAGCTCTGCGTCGCTCCCTGCTCAGTGGGGAATCTGCTTCTCCCTCTGCCGCTCTCCCTGCTCATTCTCTCTCTCATCTCTTTCAAATAAATAAATCTTAAAGAAATCCTGTGCCAAGTACATGTCCGATATAAATTGATTGCAGAGGAATATTCTTGATCAAAAGGGGGTGGTGAAGGGGAAATGGGAGGCACACAGGAGTTACTGGTTATGTCAGTTCTTAAGTCCAGTTGGGTATAGGGTAGTAGTTCTTTGATTAGGACTCATGATGTAGGACTAATTCTCTTAATGGTTCCTGCTTCTATGCTGTGGTTTCTTGGCTCCACCTTCTGCATCTTCTTTCCTTGTTCTTAAAAGTTAGCATTTGTGGGGTGCCCAGCCAGCTCAATTGGAAGAGCTTGCAACTCTTGATCTTGGGGTTAGGTTCAAGCCTTATGTTGGGTGTAGTGGTTACTAAAAAAATTAATTTTTAAAAAGTTAGCATTTGTTTGCACCTGAGTAGTTTTTCAGTCTGCTTCCAAAATTTGGGGGTTCTTTTGTACTATCTCTGTTCCTTTCAGTCCAAATTTGCTATGTTTCTGCCCATAGAATTCTCTTAAAACCTATGGATCTTTTGTGAATCTTATTGGAAGCCACATGCATGAATATCTTTGTCTACCTTGAGCTTTTGCTGAGAGGACAGCACCCTTGAGTTTCTTAGAAGTTCTGTTGTTTGAAAGGATCAGTGAATCATACCCTTAAAATTTTTATTTTTATTTTTTATTTATTTATTTATTTTTAAAGATTTTATTTATTTATTTGAGAGAGAGAATGAGAGAGAGAGAGAGAGCACATGAGAGGGGGGAGGGTCAGAGGGAGAAGCAGACTCCCTGCTGAACAGGGAGCCCGATGTGGGACTCGATCCCGGGACTCCAGGATCATGACCTGAGCCGAAGGCAGTCGCTCAACCAACAGCCACCCAGGCGCCCATACCCTTAAAATTTTTAAGAGAAAAGAGCCTTTTGGGTGACCAGTAACTGCTGAAGTACCATCTTTCTGAGTTCTGAGTTTTAAAGGATTTTAAAGCCAAACTCTGCTTTCTCTGTTGACATATTTTCTTGCAGTTCTCTGAATTTGACCTTTGGTCAGCAGCCATTTTTGAAGAGGCTGAGAATTTTCAAAACTGTCAAGTCCTTGTTACATTTGTTTCTTTCTCTTGCATTTTAATTACAATCTGCAAGAGGAATCAGGTGCTACCTTAACTACCGCCCTCTTTTTTTAGCTTGGAAATCCCTTTAGCTAATCACTCAGTTCATTTGATATATTTTATGATGTTATTAAATACATGTTATTAAACTTTCTGCCTCTGCATGACTATAACATGTGTCACTTGCAGCCTCTTCAAAATCCAGTCTCTATTAAATAGTCTAGGGTCCTTTGAGCTTTCACTAATGCTTTTTTCCAAGTTTTTCCACCTTTTGCCATACTCGAACCAAAGTCAGTCCTACATTTTAGGTTTTTATTGCAGCAGCACCCCACTTCCAGATACCAAAATCTGCCTTGGTTATCTGTTGCTGCGTAACAGATTGCCTACACATAGCTTTAAGTAACAGACATTTATTATCTCAGAGTTACTGTGGGCCAGGAATTCAGAAGTCACTTAGCTTAGCTATATGATTTTGAAAGATGTGGGTGCTCTCAGGAGATTTAAATGAAGATGGCAGCCAAAGGCTTCTGAAGGGTTGATTTGAGTTGGAGAATCCAAGATGGCTTACTCTCATGGCTGGAGGCCTATTCTTGGCCACTTGGGTCTTTCCATGTTTGTGTATCTTTACAACATGGCAGTTGGTTTCTTCTGAGTGGCCCAAGAGAAAGCAAAGAGGAATCCACCATGCTTTTATGTTCTGATCTTGGATGTCATACACTTTGATTTCTAGCATATTCCATTCGTTGGAAGTGAGTTAAGTATAGGCCACAATTAAGGGAAGGGGAAATAGGCTCTACCTTTTGAAGGAAAGAGTTTATGGGCATATTTGAAAATCACGCTGTGATGGTATATTTTAGAATGACCTTTTTCATTTCTCACAATCAATAAGTATTGCCCAAATAAATACCAGTTGCACATGTAACTTTCAGATTTATTGCTTGAAGACTAAACAATAGATTTTTTACTTTATTATCTCATATTTGCGATTTCCAGTCTTTCCCTTGAGACATTCCATAGTTTATACCACAGAAGCTATTGTTAATTTTCTGTGTCAAGCTTTTAATTTACCATATAGTTATTTATTATTCCATCAACAAATATTTAAGTGTTTTCTGTATATTCTGCTAGGCCCTGAGAATACAAAAATTACAAGTAAGACAGGGTCTCTTCCACCAAGGAGTTCACAGATCCACATGTATAAATGAAGTATTGTGACAAGTAAAATATATGTCATAGTGGCAGCACTGAGTAGAGAATGAATAACTGACAAGGTTAGAGAGGCATAACTAAGAAAAAGCATAGTCTAAGGCCATAGAAATTATGAGAGAAATATGAGACAGCTTGTTACATTTCTAGAACTGCAAGTATATTGCTGGAGGAATTTGTATGCTTTTATGTTTTGCTGTGGTTGTGGCACCAGGTCTCCACCTGGTTTCAAAACATTTTTTGAAGAGATCACAGTGTTCTCTATCGAATGTGGAACCATTAAATGGCTAGGTACACATAGGCACATGAACATGTATAACATGTAATATTTTTTATGGGAGTTTTAATGAGAATGTTAGTGATTGGTCATTACTAACCTGGTTGATATGCTTTTAATTAATTAACACATATTGCCTACAGCAAACATGTCTGACAAAGAGCTAAAGAAGCTACGTAATAAACAAAGAAGAGCTCAAAAGAAAGCCCAGATAGAAGAAGAGAAAAAAAATGCAGAAAAAGAAAAGCAGCAGAGAAATCAGAAAAAGAAAAAGGATGATGATGATGAGGAAATTGGAGGGCCAAAAGAAGAACTTATCCCTGAGAAACTGGCCAAGGTACTTAATAATAGTGTTGAGTACAATTGAGTGAAATTTCATGACCAGCTATTGTCATTTTATACTGTCTTATTTAACCAATTTGATTATAGATTTTAGAGTGAAAAATCATTTTAATTTTTAGGCTATTTTCTTTCTTTCTCTCTCTTTCTCTCTTTCTCGCTTTCTCTCTCTCTCTCTCTTTCTTTCTTTCTTTCTTGATCATATTTCACATTTAAAACTTGGAACAATGATCCTGATCCAGAGTAATGTAGTATGGTATAGTGGAAAGTTTTGGCTTTTGAGTCATTCTGATCTGGGTCCACATATCAGTGCTTCTACTTCACTGTGTATCTTGGACACTTTGTCTCACCTCTCTGATGGTTTTCTCATGTATAAAAAGGGACTAGGAAGAAATCCCTACTAGGCAGGGATGTTAGGATTAAAGGAACTATATGTGCAAAGAATGTGGCATCTGTTATAAGTGGTAACATGCACCTTTTTATATCTAGACCAAATTGAGTTTATTGAAAAGTAAGTGTATATGTATATCTTTCACCCATGTGTCAGTTTACAGTATTTCTTTATTGGACTTTGCTATTTGAACCTAATCTCTTTAAAAGTCCATAAATATTTTCCCCCAAGCCAAAAATCATATCTGCCTTTTTTAACCATTAAGCTGAAACCAAGGTATTCATTGTCAAATGAACCATTTTGATTAATAACATACCTATGCACTTCTGGCCGTTGGTGTTCAGCTATTCCATGTGAAAATAATTGCATGGTTTATTATGTTAAAGCAATAAATATAGTAAGCACTAGAGTTCAGTATTAGCCTCACTAGTAACTAAAAAATAAAAATCAACTGCCTTATAACTGAGAAAAATTATAATACCTAATAAGTAGAGTTGGAAAATAGTTTTAGGATTATATCAGAGCAGATGGACAATAATACCTCAGCAGTATTGCTAAGAACCATAGAGAAATCTAGCTTGGATTTCAAAGGATATATTGACATCCTTTCACAAATAATTGTATAACTTCTAGGACAAAGATACTATCTTTTTATTGTTGGGAGTTTATTGGAAGAATATACAGAATAGTGAGGAGGCACAGAAAATTGCCTTTTAGGCCTCATGGAGAATTGCAGAGTTATTCAGGGATAATACCGGCTTTAAGGGCCTTCCATCTTTATACTTCAGCTTTCTTTATTACTACCACTTTTACCACTGTCACTGACTGTCTGCCACCCCCATTCTTTCTACATACTTTCTCTATAGCCCATGACTTTTCTTACTGACTTTTTTCTTTGTAACACTTTATATCTTCCATTATACTTCTTAGAGAGAGGATCTATTTGGATTATTTAGTCACTGTCTAATAAAGGTTACTTACCCCCACAGAGCAGAATTCTTATACCAGGCCTCCTTATAGACTATTGGGTTTTCCTTGTGTCCAGCTTATCATAGCTGCTTTTGGGCCAGATGTCAAGTTATAGTTTAATTATTTATAGCTAGAGGTTTGTAGAGTCTCAGAAGAAAATAATGCCTACAGAAAGTGCTTTATTTGGAAAGAGCCCAGTGGAAGGTACCCACTTTCATAGGCTGCTGTTTAATATATACTATTCTTATCTGTTAGGCACATAACACACTTCTCTTCCTAGGATAACTGCCTCCAGGATGCCCCCTTCTAATAGCATCCACACTTACTTGTATCCCCAGTGTGGTGGCAGTGCTAGATTACACCAAGCCATCATAATAAAGTATGGCATTGTAGGCTATTTTAAAAGCTGCCTGCCAAATCTGGATTTACAGTCTCTAGATTCTGATTTTTTATGATCTTATATTTTATCATTCTTAATGTTACAAATGGTATATTTAGTGTCACCAGTTCAGGATTTTATACATGTAATATAAAATAAAAGCATTATTAAGTTAGCAGTAATTCCAGTTAAAAAAAAAGGAAAATAAGAGGTTTAGTGAGTTTAATATTCAGTTAACTGAGTATAAACCTGAAGTCTTTGTTTCTCCAACTTATCATGAGGCAGTAGTTGGTATTTATGAGTTCCCTCATGTACCACCCATCCTATGTTCCTTCTTGCCTTTAGGAGGTAGTATTCATCTCAGCTGGATTATTTTTTTCCTTCTGTGCACACGTACGTTCCTCCTTATCAGTGTGTTCTTAGTATTCTGTCTGTATAGGATTTAATAGTTTTAAACTTTCTGTTGCTATTCTGGGAGTATAGGGAGGTGTATTCTTATACAACATATTGTAATACGGATTAGACTTCACATTGGTTTATAAATTTAAAAATTGCATATGATCAGAACCGCCCTTGCAAATCTCATACTGCCCATCAACACAATGCAGTCCCATTCTACATCTCTTTAAACTTAAGTAAATTCAAATCTTCATGACTAGATGTAATTTTTTTTTTGAGAGACAGAAATGAGTATGCATAATTCTGGCAAATTCATCCAGTACTCCCCTCATTGAACACAGGACCCCAACTGAGTATGAGACCCAGGAAGTGTGACTACCATTTGTTTATTCCATGTCAGTTCCTGTGCGCCTCTCCCAGGGTGAACATTTTGCTACAGTGATTCTCATTTTGGTACTTAATATGGTTTTCATGCACAGAATGCAAAGTAGTGATAAATATATTCATTTCTATGTGTCTGTCTTTACAACTTTAGGGATTTTTCAAAGGTAGTTTTGATGATACTTCTTTTTTTTTTTTTTAATTTTATTTATTTGACACAGAGGGAGAGACAGCCAGAGAGGGAATACAAGCAGGTGGAGTGGGAGAGGGAGAAGCAGGCTTCCCGCCGAGCAGGGAGCCTGATGTGGGGCTTGATCCCAGGACCCTGGGATCATGACCGGAGCCGAAGGCAGACGCTCAACAACTGAGCCACCCAGGCACCCCTTGATACTTTTTCCTTTTTTTTAATCTTAGGCACTGATGTTAGAGCTCATCCCTGTTTATATGCTTTTGTATATATAACTCTATACTTCATTATGTATGTATGAATATAGAATGTAGTTAGCTTTATTGTGGTTATGTACATATGTTTAAACACTTAGATTTAGCCTGACAAAAATCTTACCTATGTGAGGCACACAGAAACATGTGGGGACAACAGATCCAGATTTTTTGTGGAGGCATATGTTCTTATTTATTAGAATTGCAGGCAGAATTTCTCTTTTCTTTTTCCAAGTTTAAATACTTGATTTCAGTAAGTATAATGCTTGTATTGCCTTAGCTTCCCTGTATTCCTTGTTTCCATTTTGTGACAGCAGCCTTATCTCCCTGGTAGTAAATTACCCTGGTCAATACAGCGATCCTCATTTCGGTCTGCTTTGAAAGTCTTGAAAAACTTGATACAGCTTCATTACAATTTCAGTTTCCAGTTCTTCACCTTTCCCTAGTAGACATTTCTCCCCTGTATACCACAAATCCCAACTCAGTAGTACATAGACTCATGGGAATAAGAAACAAAATATTTACAAATGTGTGAGAAAGGCATCCTTAGGAGGGCCCCTCTCTCCCCTCTGTCTCTTGGTATCTACAGCTAGTAGAGTGACAGTGCCATCCATATATTGATTTCTTGTTTAGAGCGTGTATTCTTCAGAATAATGCCAGCTGGTTTACATGCTAGTATAAGGTAAAACTCCTAGACATCACTTTTTTGCTTAAGGTGTTTTGTTTTTTGTTTTGTTTTTTAATGCTGTGAAGTAATTTCCTTAGCCAGAATCTGTGTTGGTAAAACCACAATTACCGTATTAGCAGAGGCATGTTGTACAGCTATGGCAAATCCAAATTCCATCAAGGATAAATTGTTACTACCTCTGTGATGAGACAAGGCAAATACAGGCATGGATGTTTGGTGCCTTCTGATAAATATGGTATTGCTCCCCACCCCCATCCCAGTCTACAGAGAAGAATTTTGTCTAGATACTCAGTCTAGGAATGTAACAGTAACACAGTTATGTAGTAAATATTATACCTGCCCAGGAATTACTACAAGTACGTAATTAATATGACATCTATATAATTAATAAAGGGTGGTAGAGACAGTTCGATAAATATAAATCTTCTTAAATGCCATGGCATTGGAATAAATATGGATACTATAGAATTTGTATTAGAACAAAGCAAGCTAGAATGGATATTGTACTGCTTTTTTTTAATAACTTGATTATACTTCACTTTGAATTTAAAAAGAATGTTGACTCATTCTATAATATTCTCTCTCTCTCTTTCTTAATTCCTCTTCATCCTGTTTAACATCTCTCTGTCCTCCCCCCGCCCTACCCTTTGGCTATCTTAACCTGTTCATCTCACTGTCTTTCCCTGGTTCTGTTTTATCTTTCGCTTCACTTGTTGGAGAGTTTCTATCCAGAGATAATGTAGTATCTATGGTTAAAAACCAGTGAAGAGTTGTAGAGTTCAAAATCCCCTTCCTTTAGATTATGGGAGGTTAAAATATGACAGTATTTCTGGGTAATGGGTAAGTGATTTTTACCAAAAAGAAAAAAAAAAATCCAGAAAGTGAAGTGTTAGTCACATCCTTCCCCCTCCCCCGATCTTGCTTCCACTTGTATAATATCTTTTATTTTTGTTAGGTTGAAACTCCATTGGAAGAAGCTATTAAATTTTTAACACCGTTGAAGAACTTGGTGAAGAACAAGATAGAAACGCATCTTTTTGCCTTTGAGATTTACTTTAGGAAAGGTAGGCAATTAGGGTATAGTGGCCCTGATAAAATTGATCACTGTTATTTCTTAGATGTAGTCACCCAAATCCAATAGTCTCACCACTGTAGGATTTTTTCCCAATGTAGCTTCTCACAGAAATGCCTTTTATATGTACAAGATATTGTGGGGAGGTATAATGATACTATTATCTCTCCTAGGACATTAAAATCAATGATAGATATTCATACATAACTAAGATTAAGGTCAAATATAGTAGTTACCATGTACGGGTGTGAATAAAATTAGTTAATGATAACAGAGGTTTGATTAGTGCCTGATACAAAGGGAGCATTGAATAAATGTTGGTTATTATTAGCTATTATTAGAAGGTGTGGTGCTTAAGTATCTTGAAAGATGGATCATATTTCTAAAAGAAAAGTTGCATAGAAAGGAAGAGGATGCATTAAGAAAACACAAGTATGCTTAAATAATGTTGAGGTTGTCTATATTGCCAGAGTCAGGTAAAAGATAATGGAAGGTCTTGGTTGTCTTGTTTAGATTGCCTAAGCTACATATAGATACTAAGACTTTGTGGTATTGAATTGCTGTAATTCAGGTGGTTCATTGAAAAAAAAAAATGTATCATTAAGGTGATGCATATTGAAGGGAAGAGAAATTGGTTAGTAAGATCTGACAGAAGGTTGTTGCTCCAAGCAGTGTAACTGTTCTAAAAGTGTTGAATAAAATGGTACCTCTGTAGAGTATCCATTAAAAAATCATGTTTATCCAAAGTAATTAATAATGTCAGGTAAAGGTTGCTATATAGCATTGCTTGGAAATAGGACACAAAAACTATAGTTTAATTTTTATTAAGATATTTACATGGGTATGTAAGATAGCAAAAGGGCCAGGAAGAAATAGATCAAAAAATAACCGATGGTCTCTTGATGGATTTGAGTGATTACAATGGTTTCCATTATATTTCTGTTTTCCAAAATGATTGTGTTATAATTTGGAAAAGAAGTTTAATAAATAGTCCAGTAATTTCTTTTAAAGAAAAGTTAATACAACTCCCCTTTTTCTTTCTTTCTTTCTTTCTTTCTTTTTTTTTTATTTAGAGAGAGCGTGGGAGCAGTTGGGGGGGGCTGGGGGGAGTGAGGGAGAGAGAATCTTAAGCAGGCTCCACAAGTGGAGCTCATTGATCATAACCTGAGCCAAAATCAAGAGTCAGACCTTAACCGACTAAGCCACCCAGATGCCCCAATACAACAAATCTTCTTAAATGGAATCCTGAAGTATAAAAAAGCTGTTCTGCTTAAAGTGGGGAAAGGCAATCTAAATTCCTTACAATTGGCTTAGTTGTGTTCTAACCTCTCAAGGGCTCTTCAGCATTTGGAATTCACTGTAGTCGTGTGAAATGGGTAGTAACAAAGAGTATGGCAGTATTTTTAGCTTTCTGAGTGTTGGAGTAAGGGAAAAAGAAATG
This sequence comes from Phoca vitulina, assembly GCF_004348235.1. Taxonomy (NCBI): domain Eukaryota; kingdom Metazoa; phylum Chordata; class Mammalia; order Carnivora; family Phocidae; genus Phoca; species Phoca vitulina. The sequence continues at coordinate 16,914,905 of NW_022589717.1, forward strand.
TCAGAGGAGCCTGGAGTTTTGAATTTTGTTATTTGGAGAATGGTACCAAATTAGGGAAGTCTTAACAAAGAGGTGGTTTTAGATGGGACTTAATCAGGTGACATTTCCATTCAACAGGTGGCAACACTACTGAAGCTTGGGAAACATGGGGGTGTGAGTGTGAGGATAATATGGAAAGATACTAGAAATCACTGAAAACATAACCTTGGTGAATATTGTACCTTTTGAGGAGGAAGAGGAACCAGGTGACTGATTAGGAGAGGACACTCAAGTAGGAGGGAAACCATTTCACGTGAATGTCTCAAAATCCAAGAAAGGAGCTAGTTTGAAGTATAAACAATGAAGTTTTATAAGTAGTGCAGAAAATCTCTTTATTTTTATTAAAGGAGGTTAAGAAATGAAATGGCTTCAAATTTTGTTTATATGGCATTAGTTCAAATATTGTTGAATGCTATCTAAATTTTTTGTACTTCATAAAATATTTTTTTCTTAAAAACATTTTTTCTTAAGGAATGTTGTATGGAAAATATTAGCTAATGTTGCTAATCTGAGGAAATCATTTGCTTCACTCATGTTGCAGTTCAGATGTGATTGACTCTAAATTAGTTTCTCTATTTGTAATTCTCTTAAATTAGTCCTCCAAGAGGGCAGCTTATTTTATCAAATGATCAAAATATTATCTTACTTTTTCTTTTTATAGAAAAGTTTCTTTTGATGCTACAATCAGTAAAGAGGGCATTTGCTATTGATTCTAGTCATCCCTGGCTTCATGAGTGTATGATTCGACTCTTTAGTACTGGTATGTTTTTTTGTTTTACATTACTTAAGTATTTGATTACAGTAGTTGATAGTGACTGTATAAGTAATCTATATAAGTTTGTCATAAACTCAGATCATTTTAAAGCTGTTACATTTTAAATTAGCTAAGGGGAAAAGCAGGGTTCTTTTCTTTGTGATGAAGGTCTTTAAGGCTAGAAATGTTATTTGATTTTGATACAGAATTGTTCAGTCCGAATATTTGAGAATCACCTTTGTTTCTGTTTCTAAAAAGTTACATGTGTGTTGAAATTTTGAATCATACTCATTGTGTAAAGCTTTTTAATAAATTCTTCTAAAATTGAAAAATCTCTGAAATTGACTAGCTATCTCCTTATTTATCTGTCTTCAGAATTCTTGGAGTCATAAAAGTTTTGTTACTAAATACAGATTTAAAAGAACTTTAAGGCAATCACTACTTTTCAAATATTTTCATAGTAAGATCCATATGTTACTTTTAATGTGAAGTAGAACTACAGAATTTTAGAGTGTAAAAGGTGGAATTTTATGCTAATTATTTTTCATTTTATAGTTGAGAAATCTAGGACCTTAAAAGATTAAATGACTTATTCAGGGTAACACAAATAATTAGTAATGAAGCAGGAATGATAGCTCAGGTTTTCATATTGTTCTTTCTACTACAAGACCTTTAAATTTAAAGTACTCCTGTAGTCAAGTGGTGGTGGTGTTTTGATTTTTAAGTGGCTCTTCGGAGAGGGGATATTGAATCTTTAATAGAACAATCTGCAAATACTGTTAAATTACCTATCTCATTGCTGAACACTCAGCCACATATGAATCCATACATATCTAAATAATGAGATTAAAACAGGCATCCCAGTCTTTTGAAAACTGCTAAATTGTCCTGATTAAGACCATTGTTTTGACTTCTAAGAAAAAGTAAAACCTTACTTAATTTATATTTATGCTTGTCAAAAAAAGATTCCTGTTATAGATACTAGAGATGTTTTTCAGTGTCTTAAATTATGGAAGTAATAAATAACCACCTTATAGAAAATAGAAGAAAGAATTGCTATATTTAGAGAAAATAAAAAAATTTGTTTCTCGTCTTTATGTATTCTTTTTGAAATTGTGAGTCAGAAAATGAAGGCCAGGAGTAATGGTCTTAAATCCTTTCTTGGTTAGGATGGAGTGCACTTAAGCTGTTTTCAAAATTAAAATACACACTTTATTTTGTATAATCAACTCTTTCCTAAAAGGTAGTAAAATAATACATATAAATCCTCTGGATTTGGAGATTTCCCTTTGAAATAGGAATTAAAAGTGGCATATCTAAATATATTTGCTTATAGTATGGGTGTGGATTGATGAACATACAACTGTTTCCTTGGAACAGTTGTTTCAGGAATTAAAATGCTCACGGACTTCAGAAGAACAAAGGCAGGATGGTCCTGATGTAAAGGTAGAATTATGTAGTGTCCCTTTCAGCTTTGCGCATTGCTCCAGATGTTTAGCTGACAGCATTGTCAGGAGTTACAAAGTAATCCTTATTTTGACTAAATTTAGGCAGTAAAGTAAAGTGATAATTTGGAGTGATAAAGATGCACGGTTCTTACCTTTGTTAAGAACAGGTGTGTACTGTATAGAGCTATTTGTGAAACTACAGAAGCACAGAGTTAGGGCATCTTTGATATACCCCACAGGGTTCCTTTAACTAATATATTTGGTACTTTAAAAAAATTAACTTTGAAGTAATTTTTCTTTTTTTCTTTTTTTTTTTTAAGATTTTTATTTGTTCATTTGACAGAGAGACAGCAAGAGAGGGAACACAAGCAGGGGGAGCGGGAGAGGGAGAAGCAGGCTTCCTGCTGAGCGGGGAGCCCGATGTGGGGCTCGATCCTAGGATCCTGGGATCATGACCTGAGCCGAAGGCAGATGCTTAACGACTGAGCCACTCAGGTGCCCCTGAAGTAATTTTTCAAGAACACATTTGTCATGTCAAGTTATATTGTACTAACTCCTTCTTTACAAAGAAATTCCCACAGTAACACCTTTCTGGGAGGTATGGGGATAAAAAGGAGCGCCAATACCTATTTTATTAATAATAGAAACTTCTCTAAATAAATATACTCATTTTAGTCTGGTTATGAGTACCCTCCATATCTTCAGAATGTTGTTATAGTACCAGTGTAATTAGTATCTGCTACATAAAGTAATTTACCAGATAGGTCATCTTCCTCTCCCCCTTTTAATTATGAAGATGATTTTCAAATTATTCTTTTTTTTTTTTTTTTAAGTTGTAGGACTTAGAGCAATTTAAACTACATTTCTGTTCAGTGCTAAGTAAAAGATAGGAGCTTTGGTATTCAGTTTTACTATTTGCTTACAATGCTTTTAAAATAACTGGTCATCTTGTTCTGCAGTGAATCTTTTGTCTTTTCCTCTCTCATTTGTACAAACTCCTTTCTTTTATCTGCAGATTATTTTTCTTCTGTACTTATGCATTTCTCTCCTAAAAACTTCATTAATACTCTCATTTACCTACTTCACTGTTTTGAGTGGTAATCACTTAGTAGGTTGTGCTTTAACCTAGTAGTGAGTAGTCTTTATCTCACACAAAATATGAGCATTTTCTACCCAAATTATTAACAAAAATGCCAGCTAGCCTAGGAACAAGGGAAATTCTTTTTGCTAAGAATCAGCCCCTTTTCAGTGCGACTTTTAAACCATTGATGATTACTAAATTAATTTAACCTGCAGTAAGCTAATAGCATGAACCAAACATTAATTTTAAGATGTCAAAAGACTCCAATCAAAAGCCTCTTAGAGAAGGTTTTATTACCCTTCCCTCAGTCAAGTATTACTTTTCCATGATTCACAAGACATTATTGTGTCAGAAGATAACAAGGAAGATAAATAGTCTGGGATTTTTTATTTTCCTGAGACTTCAATATTTTTTGTTAATCACTTTCAGAGGATTTTTAGATTGATCCCACAGCCCACTAGTCTTTAGCAATAAAAGCTTATCTAATAGACCTGTGACATTTGAGGTTGCTCCGTTCCTTAAAGATACAGGTAAAATTGCATTCTGTAGAGTTCCATGCAGCATCCTGAGTTACACTGCAGCAGATTTTTTGTTGTTGTTGTAATTAGTTAGTATCTTCCTAGAAATTACAGTTCCAATCTACATAATGTAGGGGAGCAAACAGAGTCAGCCTCTAACATTTTGTGATTTAGTGAGGAAATGTTTTTGGAAGTAGCTATTAGTGGAAGTTAGGAGTTACATAAATATTTCCTTTTTATATATCCTGTGTGTGTATATATATATATATATTTGTTTTTAATTGTGTGGGCTTTTTTTTTTTTAAAGCAGTTTGATTTTTCTGGGGAGATGGTTTTAATCTGAGGAAAACAAATTTAATAAAGGTAATAAAAAACATGAAAAGCTTAGCTTCCACCTATAACCAACTCTAATGTAACTATACAGTTACTTTCCCATCTACATATAGTGTCCGGAAAGCACTTCATGGAAACCAACAAGGCTTGTGGAAATAACATATTTTATAGAAAACCTGTGGTTTTGACATAATGTTCATTGTAATTGGCTGTAATCTATTTTACCAACTTTTCTTTCAGTTCTCTCTGCACTCCTGCCTCCCCTGAAAAACAAATACTAATAAATTGCAAAAGCCAAGTTGAAAGTACAGCTGTAATGGAGGTTAAGCTAAATTCTTTAATAACTCATTTAATTGGGAAAAAAAAACACACCTCATTTAATTGAACCACTCAATTCTATAGAATGATAGAGGAAATGTTATTTAACCAACAAAGGGCATATCAATCAATTATTCAGGTACATAATAATTATGTGTAGAATATTTCATACAGATGTTTACTACTCAAGAGTTCAGTGTTTTTTAAACTTAGGGTAGTGATCCATTGGGGAGATAATGAAGGCAGTTTAGTGAGTCATTACTACCATTTGAAAATGTAAAATAGAATAGAGTAGAAAATAACAGAATGCGTAGCACAAAGTTAGGGTTAGTGTTCTGTGCAACTTTTGCTTCACATGAGTTATGTATATATAGGATACATATTCATCAGTACAGCATTTGAAAGTGACCACCATGGTTCCCAACCATAATTAACAATTTATCAAATTATATATTTAGCTATTATATAATTAGCTCTTTTATATATAACTTTTCCTTACTGTGATCATTTTAGGTTGGGTATTTCCTCAATTTTACAGATCAAGAAGTAAGTTCAGAGAGGTTGTGACTTGTCCAAGCCTAGATCCATACCCAGGTCTGTCTGGCTCAAAGCTTCAGACTGTCTCTCTATACCAAAATAATAATGAAAAAAAAAAAAAAAAGCATACTAAAATTCAGTCCAGAGAGCTTCGGGGGTCAGCTTTTCCATCTCTAAATCCCAAGCTCTGGGAATATGATTACTAGCATGTATTCCTTACAGGAAAATACTTTGGTGGTCCTTTGGAATTTACTATATAGTGATAACTCAGTTTACATAGCCCCTGCAAATAAAGGTCAATGAAGTCAATCATGTTTTCTTTTAAAATTGATAAATTTTGTAATGCCTTACTTGGGTATAGAAGATGGAGGTGAGGAAAATTCTGTTTTCTTCAGCACTGCATAATTACTGTGACAGTATTTATCAGGTAGGTGTCATCAAAGCCCCTAGTTTACAGACTTGATTTAAAGTTGAGGGGGGCAGCCCCTAGGGGCTTAGAAGGCTACAGAATTAACATCTTTCATTATCTGTTTTGCTTTTTTTTTTTTTTCCCCTGAAAATGCATCGTTTATCAATGAAATGTCTTTGAATGCCGGTAGAAAATCATTAGATTATTCTGCTGACACACATTCTTTACATTTATATAATAAGCTCTTTAAATGTTGAATTATAAGTAGGTTCATCTAGTTTTTGCATATAATTATTTCATTGTACTCTTCAAGTAAATAATTTTTTTAACTTCTGCAAACTGTATCAGAGTATCTACTAATTGAGTTTGTTTTTAATTTGTTCAGCAGTGTGTGAAAGTAAAGATTTACCTGATACAGTTAGAACAGTATTAAAACAAGAAATGAATCGTCTTTTTGGAGCAACAAATCCAAAGAATTTTAATGAAACTTTTCTGAAAAGGAATTCTGATTCATTGCCACACAGATTATCAGGTAATCACTTTATTTTCTTTTTATCTTAGCCTTCTAAAACAATTTCAGTTTTTATCTTAATGGATCAGTGACAAGGTTACACATTTCTCACATGGAAGAGGCATTGTGATTATCTCACATTTTGATCTTATGAAAATAGGCAGCTTAAATATGCTTCCTATAAATTTTTAAATTTCTTAGACAAAATTATTACTGTGAAACAAGGTCAGTAGTTTCTCCTGGTTCAGCATAGTCTTTACGACAAAGCAAGTATACTGCATGTAGCTGTATATTACATATCATGAAGGAGGGAGGAGCTTTCTATTTTTTTTCTTTCTCCCTTCAACATGCTCTTAAAATTCACTTGGATGTGACCATCATCATCTATTTCTCATGCTTATGTAAGATATTAAACTGAACAGTGCAAAGCACCTGAAACCATTTCACAGGCAGGGGTCTGTGCTAGCAGTCCAAAGCCTGGATTTGATGGGACCATGTGGGTAGTGCTTTAGTAGGATGCTTTTAGAATACCTGGCTAAGAAGCCCAGCAGCTTTGTATGCCTTTGTGGAATTCTGAATTCAGCTTTTTGGCTCATACCATCAAGGTTGGGTATCTCCCTCCTCCCACATCCTCACCCCAACCACATTTAGTGGAGTATTCCCCTCAGTCCCAAATTATGTTCATTTTAGAAAGAAGAAAACTATCCATGGTCCCACTACACAAAGACAACTATTATTAGAATATTTTATTTCTTCATAGTTTTTTTTACTTTAATCGTAGTTAGGCTATTTTTGGTCTATCCTCTCAGGGTTTTTTATTTTTTTAAACAGTGTTTCAAATGGCTGTTCGCATTTTTCTAATAAAGTGCCATATATGTTACATTTATATTTGAATGGATGGAGGATAAGATGCTGGTTTTACTTTTAAATAAAAACAAATTTCCTTTTTTCTTCTCCTTTAGCTGCCAAAATGGTATATTATTTAGATCCTTCTAGTCAGAAGCGAGCTATAGAGTTGGCAACAACACTTGATGAATCCCTCACTAACAGAAACCTCCAGGTAAAGAGTTTCTCATAATCTCTATTAAGAATACCTGACTACTTTCAGTTTCTCTTTAAACGAAGAGAATAATTTTCATCAAATAATTGTTTTTGTTATTTATGTGTACTGTTTACCAAACAGTTATGAATCCATATCAGAAACTAACCTCATCTTAAATTTATTTAGGATTGTCTGTGTGTGCACACATACACAGCAGGCTCCTTGGCATTCAAGAACTAGTTCCACATCTATATTTTTTTCTAGAAATATGTTTTAGTAAAATCATGTATGTATTCCACAGTTAATTTTAGATTTCAGTTCATATCTGTGCATTTTTAAAAAAATACTTATTTTAGAGAGAGTGAGAGAGAGGGCGTGCATGAGTGGGGGGAGGGAGAATCCCAAGCAGACTCCCCACGCAGGGCAGCTCAGTCTCACCACCCCGAGATCCTGAACCGAGCCAAAATCAAGAGTCGGATGCCCATCCAACCAAGCCACGTAGGCGCCTCCATATCTGCATTTCTGAGCAAACAGTGGTCTCCAGGAAGATTTTTTTTTTTTAAGATTGATTTATTTACTGATTGAGAGAGTGCGCATGCGTGCATGCAGGAGGGCTTGGGAGGGGCAGAGGAAGAAGAGACTATTTAGCAGACTCATACTGAGCCCCATGCATGGCTGGATATCACCACCCTGAGATCATCACCTGAGCTGAAACCAAGAGTCAGTCGCTTAACTGCACCACAGGCACCTCCTCAGTGAAGATTCTGGCATATTGAAGATGTATATGCCAGGGGTCAAATTAAAACACTCATTTTATAACTTGCAATGTAACATGAGATTAAGTAGAGTAAAAGATATATGGGTGTGTTGCAAAATACAGATTCTAGTTTAGACTAAAAACAAAGGACATAGTGCTACTTCCTGTGATAATTGGCCAGATAAAATAAGCATTTGATATATTCCTTTAATAGCAAATGAAGGAAATATCTTCAAGAAACATTTGACTTGTTGATTGCTAATTAATACATCATTTAGATTAGAACATTTCTAGACTGGCGAAGGTGTTGGATATTATATGTCTGCAAACTACATAATGTTTTCCAAGTGAAAAGATAAAGAAATAAAACATGGGAAATGCAAGTCAACATGAAATATTTTCAGATAGAAGATATACTGAGGAGTTTGGTTGAAACAGTTACCAAGTTTTATGAACAAATTTTTCTTGCATGTATGCCCTTTGGTTTGAGACTTCCTTTCCTGCTTAGTTAGTGGAGAAACCTACAATTTGAATACAAGGGTGAAAAGCAATGTTTGATATTGCCAACTGTCTCTAAGCCTCTTAAAAAAAAACAAAACAAAACTGTAAAAGGTTTAAGTAACTGATGTTACCATAGAAATTTTGACATTTGTACACAGGGCCAGCCGGGGCTGAGGCAGGGTTGCAACCTAGGGTCGAGCACTTGCTCGGAGTGAGTGTGTCTTTAAATGCAGTACCCTACCACTTTGCTTGCCCAACATTAGTCCTGGCCCTGTTTATAAATTCATCCTTTTGTGTAAACCCTGCAATTCCAAAGAAGCTAATTCTTATGGAATGTATATGTGGGAGTTAAATGCTTTTGTGTATCTTAAATATGTACGTTTGCCTTTTGTTTAGAAAATCTGTGGATAATGAAATGTCTAATGAATTCACAGTAAAAACTTATTTTTTGACAACTTATAACATGACCTTTTCTCTTTCTTTAGACATGTATGGAGGTATTAGAAGCCTTGTGTGATGGTAGCCTAGGAGACTGTAAAGAAGCTGCTGAAGTTTATAGAGCAAATTGTCATAAGCTTTTCCCTTATGCTTTGGCTTTCATGCCTCCTGGATATGAAGAGGATATGAAGATCACAGTTAATGGAGATAGTTCTGCAGAAACTGAAGAACTGGCCAATGAAATTTGAACATCATTAAACAAGCAAATGGAATGACTTTGGACCATATCTAGTGTATAATATTTTTGTCACGCACCTGCTGCATTGCTCTAACTTACACAGAATGAGAAGAGTAAATGTTCTTGCCTTCAAATAGTGTTTTACGTTTTTTATCCTGCTGAAAAAGTATATATAAAATATCTAACATATTACAGGATATAGGTTCAGTTTCTTAAAAAATTAAAAGCTGCTAAAATTGAGGGATTAAAAAAAGATACCTTATTCTATTCCTACCTACCCACCCATGTTTTTTAACTAATTTATATAAAATCTGGAGGCTGTTACAGCTAACAAAGCAGGTGTGTGGCAGAAATATTACTTTAAAATTTGTCTTGTGAGATTTTACTATATCTCAGACAGCATAAACGCTGTTTTAGCACTGGATTCTTTCACTGAGCACAAAGAGTTGTTGGGGCTTTAGCATCTGACTGATTTTGTTACGGGGTTGATTCTGACCATAGGAAGTATGCAATGTGAATCACTATTTACAGAGAAACCTACAACAGATGCTTGATGTTGTAGAAGCTGGGACATATAGATACCAAGCAGAATTATAAGAAACCTAGAGGGTGTTCAATACGCTTGTTGTGTTTCCAAAATTCACTGTACATGATCAGTTTGGTGTTCTTGTACCACAGTTTTTAACTGAAGGAACCAGTTGGAACAATCTCAATTTTAACTAAAACTTGAAGAACTAAAATAGCAATGCAAACCTTTCAGCATTGTTTTTGGCCAAACTTGTTAAAACTGTAATGCAAGAACCAAATGCACTGTGATGTGGCACCAACTAATTAGCACGCATGAATTTTTTCACCCAAGAGTGAAAAAAGAAAATCTACCATGGCTTGAAGTTAAAGAGCAGAACTCCTGACTACCATTCTATGACTGATCAAGAGACTAATAGTTAAAAACCTCAGCAGGCCTTGTTCACGATATGCAGAAAAAAAGTGCTGCAGTTTAGATACCTCTGGAATTTTTCCACAGTGTCACAGGTTTGTAATACTTGAAGCCCTACATTTCTAAGAATATATTTCTTGCTCAGTTGTTTCAGGCAAGCCCAAGACTTTGTAATTTTTAAAGGGCCCAAGATTTTTTTTTTCAATAACAGACCAGCTTCTTTTTCCTGCAGTTACAGATGTAATTTCCTTTTTGTTGTCAAACATAAGGTACCAAATATGATGCAATAAATTGTTTTGAAAAACAGTTGTGTGAATATTTCAACTAATCTGTGTTGGGCTTCTGTGAAAACACACAGGTGGAAACAGAGGTGCAAGCCAGAGGCAATGTAATGTGCTGTACAGCTAGTGCCGAGGGGAGCGTTCAGGATGGGCCGAGGGCCGATGTCAGGGGAACTCCGTAATGCAGGGGTAGTGCCGTTCCTGCACTAAGATTTCATTGAGGGCTAGGATGGTGGCAGGTGAATGTAATTCCTAACTCATCATTTGAAAGGAAAGCTGAAAACTGCAATTTTGATGGAGAAAATGAGCCTTAAAATGTTAAACCTGTATACTGAGAACTGGCCTCAGGCTCAATATTCTCATTGCATTTGCAAGATTTAAGCAAATTAAGTAAAGTGAATCAGTTGTATATATAATTGACCTTTTTTTGTGGTACTTTTAGTTTATAGGACGTATATTCTAAAGGGAATTTTCAGGAGACCTTATCCTTCTACTGATTGAACAGTTGTGCTAAACTCAACCTTTCATAGTACGTGACCTGCATTCCGCGTCCCAGTCTAACGATTTAGTGATGTAAAGAGAAGTACAAACTGAACTCCAGTGCTTTGTTCTGTTTTCTTAACCGGCCCTGTCTCAGGAACATCTTAACAGATGGCAAAAAAACAAACTTTTTTTCAACTTCTCCTATGAGTGGCAACTGAAGTTCTTATTGTTGGGAAAGAACACTAGTGCTACCTCTGCCACTACTGAGGTGTTGGGAGGAGGCGCCAGCCATATACTAGGGGGTGTGTGTGTGAATTATGTTTAAACTCTACTGTATATTGAAATGGAATTCATATATTTGTCTTGATAATGTTCAAATGATGTAGATTGTCTTAGAATGAAAATTCGTAACTACTCAGAACTCCTGATGCAGATGCCACCGTGAGGAGCTGAATTCCTAACGTGTATATTGTACTCCAACCCAATTTTACTGGAACTATTGAATAAATATTTTATTTTCTTTCAGGTTTACTTGATAGTGGATACATTGTCTGGTGTCAGAGGACCTTGACAGGGTTCATTTTATGTCCAGACAGCACCCCTAAAACATTGTACTGTACTGTCTTGCTCTGAGTAGTATCAGCTGGGTCATCTCACATTTGCCTCATCACTCTATTAATTCCAAATGATACTGTGGGGGAAAACAGGGTTAGAAAAACAAGTGGGGAAGAAATGCAGTGATGTTGTATTCTAAACAAGTGCCTTATGTTTATTGCTGAGAACTGGTGTTATCAACCCTTTTCAGAAGAAAGGGTCCCTTGACCTGTATTAACATAGGAAAGTAAAGTTATTTTTGTTTTTCTTTATATTTACTACTCTTGTCATTTCTCATTTAAAAAACAAATTCTGACGAGGTTAGTTTACTCAGCTTTAATTAGATAGTTGAGTCCTACATTTTCAACATTTTTCTGTATTTATTATGCACAAAAATAAAGTGTGATCTATAATAGCATGGCTAAAAGTAGTCCCAATATTAGTGAATAGCTTTTCTGTGGGTTTTATCAGGCCCTTGTTTTCCAGTGATGTTTGTACTCCATGGTGTGTTGCTGTTAGAGCTGTGAAATGAAAGCTGTGATTGTAAGAGGAGGCCAGAAAAGTGTGGTCTAGTTTCAGGTAGGTGGTGATAAATTCAGGGAATTCTCTCTCCTGCACAATTTCTAGGAATATTCCAGTTGCCATGTGTAGCGTCTGGGAAAAGGTAAAAAGTGAAGTGTTAAATTTTCTTACGAGATACATATATACTTAGTAATTACTAGCCTTAAATTTTGAAATAACTCTTACTAAGAAATGAGTTCAAAGAAAGACTGACCTGTCAGATGGAAGGTAGTCTTCCTGTTCTAGCTCATGCGCCACTTTAAGTTACAGGCACGGTTTCTTGATGCCATCCAGCTATCGTCTAAACTTTGTTGAGTCCACTGCCAAAACTAAATTAAAAACAAAGTCACATGAAATGGCTGTATTGCCCCATAGGGAGCTGAAACCTTAAGTTTTGTTCCAATTTTGATGATTAGAAATCTCACTACTTGTAGCAATAAAACATTTTTGGAAAAGGTTATTGTTCTTTATTGAATTGCACTTTAACCTTTTTTAGTATGCAACCTACAGGGTGGATGTTAAAAGTATTGGTAGTGTGCAGGAGGTTCTGGAGAAAATGCTGACTTCAGTAAAGCAGAAGAGTATCTTACGTACTGTAGGTTACACAGCTGAGTTAACACTGCTGCCTCCATCAAGACCTACTCCTTTTATGATGACATAAAGATGGGCAGGCGGAAAGGGAGCAGTATGTGGTAGAAAGCGGGTCTTCAAGGTTTCTAGCCTCAGTTTATCCAGTTGCCTTTGAAATGACACCATCGTGGAATTGTAGCCAGAAGAAAAAATCAGTACTGTTTAAATTAGAACTTTTACTAAATTGTCAATGATAGTTAAGCTTGCAGTATTAATGTTCAGCGCTATAGAGTTCTAGATGCCAAAAACAGAATATAGACTTTGTTTCAAGGTGGCCTGTAAAGCAAAAGTAAAGTTGACATTTGGCAATCTAACAAAGACTGTAATGTAGTTCTTATATTTTTTATATTAGGCCTTGTGTCTATTTTAACAGTCTGTATTATTTCACACAAGTGGTACAATTCTTAAAAATAGTGATCTTGAATATGTGATAAAATTTTCCTGTGATATATAAAGATTCTGCTGTTGCTAAATCAAGTTGGTCTCAGTAAGTACAAACTATCCTCTTATTTAGAAACAGCATAGGAGCAAAGAGATTTTTGGAATATGATTTGGGTCCCCTGGCTTGCTTTCAGCTAGTAATTACATTTGCCGCCTTGTGCATTGTCTTTAACAAACAAGAAGCCTTTCTCCACACCATTCTGTTATCTTTCCAGTCTAGTTTCCTAATGGGCTTTTATGAACTTGCCACTTGTTTACTTCATCTGCAAGTTTATCAGGTCCATTGCCTAGTGCTTGATGCTTCATCACAATTGAGATAGGTGCTGGGTTTTCTAAAGTGTTTTTCCAAAACTCTATGTTTCTTCATTAATAATAATTAAATTACCTACCACTTTTTATCTTTCTTTCAAACTACTTATTTGCCTTCAAGTAGTCAGACTGCTGGTTGATATCTTTAAAAATGAAAAGGAAGCCATTTAAAGAAGTAAATAATAAACATCTCCCAGATCCTTTAAGTACTGAACTATGAAATACGAAATACTAATTCTTCCCTTCATTAACTTTTAATAAATTTACTATGCATTAATAACAGTAATAGAAGTATTCAGAAACATGTATTCAGCTAGCATTGTTTACTGTTAGCATAATTTGCTTAGATCTGATGTAGAGTATTCCCATTCATCATCTTGCGCCTCTGTTGGTCTTCAGGAATTTCCTCAAAATACCACAGATCCATTATATTTTACTTATGTTGAATACATTTCTCACATCTAATTCTTGTTTTTTTCCCTGTAGTTTGTCAATGGAATGGTTGTGACTGGCCTTGTAGGAAGCAGATGACTGGAGGACCATCCTCTTTTTCAGTTGCCTGTTCATTGTCGCATAAGTTGGCAGTGAATCTACTCATCCTTCATGTCTTTAGCAACCAGCCACCCAGGTAACATCACAGCCAGTGGAATTAAGTCACTACAGAGATTGGCATTCAGTAGTTGCTTTTCATCTTTCCAACACACACCAACCACCTACCTAGAAAGCTCTGTTATCTATAGCCTACTATCTCTACTTTGATTACAAGTAAGGAGACACTGGGGTAGGGTCTGCAATGGTCATTTCTAGACACATGATGTATAGCCAGTATTAATCACAACCAGAAGCTGTTGTCCATAGTTGATCTTTATTTAGGATAGGCAATTGAATCCTTTTATGTCATAAACTTAACCCTGTTTATTAAAATCCCAGGGGCTATTTAAAAAACAAACAACCCTCAATAGCTGGGCCTACCTGCAGAGATTCTGATTTGAATGATGTGGAGTCAGGCCCGGGCACGGGTCATCATCTCCTTTTCCCCGCACCCCCAGTGATTTTAAGGTGTATCCAAAGTCGAGGTCCACTGTCCTTGATGAAATTTAAAATATTTTATAGTACTGAGTTTTTTCCTTAGATTGAAGAAGCAAGCAACTGTGTAAATGCGAAAAGATTTAACTTTCCCCCATCTTACATTAAAGGGGAAGAACTTAGGTTTGAATTTTCCATCAAGAGCTTTCGGTTATTTTCAAAGTCCGTGGTTTTCCCTACTTAACCATGCTGCTGCTGTACTACTGGAGACGCTAGCATTCGAAGAAAAAAAAAGTCACTTCACAGTTTGGTTGGATGTCCTGGTAGCTTGTCTCCATTGAAGCAACTCATAAAACATAATTGCCATGGAGAGAGATGCTTGAGTTTTTGAGTGGATGAGTACCAAAGCAAAGCATAGGCTTTTAAATAAGAAGGGTGCTAGATCGTACTCCCTGGAAATCCATGCATCCCGAACCCCCAATCAAATACATGTCCCTAAAGGACTGCATTTTATATAAACAAGTGGGTTACTATTACAGATCTCGGATGTGAAAGGAACCATGATTCTTGGAAAGACAGAATTCAAAGCTAAATGTTGGCCTGTTAGTGTAGAACCTGGAAAGGAGATTTACATAATACACAATCCTATATCAAACTATAACCTGCTTTGTGAGATCTGTTGAAATAATATTCTGGGTAGATATCCCAAATCTATCCAATCTAGTGTTTTTCTATAGTAAAAAAGGAATAGTTTTATAGACAAGCCTCAATTCTGTCTAGCTTGTTCTTGGCTGGTTAAAGGATTTGATAAATGAGTCTGGTTTTAATACTGTTTGTCGCCATTCTTGAGTTCGTAGAGATGGATGATCTTCCCTCACCTTTACAAACTGGAAAATCTAAATTGTGTTAGTCTCTTCACATAGAAGCCTGGCCTTATGCGTTACTTTTCTCTGATCCTTGTGACTAAATGCCCACTTTGTGGCTTGGTACAATAGTGTGATGTAGTTGAGAACATAAGCTTTTAGGTGAGACAGAACTAGGTTTAACTCCTGGTTCAGGTCCCTTAGGCAAGATAATAGGAATTTCTAGTTCATAGTTGGAAGGATTAAGTAACATAGATACTGTGTAGAAAGTGATTAGCACAAGGCCTGACACATGGTAAGCATTCATTATACTCGTATTTGCAAAAGGATGTTCTTTTCTGTTTGTCAGTATTCGACTTGGTTATCCTTATTTGTTGACTGCAGTACATGGTGCCAGCATATTCAGGAAATAGTTTATAATCTTTTCCTAGATACTAACAGCTCAGTTTTTTTTGTTTTTTTCCCTAGTATTTTACTTCACACTTGGGAGAACTTTACATTGTTTTGCCTTTTCTCACAGTAGAGAAAACCACCTGTAATACCTCCATCCTTCAATGATCGTTTTGACATTCATGGAAACTTTTCACTAGTGTTATCGAACTTGACGGATTTCTTGATGCTACAGTTTAAAGTTATTTAGAAGATGTGGAATTAGGCCAGTCCCAGTGTCCTTCCTTCTATCTATCCAGTAGTTAATGAATGCCTACTACCCCCCAGGAATTGTGCTTCATATTGGGAATAGATGACATAGACCTTGGTCTCACATTTTTTACCGGCTAGTAAAGGAGACAGACAAATCAAGAAATGAGTGCAGCAGCAATTTATAAACCCCTAGAGTCAGTACTCATTTCTTTTTGGATGGACTAGGAAAGCTTGACAGAATATTCACTAGAGTTTGGAAAGAGAAAGACCAGTTTCTTAGATAATAGCATGTACCTAAAGGCACAGATACATGAAACATATATTCAGGGACTATGTAAATTAGTGAGAATAGAATCTAGGAAATGAGGCTAGGGCTCAGATTAAAGTGTGTTAGATGACTTACTAAAAGACTTGATTTGGCTTTGTATAAACAGAGGACAGTTACTGAAGAAATAGGGAAGGGTATGTAAGAATTCTGCTAGCAATGTGATCATGAGGGCGGGGAGAAAGATTGGAGGCACCAAAACTAATCACAACACTCGAGTTGAGCTGATGAAGAATAGCTGTCACTGAGCTCTTACTATGTGCTGGGCAATGTAGTGGGCACTTTGCATTTGTTAGCTCATTTAATCCTTGAAGAGACCACATGACGTAGGTATCGTTCCCATTTAACAGAAAACTTGAGGATCATAATTTGCTCATGGTGACACAGTTTATAAGTGATAAAAATCTGCATTCAAGCCCAGGTGTGTTTAACACCAAAGTGCTTGCTTCTGATCACTATAACCTCTCGCAAAAAGTGGTAAGGACAACAATAGTAAGTATGGGGAGGAGAGCAAGATGCAAGAGATGTTAAGGAGGTGGGACCTACCGGGTGCTTGGGTGGCTCAGTTGGTTAAGCATCTGCTTTTGGCTCAGGTCATGATCCCAGGGTTCTGGGATCGAGTCCCATGTCGGGCTCCCTGCTCTGCAGGAAATCTGTTCTCCCTCTGCCCCTCCCCCTACTCGTTCTCTCAGTCTCTCTGTCTCTCAAATAAAATCTTAAAAAAAAAAAGGTGGGACCTAGATCAGCTGACTTGTTGGAGGGGAAGAGGGCAGTGCATGGAGAAGTAAAAATTAATGATGTCCAGGGTTTAGGCATGAAACACTTTGTCTTTGACAGTATCATTAAACAGTAAGAGTTGGGAAGAAGAAATTGAGGGGAAAAGAGAGGTCTTTTCAGAATGAATTTTAGGTGTTTATAGGACATGTAAGTCCCATAAGATTAGTAGGCAGCTAGGTATATGGGTCTAAAATTTAGAAGAGAGGTGATTTATAGATTTTGAAGAATTAGTTGTGAGTAGTGTAGCCTGGACAAGACTGCTCAAAAGGGAATAAACAAAGATGATGACTTGCAAATGCCAAGAGAAGTGGGTAGAGGAAGAGAAGCTAGCAAAAGAGACCAAGAAATTATTATTATCAGAAAGTTAGGAGAAGTAGAAGATGATAATGTCGGGGAATCAAAGTTCTTCAACAATTAGGATCAATGGGGTCAAATCAAGTTATTATAATTTGCATCAGTCAAGGTGGTAACATTTTAGAGGTCTGAATATCATGTTGGTGAGGATGTTGAAAAATAACATAGAACTCTCAGGTACCATCTTCTGGAGTATAAATTGATATAATCATTATGAGGGCAATTTGGCAATATTCATTTACTAAAATTAAACGTGTGCATACCCCTATGAACCAGCAATTCCACTAGGATATATATACACACACATATAGATACCCTGTAAACATTCCTACATATTTGCCAGAGAGACATGGAAGAATGTTCATCACACTATTGTTTATAATAATGAAATTTGAAAATAAAGTGTCTGTGACATAAAAATGGGTAAGTTGTGCTATATTCATTTAATGGAATGCTGTACAGTTAAAATGAATAAGCCAGCATTAAGTGAATCAAGAATTTGGTGATTTAAAAAAAAAAAAAAGGGCAAGTTAAATGGCGTATTATATTTCTTAAATGTACATTTATTAATGTAAGACAGTACTGTGTGGTTTATGAATATATTAGTTTAAAGGGGTGCCTGGCTGGCTCATTCAGTGGAGCACGTGACTCTTGATCTTGGGGTTGTAAGTTCGAGCCTCACGTTGGGTATAGAGATTACTTAAAAATAAAATCTCTAAAAAAATAATATAAAGGTTTAAAAACAGGTTTGGGAATTATAAACACAAACTTCAGGACAGAGGTTCTCTATAGGAGGGAAAGGCACATAGGTAGCCTATAATTTTTGTTTCTTCAAAAATATTCTTAAATGTGGCAAAATTAAGTTTTGATGTCTTTGTTAAATTTGGGTCTGTATAGGATACTTTCTTAAAGTTAAATAAAACATTTTTATTTTTTATACCCCACTAAAAAAATAGGTAGATAAAAATGCCTCTACAATTGAAACAGAATTTCCTTTTTTTTTTTTTTTTTTTTTTAGGGGGGAGAGGCAGAAGGAAAGTGGGCGAGAATCTTAAGCAGGCTCCGTGTCCAGTGCAGAGCCTGACATGGGGCTCAATCTCACAACCCTGAGATCATGACCTGAGCTGAAATCAAGAGTCAGATGCTTAACTGACTGAGCCATCCAGGTGCTTCAAATTTTTCTTTGGTATTTTTACTGATTTACTAAGAATGAGAAAATGAAGGGAAGACCACCAGGATATGTGACATAATTTTTCAGGGGGAGAAGTGGCTCCCATAATATCTAAAACATTATTACCCTTTGTAATTACTCATATATAGGTAAAATCCCTTCTTTACAGATGAAGATACGTGTCTCAGAGATGTTAAATGACTTGCTAAGGGCACCCAGCTGGTGGTAGTGCGAGCGCTGCGTTAGGTGTTCAGGGCACAGACCTGTAGATGTTAGAACAGGAACTTGAACCCAGGTTTTTTGTTTCAAGGCAAACAAAACTATGTATGGTGTGTTCCTGGATCCTACTGTTTTGCTCAGAGAGCTATTAGTGAAGTTAAATGTCTTGTGTTATTTAGACCTCCCTGAGAAGAAAGAATTGTTGAAATGAAGTACGGGTATTTTCTAAACTATGCGTTTTTATACAGTATCTGTTTGTCCCTTTTGATAGATACAACATACTTTATGCTGACAGAACTTTATGTTTCAAACATATCTTTTTTTTTTTTCATAAACCCCTGTTGTGGTGGCATTTGGATTTCCTTTTGCAGTGAGAAAGTGCATCTTTAAGATGGTGAAGATAGGTGTTTAAGATCATTTACCAATTCCATGAATTAGAACTACCATCCCTGTATCCCTCAAGTGAAATACAGTGTCCTGCAAAAGAAACCACTCTAGTGGATAAGAGGCCAGTAGTAAAGTGGTCAAGAGCTGTATGTTATAGATGTATTGATTATCAGAGATTGCCAGGCTTCCTTGTCTTTGTACCTGGATCATGTTAACCCTTCAAATCTCAATTTATCTCGTCATTTTCTAGGAGATTTCAACATTCATGTGGATGATCTGTCAAATACCCAAGTATCACAGTTCCAAGGCCACTTCAACCCATTTCCCTTGGCCATACTCCCTACTTTGTTATAAAATAGTTCTGAGTGATTTCTTTTTTTTTTTTTTTTTAAAGATTTTATTTATTTATTTGACAGAGAGGTAGCGAGAGCAGGAACACAAGCAGGGGGAGTGGGAGAGGGAGAAGCAGGCTTCCTGCCGAGCAGGGAGCCCGATGTGGGACTCGATCCCAGGACCCTGGGATCATGACCTGAGCCGAAGGCAGACGCTTAACGACTGAGCCATCCAGGCGCCCAGTTCTGAGTGATTTCAATACCCTTCTCCCATCCATATTACCCCCAGTATGCCTGATCTAGAGTCTCATCAAGAGCTCTATTCCTGTAATATTGCCTTCCAGTTTATTCTTGGTCCCACTTACTTCCATATCTGGCCTTGATCTCTTAATTGGTCACATGACCTGCTCTCTCACCAGTGCTTTCCATCCCCTTCTATATTTTTCCTTTTCTGGTATCTCTCTCCCAAAGCACATTTCTAGAACGGTGCTATATTCTGCCTGGCATCAATGCCCTCAACTCCCTTCCTCCTTGTCTTTCTCCTCTGTTATCCAACTCACAATTCTGGATCAGTCCTATAATATGCCTGGCCCTATAAACCATTCAGCTAAGATACTAGAAACAATCATAAAACCACTATACTTTCATGATTTCCAAACTCAGTTTGGTAGTTAACACCACCATTAATGCTTTTGTCTTAGTCTGTGATCTATTTCAAACTGTCTCCATTCTCTTTAAACCCCCTTTTCACTCCCTCCTACTTCACAATAACATCAGTTATTATTTCTTACTTCACAAAAAATAATGAGGCCGTTTAGCAAAAAACCTCTCACAGCTATAAATTTATTTATAACCATTCCCTTACTCCCTTAGTTTCTGAGAAAAGGTATTTTTTTCAAGGCCCACCTTTTCTGTCTCCTTTGGGACCTGGCTCCATCAATTTTCTTTTCCCTTCTCTACAAGTTCCTTTTCATTCAAATTGCAGTCATGCTCAGATCTCTCAAATATCATGACCCCTCTCTTTTTACCATTTATTTCCTTCTGGTTTCTGTCCTCTATCTCTCCTTTCCATCTTACCTCCAAAGCATTTTGAAAGAGTGACGTTCTCTTGAAGTCTATGTCCTCATCTCCCATTTGTTCAGCTTGTTCCTTGGCTTCAATTCCCACCACTCTGTGGAAACTAATTTTACTAATCTAATAGCAAAATCTAACAAACATTAGAATTTGTGTTTATTCAGTAATGGTAATGTTTTCCCTCATTTTACTCAAGAGGAGTCACTCTTCCACCTAAAGTATAATATTGTAATTGGGGTGTAAGGTAAGTTCAGATAACTTTGAAGTAATTTTTCTTTTTTTTCTTTTTTTTTTTAAGATTTTTATTTGTTCATTTGACAGAGAGACAGCAAGAGAGGGAACACAAGCAGGGGGAGCGGGAGAGGGAGAAGCAGGCTTCCCGCAGAGCAGGGAGCCCAATGTGGGGCTCTATCCCAGGGCCCTGGGATCATGACCTGAGCCAAAGGCAAATGCTTAACAACTGAGCCACCCAGGCGCCCCTGACTAATCCACTTTAAACAAGTCATGGGTCAGAAGATGGCTCAGTGAGCCAGAATAAGAGACCAGAAAGTGCTCAAAAAAGATCAGTCATTTCAATTTGCATTTTGGACTATAGGAGCTTTCTTGCTGGAGCTTAACAACTGGAAAGTCTAACAGTTCACATAAGGTTAGAAATTAGATAAGTTATAAAAGAAAAAGCTAATGCTTTTTAGAATTTGCCACAAAGTCAAGCATATTGTGGGCCATTAGAAATTAAATCAATATGTGAGTACTGCTCTAGGCCAGACATTTCATTGATAAGACTCCATCCCTACTTATAGTAGCTGTATGTCATGGGCCATGGATCCTACAACCTAGAGGAAACCACGTGTTAGCTAAGGAGCAGTATCAGCAGCATATGTGGTGTTTCTGTAGTCTCCGAGGTACAGGCGCCACTTGTTTTGTTTTTCATTTTGAATTTGGTAGTTGTGAGGGAAATTCAGAGGCTATTGGTTAGGTTCAGTGAAAGTTTTAAAACAATTCATGGTTACAGGATCTTTCCAAACTAAACATCTTTACTGCTGTTTTCAAGTCCTTATAGACCACTCTAATTCTTCTGTGTAATAGCCAATACTTGGAAATGGTCAGAACTGAATTCAAACCTCAAGGACCAGATGAATTATATCCCAGGGTTCTGAAAGAATAATCGATCCAATAGGACCACCAAGGTAGCAGTAGAAAAGTTGGTCTTCTCAAGGGAAAGCTGTTTTCCATGTAAAAGCCAGGAGATGGAGTATTTTGTTGGAAGGATGAGAAAATGGGTGAGTTTGTTTTGAATACGCAGGATTTCCAGAGGACACAGGGAAAAAAGAGCAAGAAGAGGAAGGGTTTGGGAGGATTGCAGAGCAGAATGGAAGAGGATGGCCACCTGGAGAGTCTTGCATTGGGGAAGTGCTGAGTATGATAAGGAGGTGAGGACTAATGGGCCTTACAGGTCTCAGGAAATTCCTATGAAATGGTATTTGAGAACTGGCCCAAGGCAAAGGCCTGGGGCATCAATCCTGAGGACGGGAACAGTTGGCAACCAAGTCTGGGGATACATCTCTTTCTATCCTAGCTGGTGTTAGAGACATAATGCTACTAGCAACCTTTATTCAAGTTTCTTTCATTTATTCAACATATATATATATTTTTTGAAGATTTTATTTATTTGACAGACAGCAAGAGAGGGAACACAAGCAGGGGGAGAGGGAGAGGAAGAAGCAGGCTTCCTGCTGAGAAGGGAGCCCGATGTGGGCCTCGATCCCAGGACCCTGGGATCATGACCTGAGCTGAAGGCAGACGCTTAACGACTGAGCCACCCAGGCGCCCCTTCAACATATATTGATTGAGCATCTCTTATGTGTCAGGCATGATGCTTGATTCTAGGGGTGGGGTTACAGTGGTAAGCAATAGGTATAGCCTCAGTCCACAGGGCGCATAAAATAGTGTGAGATACAGGCCAGTTGCAATGGTCTGAATGTGTTCCACCCACATTCATATGTTGCAATCCTAATCCCCAAGGTGATAGAATTTGGGAGAGAGGCCTTTGGGAGGTTATTACTCATGAGAGTAGAGCCCTCATAAATGGGATTAGTGCTCTTACAAAACAGGCCCTGGAGAGAGCTTGCTTACCTTTTCCACCATGTGAGTTTACAGTGAGAAGTCTGCAACCCAAAAGAGGGTCCTCACCCACCACTGGCACCCTGACATCGGACTTCAGCTAGAACTGTTAGAAATAAATGTCTGTTGTTTAGAACCCACCCAGACTGTGATGTTTTGTTAGAGTAGCCCAAATGGACTAAGAAAAAATATAAATATAAGACAATTGTATCTTATGATAGGAGAAGTGCAGGGTGTAATGGGACTATGAGTAATTGGGGTGGGACACATAACCCGGATTTAGGAAGATCTAGGAATGCTTCATGGAGGGAATGCTGAATAAGCTGAGACCTAAAGTGTAGGTGTGAAGTAGCCAGATGAGGAGAAGGGGCAGAAAACAGGTGAAGAGGAAGTAAGGTTATTTTAGGCAGAGGACAGCATATGCAAAGCCCCAGAGCAAGAGGAAAAAAGGCTGAGACACTGAAAGAAGCTTGTTCCTGTCTTATAGGGTTGTCGTGAGATTTAGCTGTGTCTGAACAGAGTAAGTGTCCAATAAATATCAGAAATTATTACTGTACCTAGAGCATAAAACTGAGGGTGAGTGTGAAAAGAGGTGAGAAATAAGGCTATGTGAATAAGCAAAAACCAAAGTGGAAGTCCTGTAAACCATGATACCAGGCATTTAGACTTAATCCAGGAGTCATTGGTAAACCACTCACAGATGGTAAACAGGAGGGTAAATTTCACGCATTTTAGAATGATGGGCCGAGACTAGCAGCAGGGAGACAAGGCAGAAGATTGTTGTAATTGTGGCCTAAATTAGATAGGGGCAGTGATGAGGGAGAATCATGGGTGGGTTTCAAGAGATATTTTGAAGGTATATATATTTTTCCTAGGACTACATAACAAATGACCACAAACTTGGTGGTAAGAACAGAAATTTGTTCTTTCACAGTTTTGGAGGCCAGAAGTCTGAAATCAAGTTGTTGGTAGGGCTGGCAGTCCTTGGTGCTTTTTGGCCTTTGACAGCATGACACTGATCTTCTCAGGGGCCTGCACAGGGCCTTCTCTCCTGCTTTTGGGTCTCAGTTTTCCCTCTCCTTCCTCCTCTTTCTCATATAGGATACCAGTCATATGATCTCATCTTGAGATCCTTAACTTAATCACATCTGTAAAGACACATTAGAACTTGGACATCTTGCGGGGGGTGGGGGGGGGGGGCGCACAGTTTGATCCAATATAGAATTAATGGAACCTGATGACTGGCTGGACTGGGAGTGGGGGAAGTTGAAGGAGAAGGAGAAAGAGATTGGCAGCTGACCGGAGATGCATACAGAGGACTTTTTTTTTTTTCTTCTGAGTTTTATTTAAAACGGGAGAGACTTGTGCCTGCTAAGAAAAATGTCTGTAGTCAGAGAGATTTGAATGTAAAGGCTAAGTCAAGATCATTAAGGAGGCAGAACATACAGGAGACAAATTCAGACAGGAAAAAAAAAAATCATCTCTTCTACCTAAAGGGAAGAAGAGGGGAAAGGAGGGCTCTAGAAGTGCTAATTTGATGGCAGGAAGTTAAAGGTTTTTTTCATGTATTCATTCAACAAATATTTTTGAATGCCTGGCATGTGCCAATCATTGTTCTAGATGCTAGCAATACAGAGAACAAAATTAAGTCTTCATTTTCTTAGAACTTAATTTCAGGTGGGAGGACAGAATAAATATACATGTGTATGTGTGTGTTTTACAATGCCAAGGTATGGTAAATGCTATGAGGAAAAATGAGTACAAGGAGAGAGTGTTTTGGAGGAGTATTGTTTAAATAGAGTGCCTAGGTTCAGCCTCTCTGAGGTGAGGAATGAGAAAGTGAGGCATGGTAGATCTAGGAGGAGCATTCCAGGCAGAGGGCACAACAGATAAAAAGGCCCTGAGGAAGGTGTGTGCTTGGCACCAGCAAAGAACACAAGGGTGCAGCTGGAGCACTGTAAGGGAGAAGAGAGGTACAAGATGGTAGGCAGGAATCAGATCACAGAGGTCTAGTAGCCTTTGGTAAGGACTTTAGATTTTTAGTCTAAGAGTGATGAGGATCTCTTGTAAGATTTTGAGCAATGAAGTGACATAATAGGGTCCCTGGGTGGCACAGTAGGTTAAGTGTCTGCCTTTGTTTGGCTCAGGTCATGATCTCAGGGTCCTGGGATCGAGCCCTACGTCAGGCTCCCTGCTCAGTGAGGAGTCAGCTTCACCCTCTCCCTCTGCCTGCCTTTCCCCCTGCTTGTGCTTTCTCTGTCTCTCTGTCAAATAAATAAACTTTTTAAAAAAAGAAGTGACATGATATAATTTTTTGGAAGAATAACGTTGTCTGCATGCGTTGAAGAGACGGTGGGGAGAAGAATGGAAGCAGGGAGTCCAGTTAGGAAGTTGCTGCACCAGTCAGATGAGAGAGGAGGATGGTTTGGACCAGGATGGTCATTATGGAGGGATAAGAAATAGTTGAATTTGGGATCTGTTCTGAAAGTGAAGCCTACAGGACTCATTGATAGATT
Source organism: Phoca vitulina (assembly GCF_004348235.1). Classification (NCBI taxonomy): domain Eukaryota; kingdom Metazoa; phylum Chordata; class Mammalia; order Carnivora; family Phocidae; genus Phoca; species Phoca vitulina. Next base: position 16,939,872 of record NW_022589717.1, read on the forward strand.
GAAAAAGGGATAGAAAAGAAAAAAGCGTCTCAAACACCTCAAATAGAACATTGGCTAAGATATAAATGATTGCTTCAAATAAATCCTAGCCCAGGTATGTGAAGAACATTTGGATTAGTGCATAATGCAGGGAGAAGGGAAGAAAATGTATATTTGCTAGATGCCCATATGTCCTAGTTTTTTATGTCATATCTACCACCTTTGGTGATGTTATGATCCTTAATTTGAGAGATACGAATTTTAAAATTTAATTTAGTAATTTACTCAAATCATAGTTAATGTGTGACAGCTAATATGTGAATTTTAACTCCAGACTGTCTAACACCTAAGGTCTTTTCACACTTACACTGTCCTCTAAAAATATAAAGCAGAAAAATAAAACACTTTTACAATACTGTACAAATTTTAAATTTTAATTTATTTTCAAGTAAGATGATACTTGAGAAAAAGCAGCTTTAATTAGATGATAATTCAAAGGTATATATTCATTTTAGGAGCAATTCTGAAAGATTTTTTGGGTTTTCATAGGGCTTCAGAGGGTAATGGCCCTAGTTATTTCAGACTTTCAATTTCACTTCTAAAAGATTGATCACTAAGTACAATTTTTGCACTTATTAGCACTTAACGCCATTTGGTTTTGAGCACAAAGATAGATGCAGCGCTGGAGACTGTTTCCCCTGAGAATTTGGGCAAGAGCTAAAAGAGAGAGGGGCAAAGTTCATGAACAAGTGGACCTAGTGATGTTAACTCTAAGCTCTGGTCATCAAAAACTTAAGCAGGGAGCATAGCATGGATAAAACTGGAACAGGGGAACCCAGGTAAGCCTATCCATAGTCCCAAATCTCTGACAGAAGATTCTCTACTATCTGGATCCTGGAAGAATTCAAAGGAAGTCTGTTCCTATCTGGACAAGATTCTTTGCAAGGTTCTGGGGGTCAAGTTACTTTGTTTCCTAATATTCCTCTCAGTAAATGTTGGTACTTTCTTTATATCCATGAGGAACGTGACATTGGGGATACGCTAAGAGCTGTCACCAAAAGCACAGAAGGAAGAGGCCCTGGGATAGAGGAGCTTCCAGTGAACCTCAGAATGCCTGGCTCTGCCCTGGCTGTGTGATTCACTCACTTTCTCTGTGCCTCGGGATCCTCATGGGGATAAATGAAAGTAAAAACAGGACCTACCTCATAAGTTCCTATGAGAATACAATGAGATAATCCATGTAAAGTACTTAGAAGAAGGGCTCAACAAATATGTTACTAAGTTTCATCAGCAGCGTGACTTCAGACAAATGGCTTCAAATTTTTGCTTTTAATTCCTCAGCTATAAAATGATGGCTGGAACTAGGTGATACTGCGGGTTTCTTTACAACTTTATGATGTGTGCATTATTTCTTCAGGTGATAGAAAAGAAAGAAACCTCTGTGTGGTAGCCACCAGGTGGCAAGAGTGAAGAGTTTAACTGCTCTCCCATTTTGGGGAGAACTTCACTAATTTTTCAGTATACAAATTCAAAAAACAAACAAAAAATTGTTTAATCATCCTTAATTCTTATTTCAAGGGAACTACTGTTAACATTTTGATGTATAACCTTCCATCCAGATTATTTCTTCACCTCTATATGTAAATTATTATTTTTAAATTTTACATAAATGAGGATACTATTAGATATCCTGTTTTATAATCAGCTTTTTCTTTAACATAGGAACATATGCAAACACCTTCCATAGTCATTAATGTAATTCTACACTACATAATTCTCAAAGGCTCTGTGATATCCCACAGGTATTTGTTTTTTAAGCCATGATTTGTCTGAACCATCCTCTATTTGTGGAACACGGATTGTTTCTTTTGTTTTGGCATTACAGACATTACTTTGATAAACAGCTTTGCCATATTATCTATTTCTTGGGAAAGATTTCTAGAAGTGGAATGTCTGGGTTAAAGGATATACACTTTTTTTTTTTTTTAAGCTTTTGATACAATTTGTCTTTTCCTATGTTTTCCTGTCTGGTAGAGTACCATCCCTGATCAGTACCTTCCTTCAGAATTTAATTCACTATTCTACAGCATTTATTCTTCCTGATGAAATTTAAAATCTTTTTGTCAAGTTTTGTCTTTCCCTTTCCCCTAAAACTTTAGTTGGGATTTCAACTGATACTGTGTTAAATTTATAGATTAACTTGGGGCGAATCTGCATCCTTACAATATGCTTTTCTATTCAGCAACATGGTATGCTTCTTTATGTATTCATTTCTTCTGTCAGTAAAATTTGAATGTTAGTTTCCATTTAGTTTACTTCTGGATATCTTATTTTTTTGTTGTTGTTATTAATAAATATCTTTTTCTGTATTTTTAAATGGCTTTTGCTGTTTATAGAAATACTGTTAATTTTAGGATTCGTGATTTTGTAATTGGCCTCATTACTGAACTCATTTAATTGTCCTAATATTCTTTAATTTATCCATTCACTCATTCTATAAATGTTTATTGAGTGTTTACAGTGTGCCAGGCACTGTTCTGGGTCCTGGAAATAAGCAGTAAAAAAGTCTGTTCTTAAGATCTTTATACTCTACTGAGAGGAAGTACTAAACAAATAAATATATGACAGGGTGATAAGTGCTAAGAAGTTGGGGGAAGCATAGTAAGGGATGAAAAGTGACCATGAAAAATACTATTTCAGATAATGTGTTCAAAAAAGCCTCCTCTGAGAAGTTCAAGTCTGAGAAAAGACCTAAAATGATGTTGCTTTTCTTGGGCTTTTCAGGTAGATATTTATGTCATTACACCCTTTCTCACCCACAGCAAGATTTCCATATCCCTGGAAGATTGTCCATCAGCAGCACCAAAGATTTAGTCTATAAAGGGAGCTTCCAGGGTTCCCAATATTTCTGGATTTACATAATACCTTCAGAGATCCTTTCAGCCAAAATCCCAACCAGATTTTATTTTATTTTATTTTATTTTATTTTATTTTATTTTATTTTTTAAGATTTTATTTATTTATTTGACAGAGAGAGACACAGCGAGAGAGGGAATACAAGCAGGGGGAATGGGAGAGAGAGAAGCAGGCTTCCCGTGGAGCAGGGAGCCCGATGCGGGGCTCGATTCCAGGACCCTGGGATCATGACCTGAGCCGAAGGCAGACGCTTAACGACTGAGCCACCCAGGCGCCCCCCAACCAGATTTTAGAGGCACAGAGTTCAGTGTGCTCCTGGTAAGTCTGCTCGTCCATACCCCTCAGATCTCAGTATCTTCCCACTTTGCCAGTATAAACTGCCTAAGAGAACAATCTCAAGAGATTAATTACAGGCTATAAACTGCTTAAAGAACAATCTCAATAAGCTATAATTAGACCTTCCTTTAAAAAAATTATAAATAACCACATCATATCTCATATGCCTATTTGCCTTTTTACAGGTCAAGTCCATTTACAGATTCTTAACCCCAAAAATGCCTTGCTCTAATATAGCCTAACTTCCCATTTCTTCTAATCTACTTGATTCTTCTGTTGTGTTGAGATCAGTCAAATGCCCTATATCTTTAACAGTTTTTCTAAACATTCCCTTTATCTTCTTACTCTAACCAAAAACCTAGCCATCTCCTGAAAACATGGCTTCCTCCGCAGTACTTTTTTTTTTTTAAAGATTTATTTATTTATTAGAGAGAGAGAAAGAATGCAAGCAGGGGGGAGCAGCAGAGGGAGAGGGAGAAGCAGGACCTCGATCAGTCAGTTCCTCACGTCTCAGTTCCCACGGGTGGACAGGATGAGGGCCAGATGTATGTGCAGTGGGTTGCATCACAGGAGAATAATCTGAATTTAGGAGTCTAAGCTTTTATCAAGGCTGCTGGTTACTGGATCATTCCCCCCCTTAGGAGAGATTACTCATTATCTTGAAATGCAAGAAAATTTCCTCTAGAGGAGAGGAGAAAGGCATCTGTAGGCTTATTATCCTGGAATGTAATAAACATTGGGATTTTTTTGCTAGATACTTATATTACTATGCCCTTTCCCGCCCACAGGAGGCTACTCTAAACCTACCCAGGTTGATTGCCTGCTGTTAAAACAAAAACATTAGCATTTTCAATAGAATTTAAACAAGACCTAGAATCTCAAAACAGAATATTCAAAATGTCCAGGATACAATCCACAATTGTTAAGCATACTAAGAACCAGGAAATTTTCAATTTACATGGGAAAAAAAAAGATGCCAACATTGAGAGAACAGAGATGATGGCATTATGTGAGAAAAGCCTTAAAGCAGTTATTTGTTGGGAGATAATTCTCCACTGATCTCTTGTATTTCCACATGTCTTTTTGGGCAAAGGCATTAACAGCTTTTATCTTGAACTATCTTTTCAGGGATGCTTGTATAGCAAACATCCTTGAAAAATAGACATAATATCTTCCTCTGAGGATAAAAGTAGGTTTGTCTGCTGTCCAGGATAAAAAAAAAAATCATGTCTCTCTCCAGGGCACAGTTGGATAGGTTTGCTAGCCCCTTATTAGGGGAGTTTCCCGTAGAGTTCCTCTCTTGTAATGCAACTCACTTCATGCACAGGTATCCACCTTGTCCTCAAGGCATCACTCTGTGGAAACTGGGACTCAGGAAACTGGCATAAATGCTGATACTTTGTTTCCTGCTACTGCTGTGGGTAATAGGTTGTTTTTTGTTTCTGACCCAGGAGTCTCCTGCCACTGTCTATGAAACTATGGGCAGCCTAACATTAATTTGCAAGTAAGGTAAAACCTCAGGCCCTTCAAAGTTCTTGACTATTATAAAAATTCTCTTACAAGTGGGGTGCCTGGGTGGCTCAGTTGGTTAAGCTCGTCTGACTTTGGCTTAGGTCATGATCTCAGGGTCCTGAGATTGAACCCCGCATTGAGCCCCTGTACTGGACTCCTCACTTCGCAGGGAGTCTGCTTATCCCTCTGCCCCACCCCAACTCGTGCTCTCTAATAAATAAATAAAATCTTTTTAAAAAATTCTCTTATAAGCAGTCAAAAGCACTTTTGAAACCAATGAAAAAATATAAAGTATCAGCGAAGATATGAAAAATATAATGAAAACCAAATGGTGATTTTAGAATTGAAAACTATAGTAGCCAACTATAGGTGCCCCATATGTTGTATTTTTTGATAGGAGTTTATGTTACACCAGTATATGCACTTGTAAAAGCTCAGTGAATGATGCATTTAAGATTTGTGCATAAATTTTACCTAGGAGGAAAAAACCCTATAAAACAATATTGGACACTAGTTAATGATAAACATCTTAAGGGTGATGCCTGCAATGTACTCTGAAATGCATCAAAAAATATGATGCATTGATGGATGGGTACGAGAATGGATAAATGATATGGCGTATGAAATAAAATGTTAATTCTAGGATCTCGGTGGTGGATATGAATGTTTGCTGTAAAATTTGTTCCACTTTAAAGTTTTGCAAAATGTTGAAAAATATTGCTTCTCTTTTATTCTGTCCTCCTTTGATTCCAATTATGTGATAGACTCTCTCATCCTAGCCTCTATCTTTTTTTTGTTTTGTTTTTAAAGATTATTTACTTGAGGGCGCCTGGGTGGCTCAGTTGGTTAAGCGACTGCCTTCGGCTCAGGTCATGATCCTGGAGTCCCTGGATCGAGTCCCGCATCGGGCTCCCTGCTCGGCAGGGAGTCTGCTTCTCCCTCTGACCCTCCCCCCTCTCATGTGCTCGCTCTCTCTCATTCTCTCTCTCTCAAATAAATAAAAATCTTTAAAAAAAAAAAAAAAAAGATTATTTATTTGAGGGATGCCTGGGTGGCTCAGTCGATTAAGCAACTGCCTTGGCTCAGGTCATGATCTTGGGGTCCTGGGATCAAGCCCCATACTGGGCTCCCTGCTTGGTGGGGAGTCTGCTTTGTCCTCTCCCCTCTGTCCCTCCCCGCTGCTCATGCTTGTTCTCTCTCTCTAATAAATAAATAAAATCTTGAAAAAAAAGTTTATTTGAGAGAGTGAGCAAGGCGGGGGCAGGGGCAGAGGGAGAGGGAGAGAGAGTCCTAAGTAGACTCTGCACTGACCATGGAGCCTGACATGGGGGTCCACCTTGTGACCGAGATCATGAGCTGAGCCAAAACCGAGTTGGACGTTGAACTGACTGTGCCACTCAGGTACCCCCTAGCCTCCATCTTTTAATATCTTTTCCATATTTTTAGTTCCTTGTCTTTCTCTAGTATATTCTAGATAATTTCTTCACATATATCTTCTCATTCTCTCTTCATCTGTATCTGATTTTTTCTTTAACCTTTCCACTGAGTTTTGTCATTCCAATAATTGTATTTTCCATGTCTAGAAAGTCTCACCTGCCTCCCAATCTGCCTGTTCTTTCTTGGTGGTCTCTTGTTCATCTTTGTGATTACATCTTGTACTTTTTTTTTTTTTTTTAAAGATTTTATTTATTTGTCAGAGAGAGAGCACAAGCAGGGGGAGCGGCAGGCAGAGGGAGAAGCAGGCTCCCCGCTGAGCAAGGAGCCCCACGTGGGACTCGATCCCAGGACCCTGGGATCATGACCCGAGCTGAAGGCAGATGCTTAACAGGACTGAGCCACCCAGACGTCTCTACATCTTGTACTTTTTTTGCAACATTTGGAGCATAGATATTCTATACTCTGTCAATTCCATAATCTATGGCCCTTGGAGTTATGTATCTACTGAATGTTATTCCTACAGATACTCATAATAGTTTGGCTTCTTGGTGCTTGGAGTTCTTTGATTGTGAGCTCATTGCTTGACCTTATTTTTTAAAGTCCTCTTGACCTAAATTGGGGATGTTTTCTTCCAGAGAGGTTTTGCTTCTGTTTCTGCTTGTAGCCAGGGAGCAACACAGACTTCATATTCATTCAGTTCTTTATGGGAGGGTGGGGAAATCCTATGTATGGCTTTTCAACTTGGCAGCTAGTCTAGGGTTCTGTATCTGGATTGCAGCTGCTGTAGACACATGTCCTCCTGTCTGCTTGCTGATCAGCCCCGGCCAAGGGTTTGTGTGTATGGGATGGTAGTGGGGATTCCTTAGGACTTTCTCAGTCTCTTGGGGACCAATAATGTCCTGTAGAGCATGTCTCATGCAGATTATAGCTGTTTGGCAGCAGGGTTCCTCAAAAAAACCTTACCAGCCATACTTCTAGAAGAAAATGTTTGATATCCTTTATTAGTATCCTTCTAGTTCTACTTTACTGAGGGTTTTTAAATTAGACATGGATGTTAAATTTTATATCAAATACCTTTTTAGCATCTGTAGAGATGATGACACATTTTTCTCCTCTAAGCTTTTATTAAGAATTGTTCTATCTCCTAGATTCACTGTTTGTCCTAAAACTGGAACTAAGCTCTTTAAATATTTTTCCTTTGCCAGCTGGCACAGTGTTAAGCTCTGTCAGTAGAGGATGCTGAAAAGAATTTTCCTTCCTAGTTCTTGCTTTCTTGGCTGGCACTTGCCAGCACATAGCTTCTCTAGCACCCCCTATCCTGCACTGCCTACAACTTTTCCTTTGCCTGGCTCCTGAGGTACCTGCAGCCGGCTTCCTAGTGCCCGGCTTCTGCAGTGCAAGGGGTTTCCCTGGCACCAGGCTCCTGGTATGGGCAATTTCTCCAGCACACAGCGGCTTCCCCACATCCACATTCAGACTGTTTTGTAGCAAAGTGGCGTCTGCAAGGTACCTACCCCTGAACAGCTTTCTCTGGCACCCTAAAGGGTGGACTTTCAGCAAGTTCCAAAGGGTGGATTACCATCATGTTTCACTGGCACAGTACCACAGCAAATTCTTTACCAGTCATTAAGCCAGGGCCTTGCCCTCTGTAACAAGGTCTAGATCTCAGCCTGGAGCTGGGGGCAGGGTGTGTGTAGGGGGGTTGCTGTGGGGAGTCTATCTCCACTTAGGAGTAGTAACTACTTCTTGTATCTGATATCCCTATAATATTTAGAGTTCTCTTTACTTTGTACCAGCTAATCCCTTGTTCCTGCAATCCCATCATAGTTAATAATTGTTTATATTAAACATTACACAGCCAACTTACTATGTGGTTTCTATTTCCTGACTGGACCTTGAATGATACAATTTTCAGTTGTTTTTAAGTTGAGAATTAAGGGGTGCCTGGGTGGCTCAGTTGTTAAGCGTCTGCCTTCGGCTCAGGTCATGATCCCACGTTCTGGGATCGAGCCCCGCATCGGGCTTCCTGCTCGGCAGGAGGCCTGCTTCTCCCTCTCCCACTCCCCCTGTTTGTGTTCCCTCTCTTGCTGTCTCGCTCTCTATCAAACAAATAAATAAAATCTTAAAAAAAAAAAGAATTAAAAGGAAAAAAATCTCCCAGTTTGTGGTTTATCTTGGTGAATGTTCCATGTGCATTGGGCGCCTGGGTGGCTCAGTTGGTTAAGCGACTGCCTTCGGCTCAGGTCACGATCCTGGAGTCCCTGGATCGAGTCCCGCATCGGGCTCCCTGCTCAGCGGGGAGTCTGCTTCTCCCTCTGACCCTCCCCCCTCTCATGTGCTCTCTCATTCTCTCTCAAATAAATAAATCTTTAAAAAAAAAAAAGAAATGTGTATTCTGCCACTGTTTGATGTAATTTTCTCTGAATATTAGGTTAGATGGGTTGATAATATTGTTAAAGTCCTCTTTATCATTACACATTTTTAAAAATCTACTTGTTCGGGGCACCTGGGTGGCTCGGTTGTTAAGTGTCTGCCTTTGGCTCATGGTCCCAGGGTCCTGGGATCGAACCCCGCATCGGGCTCCCTGCTCGGCGGGAAGCCTGCTTCTCCCTCTCCCACTCCCCCTGCTTGTGTTCCCTCTCTTGCTATCTCTGTCAAATAAAATCTTTTAAAAAAATCTACTTGTTCATCAAATACCGAGGTGATGTTGAAATCTCAGCTATAATTTTGGATTTGTCTATTTTTTTTTCTCTTTTGTCAGTTTTTACTTCATGTAATTTTAAGCTTTGTTGCTCTCTTCTTGGTGAATTGACCTTTTTATATTATGAAATGTCCCTCTTTACCTCGTCCTGAAGATAGGCCAAATTCCTTTTCCTGAAGTCTACTTTGTCTAACATTAGTAGATATTCCAGCTTTATTGTTTGCATATCTTTTTCCATCATTTTACTTTGAACCTGTGTCTTTATGTTGATGATGCCTTCTTTTTTTGGGTAAGCATTAGTACATAATTAGGCCTTGATTTTTTATTTAGAGAGGTATGCCTTCCTTTTAATTGCAGTGTTTAGACCATTTATAATTAATTTAATTTTTGATATATTGTTTTCTATCTGTTCAATCTAATTTTGTTTCTTTTTCCTCTTGTCTTCTTTTGGACTAATTTGTAGTATTCCATTTTAATTTCTCTGTTGGCTGCTTAGCTATGCTTCTGTGTTTTATGACTGTAGCTGTTGTTCTAAGTTTTACCATATGAATCTTTAACTTACCACAGTTTACCTTCAAATAATATCATACTACAACACATATAATGTAAGATACACAGTAGAAGCCTAAACAATGCAGGGGCTAGAGGTGCCAGCCCCCTTTTTCTCTGGTATTTGTTAAACAAGTTCCACAAATTGGGTCTGTTAACCATAGTATCTTTAGCAACTCACATAGTGCCTGTTTTTCATGTGGTAGGTGCTCAATAAAATATTTTTATGAATACATGGAGTTATACATAGTATTCTCTTATATTGGGTGCCTCAGTCAGTTAAGCATCTGTCCTCAGCTCAGGTCATGACCCCAGGGTCCTGGGATCATATTGAGCTCCCTGCTCAGCTGGGAATCTGCTTCTCCCTCTGTCCCTCCTCCTCCCCTTGTTTGTGCTCGCACAGGTGCTCTCTCTCTCAAATAAATCAATCTTAAAAAAAAATAAAAATAAAATTCCCTTTGGGGGCGTCTGGCTGGCTTAGTCAGTAGAGCGTGTGACTTTTGATTTCTGGGTTGTGAGTTCAAGCCCCACACTGGGTGTAGAGCTTACTTAAAAAAAAAAAAAATCCCTTTGAATCTGAGTTTAACTCCTTTTTCATTCTTAACATATTTTCTCTGATTTAAAAATCTTTGCTATTTTTATTTTGTCATATTTATTTTATTGATCATTTCAAAGAACCAGCTCTTTCCTTTTTTGATCTGTTTTGTATTTCTGGATTTAATTCTAAAACTCAGTAAGCTAACCTATAAAATGACAGTAATTTACTGTTTACTTACCAAAATAAAACTCTACTATTTATACTGTAATATCTCTTTTATGATATTTGGGGTTACTATTAAACACAGTGGTATGTTAATCTGGTGGAGGCCAATAAGACCAATGCTGTACTTCTCTGGAGAATTAAGAGTGCTCTCTTTAAGGGAGAGGTGACTCCTACTATCACCTGGGATGGACAGGTAACCAGAATTGTGAGAAGAATCCTGATATAGGCCAGTGGTTTTCAATGAGAGCAGGGACAGGGCACAGATTTTCCCCTCAGGGGCATTTGGTAATGTCTACAGAGGGTTTGTTAAAACTAGGAGTGGAATACTACTGGCATATATTTGGTGGTACCCAGGGATGCTGCTAAACATACTACAATGCACAGGTCGGCTTCCCACAACAAAGAATTATCTGGCTCAAAATGTCATCAGGGCTGAAACTGAGCAACCTTTATTTGGGCATGCAAGAGAACTCTCCTTTGTCCTCCGTGCTCAGTCCTGAACATATGAGTGAAATTGCCTAGGAGCTATTCCATGGTAAGATCAGTTCAAAAATGGCCTCTGCCACAGGGAAGTGGCATCTCTGCAGCAAAAAAAAAAAAAGGCTGAAAATAAGTAATTATACTTTGTACATAAGATTACCCTTATTTTGTGTTTCTAATATTGTTTTTTCTATTATTTTTAAATATACATCTAAATAAATACCCTAAATAAATTATAAATCTATAAACCTAAATAAGTACCCTAAACCATTTATAATGTTCCAGTTGAAGTTGTATTGCTAAAAGTTCAAATTTAGTCTCTTCTCAGCTATGTTGCAAAGTATTAAGAAAAAGTTAACATGCTGATACTCTGAGGTCAAGTGGTAGTGACAGCTAGTGAAGAATTCCAAGGACAAAATGAATTCTCAGAACAGGGCTGCATAATCCTCCACTCTTCCCAGTAGCAGGATCTCCAAGTATCAAACCTGGAGGTTCTGGGATTATTCAGTTAAGAAGAGTGACATACTTCAGTCACACACAGTCTCTCAAACTGCAAGCTGAAAATACAAAACTCTTCATAACAGTGTCAAGTGTCTATAGTATTTCTTCTATTTAAGTAGTGCTGAAATGTGTATAATTGGTAAAGAGTTCAAATTGACAAACTTTATGCAAGAAATTTTCTCACTTCATTTATTCATCATTAGCTGAAAAACAGTGAGCTTTCCGTCAGTAGTCAAGAGCTGACAATCTGGCTGGTAAGACACAACACATAATTATGAACCTTAAACAGTGAAGACAGTATTCAAAGACCAAATAAACAATACCCCAAAAAGCAAAGAACATTCTGAACTGAAGTAATCAGGAAAAGCTTCACAGAGGTGAAACTTTTGACATATGAATAGGATTTGGATAAACAGACAAGAAAATTAATTTCTGATACAGTTTAGTAAGAGCTAAACTGAAAATGCTAGACTACAAAAGAGAAAGGGTCTTAGGGTACAAGGATGCTAATGCTTTTTTTTACTCATCCTTTGCAATTACCTGATTATCCAGAGCTTTGAATTCTTCAACTGGTTTTTGTCCTAAATCATCAGCTTCTTTGAATGGGATAGGTAGAGTAAATTAGAGGAATATATTCCAAGGCCCTCTAATAGTATCTGGGATGATCAATCTTCATAGAAATAATCTCACAGATAAACAATTAGAATTTTCCAGTCCATGTTTTAGTTTCTCTAACAGGATACGGAATAAATGTAATTGGCATACACATTCAACCAGGTGAGTAAACTTTTTCCCCTAACATAACTTGCTATATTAGTGGCTGCATAGTTTTTCTACAGCAACGTAAGTTACTGTATATTAAGGCTATCGCAAATTCGTGTTAATTCTGGGCAGCCTCGGGTTCTACCACTAATTTCCTCTGACTACATTTTCATTTTACCTAATGGAATAAGTAGTTTATCTCCTTTCCTAGAACTTTTAGTGCTCTACTGTTCCCCTCACTCTATTTAAAGCCTAGCATGTCCTCCTCTCCACAGCCCTTGACTTTACAAGCAGCATAACCATTTGCTCAAACAGAAAAAAGGAATGCAGGCTTGTTATTGCAAAACAACTTTTCACAAAAAAACAAAGTTTGCACATTTTGGACCTTTTGTGTGAGTTAATGTATGGTAGGTTTCATGTGAAGAATTCACGGTAATCCAGAGAAGATTCTTTAAGGTTGGGTGGTCTCGTCTATTAATGTTTTTTTTTAAATAGTGTGCGAAGACAACTTCTGCGTGCGCTCAGGAATACTGAACGGCTACACCATCGTCACCCAGGCATTAAGACATAACTAGGGCATAACGGGTTTTATTCTCCCAAGAGAGGCCGTCTGGTAACAACTCTCGGTTCAATGCCCCTAAGTGGCCCACATGTGATCTGCTCTACTTCTTGGGCCTGGGGCATCAGCCAGACGAGCCCTGGGCACCACCAGAGTCCCGCGGATACCCTCACATGGCCTAGGGGGCGCCCAGGAAATTCTCTGTGCCACGGCGGCAGGCGGCCTCGACCTCCCACCTGCTCACTGTCAACCAAGAGCCTGCCAAGACCAAGGCTGCCGAACTCCGCAAGGCCCGGAGCTCGCCTCCACCAGCGTCCCGCGCCTTCCGGCGGCGCCTCACGCCCCACCCCCTACAGTCCTCGTTGCTGTCCCAGCTCCTGGGGTCCAGAGGGCCCGGAGGAGGCAGGGGGCACAGCCGACTCCGCAGCCCCCGGCTGCAAGCCAAGAGAACCCGCTTCCACCTGCAAGTCCGGGGAACCCCCACCAACGTCCACAACGGCGCCGAACCCTACATCCCAGCCTTCCGAAGACCTTAACGGCCCCTCACCAGGCACACGCCCCAGTTTAAGGCGGCTCCTCGGCCCTCTCGCGAGAGAGTGCCTGGTGGTACCTCCTTCCTTTCAGCTGTCTTTCTCTCCCCGCCCCCAGAGTGATTGCGCGGCTTCCTCCGGAGGGCGGGAGCCTTGGACGTGGCGAGGCCGGGCCAGCCTGGGTGCCGGGCCTGGGGCGCTCTGCTTGGCCGCTCGGTGGGCTAGCCCTCCGCACCCGCCGTCAAGCCCCCGCCGGGCCCCGCGGCCGTCAAGCCTTTCCAGGTAGACTGCTGCCGCCAGCAGTGACGGCGGGGCGGAGCCGCGGGCTAGGTGGGAGGAGCAGCGAGACGCGGCTGGTGGGCGCCGCACCTGCGCGACGCGGGGGCGGGAAGGTGCGCACGCGCGCTGCCGGGCTGGAGGGCGGTGGCTCCTGCGACGTTGCGCAGCCGAGCCGGCAGGCTGGGCGCGCTCGCTCGAGGTGGCGTAATCTCTCAAGTCTTTACGCGTCTGCTTTTCTCCGCCTCAGTTTGGGGCGGGTCCGGAGAACGGAGATGGAGTCGTCTCTCGAGGCAAGCTTCTCGTCCAGCGGTGCGGTGTCAGGGGCTTCAGTATTTCTGCCTCCGGCTCGCTCCCGTATCTTCAAGATAATCGTGATCGGTGACTCCAACGTGGGCAAGACGTGCCTAACCTACCGCTTCTGCGCCGGCCGTTTCCCCGACCGCACCGAGGCTACTATCGGGGTGGATTTCCGAGAACGTGCGGTGGAGATAGATGGGGAGCGCATCAAGGTGAGCGGGGGTGGGGGGGGGATGACTGTCAGGGAGGAAAGATGCCTTGGGATGACAGGTCCCAGCCCCACCGTAGGTTAATCGCTGGCCCTGTGCAACGTGTGCGCTTCGTCTTTTCTCAAGCTGATGTAGAGATTGGAGCTGGGGATTGGAAGGATTTATATATAGCAAACTTCTAAGGCAGTGCTCCACAAACTTTAATGTCCCGCGATTTACCCGGGCAACTTGTTTTTTTTTTTTTAAATGCAGATTCTAATTTGGTGAGGTCGCAGGTGATGCAGATGCAACTAGTCCGTGAACCACACATTGAGTAGCACAGAGTGTAGAAGGTATCCATAGACTCATTGGCAGTGTCTTATGTGTTGGGAGTCAGTGAAGTAAGGCCGAAGGAAAAACAGTGAAATTTCTCAAGCGTGGAAAACATTTAATAAATATCATTTATTAAACAATTGTCTGAGCACTGCCCTTGATACTGTGGAAGTAAAACCGTATTGCCTTTGAGGAAGTAGTTAGGTGTTCTCTTGCATGCAGTTTTGCTTCAGAAGTTTCTGTATGACATTGAGTTGTTTAGAAAAATTTGTTTTCCTGCAGAAACATTCTATACATGAATAGTTCCTGCTTGGTTTGCCGAAAGCACATTCTTAGCGCCACCCTATCCCAGTTCTTAATTCTTACTGGTGGCTCCTGAGACTAGGGACTCAATTATAGTGGAAAAGGTAGTAGGCCCAAGGCCAAGATTAGGGTTCTGAGGGGTTGGAATGGGTACATTGGAAAATGAGGATCAGTGACAAGGCGAGACCTTGTGCTGGTATAAACCTTAGACACACTCTTCATTCCAGACCACCACTAAGTCTGCAGCCACTAGCTAATACCACCCCTTAAAACATACAGACCCCAGGAAAAGCTCTGCCTTCCTTATAGTGTTTACTTTTTTGCTTTAAATTAAGATGTTCATCTTTACCTCAGTTCCCCTGTGGGAGAAAAAGCAGACTTATTTCTTCATTCCTATCCTCACATCCTTGAGGCAAGAACAATTTATTTTTTAGTTCTCCAACCACCGTCCTTCCCCACCCCATCCCCAAAGGGGTTTAAATGCTAATGATGTAAAGGAGAAATAGGGTTGAAAAGAAATCAGCCTTCTATAGGCCCTTTTACCTTTTAGTTTTTATTTTAATCTTATCATTCCATTCAGGCTGCCAGTGGTGGTCCCTTGGGTACTCTGTATTAGGGAGTTAAGAAAGATCTGTATATATTACAGAGGAAAAGACAGAATAAGAAGAGACTGAATCTTTTTCATCAGAATTAGGTTAGGCCCAGAATCCTGAGGGTGAGGGAAATAAAGGGGCTTCTGAGGTTTGAGAAGGAGGTTAGTTTGGGAAAAGCAGGAGTCCTGGGAGAAAGTGCATGGGCTTTGGAGCCCAACTGACTTGGCTCAAGTTTGAACCTACAAAAGGGTAAGGATGGGCTGTGTGTCCTTAGATGGGTGACCAATTTTGCCCAAGACTTTCCTAGTTTTAAAACTGGAATTCCCACATCCCAGGAACCCCCTCAGTCTCAGGTGAACTGGGGTAGTTGGTTACTCTAGTCCTAAGGCAGGTTCTTTAATCTTTCAGAGACTTTTTTCTTTTCTGAAAAAGTTGGGATGATAATACCATATGAGATTAGATGAGATTAGATGAGAGGATCACATGAGAACATATATGAAGCACCTGGTTCATAATTGGTAATCTTAAGAAGATTCTTCTTCCTTGGTGGCTTAACATCATTATCCCTCTTTGGCACCATCATTTCTATGGCTGTGCACCCAAAGCGTGAAGTAGAGGTAAAGTAGGGCATAAACAGACAGCTGAAGGTGAGAAAAATTACCCTAAAAGCATGATTTTAAAGAAATAAGTAGAGGGAATGGAGGCAGGGGAGGAGTTGGGATTTTCCTCCTTTACCTACTTATGGGTTGCCATTTGTACTTGAACATCTCAGATGAATCAGTTGCAAATTTAAGAGATACTTATATTGAAAAAATATAAAACATGTCCAGTATCTAAGCTGACTGCTTAACTACTGGGGTAAGTGCTGGAGGTGATAAGTAAACCAGAACCATAAATGTGATGAATCTGGGAGCACAGAGTTCATTGTTCTGATTGAGAGCAGTAAGGAGAAAATATTTTTTTCTGGGATTATTCCTTCTGAGCTTTAGCCTAACCTGTTTGATTGGTAGAGACCTGGATACTGAGTTTCTTTTTCTTCTAAGGCCTTAGCCATTGATTTGTACCTCCAACTTTTTTTTTTTTCCTAAAAATTTATTTACTTGAGAGAGAGCGAGAGAGCGCACAGAGGGAGAGGGAGAAGCAGGCCCCCCGCTGAGCAGGGAGCCTGATGTGGGTCTCGATCCCAGGACTCCGGGATCATGACCTGAGCCAAAGGCAGACGCCTGACCGACTGAGCCACCCAGGCACCCGACTGGTACCTCCAACTTTTAAGACTTGAAAGGTTTTTATTGTGGTTGAAAAGACTAACAGAAATATTCTGAGATTTCTGTAGTAGAAAAAGACATGACTATATTGGACATTGGTTTTTTTCACAAAGTTTTAAGAAACAAAGACATTCCAAAACAGCCATACATTATATATTGGACTTTTTTTTTTTAAGATTTATTTATTTATTTGAGAGTGAGTGAGTGGGGGGAGGGGCAGAGGGAGAGGGATAGAATCTCAAGCGGACTCCCCGCTGAGCAAGGAGCTGAGCAAGGAGCTGGATGGGAAACTCGATCTCAGGACCCAGGTGCCCCAGGACATTTTTTTTAAAAACTATTTTTAGGAAAAAAAACAAAAAACAAAAAACAAAACTATTTTTAGGGGTGCCTGGGTGGCTCAGTCCAGTTAGGCATCTGACTCTTGATTTCAGCTTAGGTGGTGTTCTCGGGGTCCTGGAATCAAGCCTCCCCCAATCGGGCTCCCTGCTCATCGGGCAGTCTGCTGCTTCTTCTCCCTCTGCCCCTTCTACCAAGTATGTGCTCTTGTTCTCTCTCTCTCTAATAAATAAATAAAATTTTTAAACAAAAAACTTTTTTAGTATCTTAAAAAAAACTGAATATA
The DNA here is from genome assembly GCF_004348235.1 of Phoca vitulina. Lineage (NCBI taxonomy): Eukaryota > Metazoa > Chordata > Mammalia > Carnivora > Phocidae > Phoca > Phoca vitulina. The sequence goes on from NW_022589717.1 coordinate 16,956,777, forward strand.
GAAGAGCTTTATTCCATGTCCTGCTTCTGCTTTTTTGTTGTTAACCTGTAATATATCTTAAGTGCTACTGAAATGTTCATATGTATTTTCTCTTTGGAAAATTTTTAGCCTAATCTGAAATGACATGTCTTTTCATTTTTCATCTTAAAGTGAAAGCTGGAAAGCTTTATGTTACTTTAGTAACAACATGACATTCTGGACATTTTTATTTGTTTGGTAAAAGTGAGATATTATGTTAAAATTTTTTTTTTTAAGATTTATTTATTAGAGAGAGAGAACGCGTGCTCACGTGCACACACGTGAGTGGGGGGAGGGGCAGAGGGAGAGAATCTCAAGCAGACTCCCTACTGAGCGGGGAGCCCAACTCGGGGCTCTTTCCCACCACCCCAAGATCATGACCTGAGCCAAAATCAAGAGTTGGACACTTAACCATTTGAGCCGCCCAGGTGCCCTGTGTTAAATGTTTTTAATTGTGGACTGTTAAGTTTTTCAGAAAGCATGTCTTAGGGCAGTGCCCTTTCAGAATCAGTTAAAATGTTTTATGAAATGTAGCAAAGTCTATATTTGTTCATCTGTTCCTAAGTACTATATATGTATGGTTGAAAAAGGAAAATCTTGTTTGCAGAATTTTGGAAGTTGAACAAAATTATAAAATGAATTCTTTAAATAAAAACCCATTTGATTTTTAAATTAAGACTCTCAACCCTAATTCTTATGCTCCTTCCTTGTATGTGTATCCCCATCATAACTAGCTATATTCCTTTCATACAAGCATTTTACAATGGCAGACACCGACAGAGTAATTAAAGCCTCATGTTGCATTTAATCCATCTTCTCATTAGGGGTCAGCAGTTTCTATTTGAACATTGGGATTGCTTACTTATCAATTATAGAGGTATGACATTTTGCCATGTGAAATAAAAGATATTAATATTAACTAAAGGAACATAATCGGGACACCTCTTCCCCCATGGGTAAAACAAATATTTAATGAGTAATTGCAGGAAAGATGACATTTTTGTTAGTCACAAAGAATTATGATACATCATAGGGGTTGGCAAACCACGCTTGAGGGCCGAATATAGCTTGCTGCCTGTTTTTATATGGCCTGCAAGCTACAAATGATTTTTACTTCTTTAAATGATTGGGGGGGAAATCGTAAGAATATGATTTCATGACAGGTGAAAATTATGTGAAATTCACATTTTAGTGTTTATAAATGAAGTATTGAAACACAGCTGTGCTCCTGTGTTCACACACTGTGCTTGCTTTTGCGCTACAGTGGCAGAGTTGAGTAGTTGTGACAGACACTGTTAGGCCCTCAGAGCCTAAGATATTCACTATTCTGACCCTTTACAGAAAAAGTTTGCTGACCCTGCTATAGTGCCTAGATGAATCGTTGTCCTAGATTGGGGGAAGATTTATATACCTAAAAAGATGACCATTAAAATCAGGCGATGAATGAGTGCCAAGTTATTGTTTGGATGTGGGTGGAGGAATCATTTGTGCTTAGAGTGCTAGGTGAGGTTTCACAGAGGGAAGGCAGAGCTGAGAGGGCTTTTCTGAAGAGGACCATTAGCAGGATACTCCAGCAGGATCAGAGGTTCCTGTGGAAAGGTGGCAAGTGGGAAGAATTTGAAGGCGTTGGTGGCAACGTTTGTGAAGAGTTTGAGAAACAAAGCTAAAGAGTCTAGGCTTCATTTTGTATGCTTGGTAAAAAGTCCGAGTGTTTTAGGAAAATAAATGTGGCAGCAATTGAGAATGAATCTAGAGTGAGACTCAGTCTACCCCTTGACCTGGTTTTCTATCTACATTCTCTCCTTTGGTAGTCTCTTGATGTCAGCTGTCAGTCCATGAAGATAACTTCCAGATCTTTGTTTAGCCCACCTCTCTCCTCATCTTACTCTGCCTTTCCTACTATCTTCTGGACATGGCTATTTGGATATTCCCTCCTTCGCCTTGAATGTCTGAAGTGAGTTCATCTTCCCCGGCAAATCTGCTTCTCCTGTTTCTCCCCACATCGCCCAGGTTGTCATGATGGCGTCCTCCTTATCCTCAAGGCCTTGTCCCTCTCTTTAGTACCTAAATCGAGCTGGTTCTCTACATACATGATTCTCTCATCCATCCTTTCTTCAAAATCCTAGTTCAGGTCTTTCTTACCTCCCTGTGAACTGTTGCAGCAACTCAACTCATCTCATGCCCAGTACTCAATGAGCCTATTTTGTACATTATTGCCAAAATGCCAGATTAGTGTTCCACTTTAGGGAGATTAATGTCCCTTGCCTCAGATGCCCTGGGTAGTTCTCCATTATGTTGTAAAATTCCAACTTTTAAAAATTAATGTCGGACTTCCTTCATCTTGCTCCAGATTGCTTTTTAAACTTTTTTTCCCATTAATTTCCTTCGGGTACCCTATAGTCTAGCTGCTTATTTGCTGATCCCTATGTTTCTCCTTGCATGCCCCACTCTGCCTGGAATATTCCCTCTGCTCAAATTTCACCACATGTAATTTTTCCTTATTAAACTCAGTGTGTCTATTAAAAATATCCCATCCCTCCTTCTCCATTCTATTTATTCCTTCTATAAACTCCCTCCAGCACCTTACCTGAGCCTTTAAATGATCTCTTAACTCACTGTATTATGTAGGTGTCTCTACCTCTTCTATTAAGTCTTTTTCAGTCTTACTTAGAGCAGGATCCATGTCTGGTAATGCCTTGGACTTCTCTGAGTAGCTCAGTTTCTAAACTAGGTAGCGCTAAGGGGATACATATCGAATGTATGGAAACAAGGAGATCAATTGGTAGGCTACTCTGGAAATCCAGAATTGAGGTAATAAGGGAAACTAATGGAAATTTGATACCTGATCATTTGGGTTAATACCTTTATCATTTTCAGTCAAGCAAAAACAGTATTAAGTCCGTTTAGCCAGATCATTTTTCATTTTGGTCATAAAACTACTAAAAGAGATTTCATCAACAATAAGAATCTCCTGTTGGGATTTAGCAAATAGCTAGGTTGCCGTCTTTGTTGGAACTTCGTATTAGAATTTAAAGTTGAGATTTGTGAAATATTATTGAAGTATATTTTGTGTTGTCCTTATAATGTGTAAAGTGGGAGTAATATCTATGGGAGCATGTATTAACCATTTTTTTTTTATAAAACATTGTTAAATTGGGAAAAACTGCTCTGAAAATACTTCCTAACTGAACCAAAGCCATGTTCCTGTGCCGTCCTTTCTTTGCTGAGTCTCTCTCTGCTCATCCCCAGTCCCCTTGCCCTAGCCTCAGTGTCCCATGCAGGCCTGAAGGTCGCAGACAGCATGTCTGTGTGCCTTGGCCTGAGCCTTCACTATTTCAGCAATTCCGTCAGTGAAATTTTGAAGCGTCTTTTTAAATACTCCTTTGTGGGACACCTGGGTGGCTCAGTCGGTTAAGTGTCTGCCTTCAGCTCAGGTCATGATCCCAGGGTCCTGGGATCGAGTCCCACATCGGGCTCCCTGCTCAGCAGGGAGTCTACTTCTCCCTCTCCCTCTGCTGCTACCCCCCTACCTGTGCTCTCTCTCTCTCTCTGACAAATAAATAATTAAAATCTTTAAATAATCCTTTGTAAATGCCTCATTAACTTAGTAATTACTTTTATGGCTTTATGGTAAAGTGTAAAATTTACTATTTCATACCTCTTGTTTCCTGCAAGTCTTAATAAGGGTAGAATGCATAGTTCTGAACAGGATTGATGGAAAACCAAGTATTGTTGAGTCCATCCCATCCTAAAACAACAAACAAACGAACGGTTTTCTTAGGGATAAACAGCCTCATCATCACCACTGTTATTGGGGACTTTCACAGTTCTTTGAGGCAGGTTTAAATTCTATGTAATTATTATTTTTTTTAGAGTTTAGTTTTTATAGAAAAAGTGATTGGTTGTTATGGAAAACAGAAAAGTAGAAATAAAAGGGGAAATTGCCTTAACGACAACCATGGTTATTTGGTATTATTTCCTCGTGTGTTTTTCATTTATTTGTTTTTAACTTACAAATATTCTTTGCTTAAAACATTATAAATCATTTTGCATTGATGAAATGGTTTTTGAATACCTGAGCTACACGAAATGTTATTAAAAGAGAAAAGATCAGCTCCAGTTTTTTGGACAGCTTTTATATAGGTCATCCAAATTATTCCCCAAATATCTTTCTAAATGTTAAAGATACAGTTTGGAGTGGGGTTGGTTGTTTTTTTTTTTCTTTCTTTTTTTGGGTCACTCTAAAAAACAGATATAATTCATATACCATAAAATTTACCCTTTTAAAATATACAATTTAGTGGTTTTTAGTATATTCACAAGGTTTAGTATATTCACTCTCATCACTATCTGATTCCAGAGCTCCGAAAAGAAACCCCATGCCCATTTTAACAGTCATTCCCCATTCCTTCCCTTCCCTCAACCCTGGCAGGCACTGTCTACTTTCTGTCTCTGGATTTGCCTATCTTGGACACTTCACAGACATAGAATCTTACAATATGTGGCCTGTGGTGTCTGGCTTCCTGCACTTAAGATCATGTTTCTAGATTCATCCACGTTGTGGCATGTATCAGTACTTCATTCCTTTTTATGGCTGAACAATATTATATGGACATACATTTTGCTTCTTCCTTCATCAGTTGATGGATATTTGGGTGCTTTCTACCTTTTTTTAAAATTTATTTATTTATTTTTATTTATTTATTTTTAACGATTTTATTTATTTATTTGAGAGGAAAGAATGAGACAGAGAGAGAGCATGAGAGGGGGAGGGTCAGAGGGAGAAGCAGACTCCCCGCTGAGCAGGGCACCCAATGCGGGACTCGATCCAGGGACTCCAGAATCATGACCTGAGCTGAAGGCAGTCGCTTAACCAACTGAGCCACCCAGGTGCCCCTGGTTTCTACCTTTTAGCTATTATGAATACTGCTGCTATGAACATTTGGGTACAAGTTTTTGTGTGAACATCTTTTCGGTTCTCTCAGTACATACCTGGGAGTGGAATTACTGGGTCATGTAGCAACTCTGTTTTTCTTTTTTAAATAATTTATGGAAGTGAAATTCAGATAACATAAGATTAACTATTTTAAAGTAAACAATTCAGTGGCATTCAGTAGATTCATAATGTTGTATAACCACACGTCTGTCCAGTTTTAAAATATTTCAGTCACGCCAAAGTAAAGCCCCTCCCCCATTCAACAGTCTCCCCATCCCCCAGCCCTGGCAACCACCAAATCTGTGTTCTATCTCTATGGATTTCTCTATTTTGGATACTTTATATAAATAGAACCATAGAATATATGTCTGGCCTTTTTCATTTAGTGTATTTTGGAGGTTCATCTTTGTTGTAGCATGTATCAGTACTTCATTCCTTTTTGTGGGTAAGTCATAGTCTGATTAACTTTTTGAGAAACTGCCAAACTGTTTTCTAAAGTGGCTGCACTATTTTACATCCCCACCAGCAATGTATGAAGATTCCAATTTTTCTACATCTCCACCAGCCCTTGTTATTGTCCATCTTTATTGTTTTTTTAATGGCCATCCTGGTGTGAGTGTAAAGTGGTATTTCATTTGTTTTTGATTTGCATTTCCTTGATGGCTAATGATATTTAGCCTCTTGTCATGTGCTTATTGACCATTTGTATATTTTCTTTGGAGAAATGTCTATTCAGATTCTTTGCCAGTTTTTAAATTGGTTTATTTGTCCTTTTATTATTGAGTTATAAGAGGTCTTAAATATTCTGGATGGTACACCCCTATCAGATATTATTCACAGGTATTTTCTCCCATTCTGTGAGTTGACTTTTAGTTTCTTGATAATATTCTTTGAAACACAAACATTTTTAATTTTGATGAAGTCCAGTTTATCTATTTTTTCTTTGATTGCTTATGCTTTAAATATCGTATCTTAGAAACCATTGTCTAACCCAGTGGTCACAAATATTTATCCCTATGTTTTCTTCTAAGAATTTCATAGTTTCAGCTCTTAAATTTAGTTTTTTTTACCCATTTTGAGTAAGTTTTTATATATGGTGTGAGGTTTTATTTTTCTCATGTTATAAGGAGACCAGAGGCAGCAGTCTGTGTGATGGTACCCTGTCAGCAGGATTCCAGGTTTATGTAGACTTCTGCCATTCTTGTGTGTGGCCTTCTTCATGCTCATGAGATGGTTGCTGAACCTCCAGTCATTATATCCCATTCCAGGCAGAAAGAGTAGGGTGAGAGAGGTGTAAAAGGCACGTGCCAAATGCTTTATCTTTTTTAAAATCACATATCCATAGTTTCCCCGGAAAACCCCACTGAAAGACTGTCTACCAGTTACTGGCTAGAACTATGTCATTTGGCCTCCCTTATTTCCAGGAGAGCCTGAGAGATCAAGTTTGTATAGTATTTTATATTCTCTGCCTGGAGCAAAATCTGGTTTATGTTAATTAGAAAGAAAGGGAGAATATTAAGAAAATGGAGAAATTTGGTCTTAAAAAGAACTACCAAAAAAAAAAAATCAGAGCTGATAAAACTTAAGGTAGCATGGGGGTGCCTGGCTGGCTCAGTCAGAAGAGCATGCAACTCTTGATCTTGGGGTTGTGAGTGCAAGGCCCGCATTGGGTGTAGAGATTACTAAAAAACTTTTTTTTTTTTTAATTCAGGTACCACGGAAGAGATTGGTGATCAATATTTTCATCTCTAATCACATTTTTAAAAATGTATTTATTCATTTATTACATCTTAATTGAGTAATTACCATGTGCTGCCATATTCTGAGCACTATTTATGTCTTATATCCTACTTACTTTTATGGGCCCTCTACAGGATCCTCTCATTTCCCTCTACTTCTGTGTCATTCTGTGAAAAATCACCAGTTGAGGCTTCCAGTCCATAGCCTGAATTTATATAAATAGTAAAAGTCTTTAGGTCAAAAGTTATCTAAGCATCTACCCCTAATCTTTCCACCCTTATCACTTAACTTTTTTAGGAAGTAAACAAAGGCAGGGGAATTCAGTGTTCTAAGAGAATCATAACACATGACTTATATTTACCTGTAGATATTATTTTCCTCAGTGCCGCCCCCCCCCCCCCCCATATTTCAGTTAGGAGATATTGAAATAGTCTTGTTGGTAAAGATGTTTAGGTTAAATAAGTGATTTTTCTAGCCTTTTAAGATTTTCAAGGGGGATTTCATAGATTTCATAGAATGTATATATATATACACACACGCACACATATATATATATATATGTTTGGGGACTAGACCTAATGACTCCTAACATCTGTCTTAAGTCTACTATTTTAAGTTAGTCTAGTGGAAGGTAGAGAAGGGCATATAGTAATTAAATTTACAGGAATTAGTCGCTTAATTGGGGGTGCTTGGGTGGCTCAGTTGGTTAAACATCTGCTTTCAGCTCAGGTCATGATCCCAGGGTGCTGGGATCGAGCCCTGCGTTGGGCTCCTTGCTCAGTGTGGAGCCTGCTTCTCCCTCTCCCTCTGCCTGCCACTCCCCTTGCTTGTGCGCACTCTCTCTCTCTTAGTTATTTGAGAGAGAGAGAGAGAGCATGAGAGCAGGGTGGGGCAGAAGGCAGGCGCTTAACCGACTGAGCCACACAGGTGCCCCTAAATAAAAAATATCTTAAAGGAAAAAAAAAGCAATTAGATACTTAACATGTATGTTAAAACCTGATACATTTTTACTTAATATTTTATTTATTTAAAGATTTTATTTATTTATTTGACAGAGAGACAGCGAGAGAGGGAACACAAGCAGGGGGAGAGGGAGAGGGAGAAGCAGGCTCCCCACTGAGCAGGGAGCCCGATGTGGGGCTCAATCCCAGGACCCTGGGACCATGACCCGAGCGGAAGGCAGATGCTTAATTGACTGAGCCACCCAGGCGTGTCGATTTAATATTTTATTTTATTTTTAAGATTTATTTATTTATTTATCTGAGAGAGAGAATGGGAGACAGAGAGCACGAGAAGGGGAGGATCAGAGGGAGAAGCAGACTCCCTGCTGAGCAGGGAGCCCGATGCGGGACTCAATCCCGGGACTCCAGGACCACGACCCGAGCTGAAGGCAGTCGCCCAACCAACTGAGCCACCCAGGCGCCCGCAATTTAATATTTTAAAATCAATTGGTTTTTTTTTTTTTAAGATTTCATTTATTTATTTTTCAGAGAGAGAGAGAGAGCAAGAGCAGGGGAAGCGGCAGGCAGAGGGAGAAGCAGGCGACCTGCTGAGCAAGGAGCCCGATGTGGGGCTCGATCCCAGGACCCTGGGATCATGACCCAAGCCAAAGGCAGACACCCAACTGACTGAGCCCCCAGGCATCCCTAAAATCAGTTTTTGAGGTGTAATTTCATCCAAACAAATTTAACTTACTGAAATTTAAGTGCTGAGTTGAAATATTTGTTCTGACACTAGTATTAATTATGAGGTAACTATAGTATCATGAAGTCTGGATCTCATAAATTACACTGAAAAGGCATTATGGACAAGAACAAAGTAATTTAAGTGAAGAAGTACTAAAGACCATGCGGAGTTGATTAAAATTTTCAATATGTATAATTGGAATGAAGTTTTCAGTTTTCTCTTTTCATTTTCAGATCCAGTTATGGGACACAGCAGGACAAGAGCGATTTAGGAAGAGCATGGTACAGCATTATTACAGAAATGTCCATGCCGTTGTCTTCGTGTACGATATGACTAACATGGCTAGTTTTCATAGCCTGCCATCTTGGATAGAAGAATGCAGACAACATTTGCTAGCCAGTGATATACCACGGATTCTCGTTGGAAATAAATGTGACTTGAGAAGTGCCCTGCAAGTACCTACAGACTTGGCACAAAAATTTGCTGACACACACAGTATGCCTTTGTTTGAAACCTCTGCGAAAAACCCCAATGATAATGACCACGTGGAAGCTATATTTATGACCTTGGCTCATAAACTTAAGAGCCACAAACCATTAATGCTTAGTCAACCCCCTGATAACGGAATTATCCTGAAGCCTGAACCAAAGCCTGCAATGACATGCTGGTGCTAAGTAACAGTCTTTATTATACTATCTAATTTTGACTAAAGAAATGCTTTTGAAGTATGACAGTGATAAGTCATAAGATTTAATCTCAAATATAATGGATCATCCTGACATTTTACTATTTATCATTGTCATGCTAATTTTTGTATTTTGTATCTACTTAGTTACATTTGTCATTGTGACAACACAGGGCAAAAGTTGGTTTTCACCTGAGGTTGAAAATGAAGTAAAGGTAGGATGAATTAGAACATCTTCCCATTGAGAGCCCAGCGAAGGAGGCTTCAAATGAGAGCACAATGGTATTTTAGGAGTAAATGACTGTTCAGTCCTGTGTTCTGGGATTGAAAAAAAAATTAAGGGTTTAGGACATACTTACTAGGTATGTCCTTTGAATGGGAAGTGTTCTCAATAGGACAAAACTGGTATTTGCCTCTCCCTGGAGTTCTGTCTTTGTATTATTGATGTACTTAATTGCATTATTATTGGTACATTTGAGAGCCAAGACTGTATTTAGTTCCAGTGTGGGGAGAAGGCATAGAATATTTCCTGGTTCTCAGCGCATAAAGAATGACTTCCAGTGATTCCAGATGCTTGATATTTCTAATCAATATATCAGATCTACAGAAGTCATTGTTATTTTTAGAAAAATAATTTGTTTTCTTACTAAATTCTATTAGAATATGCAAAAGCAAGTCTGACTTTAATGTAAATGAAGTGACATAATAAGGTGCTTTATATTTTATTATGATATCTTTAGTGAAAAACCAATTGAAAGCATTGGAGGAGTTGTAACTTGGGGGAAAATAGGTAAATGTGGTTCCTGGCTACCCCAGGAGACCTGTTCTCTTAGCTTTTAGTAATTTGAAGCTGTGTATCTGGCATAGTACCTCTTGCTCTCTCCCACAGTCAGTCAATTTAATGACTAAAGGTTGAATTAACAAATCAACTTCTGTTTGGATTGTAGCTCTGAAGGTGTACCTCTAATTCCTAGGAGTCTACATATATTTCTGTAATAGTATTGTGTTACAGTGTATCAGTTTTTAAAATCTTTAAATTTTATGGTCACAACAAGCTATTCCTCCTCATTATGAAAAATAAAGTAGATATTGAGAAATACCTTGTCTATCTCCCTCAGTGGTGTAAAGAATAGTTGAAGAAGTTTCTTACCCTAAGTATGTTTATTTTGAATTTAAGACTTTGCACATAGAAAATAGTAAGCTTGTATACAAAGCTATTACATGAATGGAACGTAAGCCATGAACTTTAACTGAAGGGTGCACATTCACTAATTCTGATAGATTGGTGTCATTCCTAATTTTAGAGGTAATTAAGCCAAAAGATGATTATACTTATAATATTTTCAGAATGTGGGAAATCAGATATGTAATCTAATCTAGTTTAGGAGTTTTGTTTAATCATCATGGTGATCCTAATTGGATAATTTAATTATAAAAACAAGGTAATGCTATTAAATGAACTGAAAGAAGTAATTATAGGAAATAATTATTCAGTTTTAAATATTAGAGCTTAAGGAAAAACAAGTTGGCTTTATCTGTGTTTACGGAGATTAATCCAATTTTCCTATCATGCTAGAATTAAAAATGGTTTGAATTTAAATTGTTGATTTGTAACTATTTTTGTAGTAAAACAATGACAACTGTGCTAATTGTGGTGGGTGTAACAGTTTTTTAAAGAAGGGAATCTGTTTGTTGCTTTTAAAACATTTTCTAAAGTGTGGGAAGAAAGTTTACAAACCTTCCAAGCACATTTATGTTTTTAAGTGCTGTTAATAATGGTTAAAAAAATAATTTAACTGTTTCTTTTTATAAGAACGTAATGTAGGTATCCTTTACAGTTCTGTGAAAGAATTATTTTTTCACTTTAATATTTATTAATTTTAAAATCTTTGTATCTCATTTGTAATGATTTACTGTTTTAATTTTTTTCTACATGTTTTTATTTTTTAAAAAAGCATACTTATCAGTTGAATGGGGATAAAGGTTTTAGATATTTTCGAGAATATTTATAAAACACTTCCTTGTTGAGAAATCACTTCCAGAATGGTGGCTATCAAACAAATAATTATAAATTTTTAAAGCACAAGTCACACATTTTGTAACTCCTGTGTGAATTTATTTTAATTGTGATCCTTAATTGAAAACATCAGATATCTTTTGGGAAAGTCTTAATTTGAGAACAACCGAAGGAAGCTAATCCAGAATCTAATAGTTAGCTATTAATGACAATGCTTTATTGACAGTATATTGCTAATATGTTTCCTCATGAAATCTAAAGTTAAATAATTTCATTGTGGAATAGTGTCATTGTAACATTTCCCTTATGAAGTTCAATAAACCAGCTTTGCCATAAAGAAATTGTGTTTCATTCCCTTTGGTTATTAGGATGATTACAGGGTAAAACAAAAAAATCTTTTTTCCCCTCTGCCTTCAAGGTAATGTATAATATGTTAGAAATAAACAAACAAATCTATTTGGAAATACATTTGGGGTTAAAGAACTTTTCGGAAAAAAAACCTAAATATTAAAATTAAATGATAAAAAACCATTTGTGTGGCTGAGTAATCAGCTTGTTTAAGAGTACTTCAGGGCAAACAAATACTGTAAGAGTGGTTGACATCTCCAGATTTAGAGGTAAAACAGTTTAACAAAATGAATAATTATAAAATGTATGACAGTAAAGAGAAGGAATTAGGTTGCAGGTCTAAGATCGCAATTTCTACCTTCACGTTGCTGATTCGGGCCCTTTAGGAGAGTGTGGCTTGGAGTTTGGGCCCCAGAAGTTGATACTGCTTTGCCCCGTCCATTTATTTCACGTTAGTTACTCTTCTGCTCAAACACAAAATTACATTATTCATGAAAGACTGCTTTCTTAATCAGATATTAAGATGGTAAGTTGGTTAAGTCTTTTTTTTATTTTATTATGTTAATCACCATACATTACATCATTAGTTTTTTTATTATATTTTATTTTATTTTTATTATTATGTTATATTAATCACCATACATTACATCATTAGTTTTTGATGTAGTGTTCCATGATTCATTGTTTGCATATAACACCCAGTGCTCCATTCAATACATGCCCTCTTTAATACCCATCACCAGGCTAACCCATCCCCCGACCCCCCTCCCCTCTAGAACCCTCAGTTTGTTTCTCAGAGTCCATACATGATTCATCTCCCCCTCCGATTTGGGAGAAATTGTTTAAGTCTTTTGAGGGCAAATTTGCTAGAGCCTGTGTGGCAAGAATTAATTAATTGGAATAACCTGATTTATCAAACATTTGTCTAGTGCCCACCATGTGTTTTCCAGTTGTGTTAGGCAGTGAGCTACATAAGTAAGACGATGTCCTTGAAGAACTTATAAAATAATATATAAACAAGTGGGAATTCTGCAACATAATATGGTAAATGTAATCAAGGAGATAAATACTTAGGGCAATGAGCACAGAGCATGGAGTCATGCTTTGACTTTGATGCAAGGGAGTGAGTACAGGGGAATGAAGAGCTAGCTGGTCAGAATAATGGGAAGTGAGGCTATCAAGAGAGGCTGTGGTTGAGCCGCCACGTTGCCATATATGAGGGGGGATTAGGACTGACTTGGGTACAGGAATCAAACTCTTCTTTGAACCAGCCTACTAAGGGGTTATTTATTGAGAGGGTCGGACTCGTCCTATGGGACTCCAGGGACAAGGATGCAGCTGGACTCCAAGAAGAGCTGGGATTGGGCACTCAGTTTCCTAACTCTGGGCTTAAGCTTCTCTGCACATCTTCATTCTTTCTCTGTTTCATAACTGGATTTCTCTCCCCTTTTCTGGTTCAGGTGGCAGAAAATGTGGCCACTGACTGCTTCTGAACTTCTGTGTGCTGCAGACATTCAAAGACAAATGAACAGATTGTCAGTCCTGAGTCAAAATTTCTGGCATGGACTGTTTTCGGCCTGGCTAGAGTCAGATGCCCAGCCCAGGACCAAAAAAAAAAGGCAATTTCCACATTTGGGGGGAAAAGAATTTTGAAGAAGGGAAGGAAAAAAAGAATAGCCACATGAAAACATTTGAGTTTTGGGTAACTAATGGAAGTGTTAAAGCAAGGTGGTGATTGGGACCATCAGATTTATGCTAGAAATAGCAGTGGCAATGAGAAGGGTATGTAGGAATGGAACCGTGGTGGCCAGTTGGCTTAGCGTAAAAGCCTACGGAAAGCTTTCACTGGGACATTGGCGGAAGAATATGGATTGGAGACGTGTCAGGGTTAAAATCCTGAGGAGCTGGAGACTAATTAAATACAAGTTGATAAGGTCAAGGTCAGAAATTTAATTTCATGAAGCAGTTAGTATGGTTCTTCCTTAGGGCTACACACTGCTCTCATGGATGTAGCTAAATGTTTTTAAAATGAATATTTTTAGTCTTATTTTTTGTATTATTGTATTGCTTTAAATTGCCTATACCAAAAGTTTGATTCCTGTGATCTGTCATTTCCATATTTGTTTTTCAAAATTTTTGAGTCATCTGAAGCTTCTCATTTAAAATTATTAACTTTTATTCCCTAATGCTATTAGATATTAAAATATTTTTAAATAATTTAGTTACAGACGATTTTGTATATTTTTCTTGAAGTTCTGGACACTAGGTACTAAAACAAAAGTTGAATTTTCATTATTGGTCCTTCATTCCTTAGAATTAGAGTATATAAACGCATTTCATTACTTCTGTTGGCTCCTCAGTCCTTTGAGAGGTCTATTTATCTATAAAATATGACAAATAATAGGGCTTTTTTTTTTACTACATTTTTGTATAGGAAGTATATTCACATGGTTCAATATTTGGACCATGTACAGATGAATAAACAATGAAGTCTTCTCCCTATTCCTCTCAGCTTCCTGGTTCTTCCACCACAACCAACCAGGATTGTGAATTTGTTGTTTCTGTACATAACAACAAGATATCCGGAAGATGAGTTCATATTAAAATATGTAAGCATCATTTTTCTCTTAGGCCTCATGGAATTCCTTTAGTTGACCATAATTTATTTAGACAGCCCTCTATTGGTGGACATTTGGGTTGTTTACAGTCTTCTGCTATTTCACACAATATTGAGATGAATAACCTTTTACATAAATCATTTTGTAAATGTGTGAATATGTCTGAAGGGCAAATTCCTAGAAATGACATTGCTAGATGAAAGGTCCGTGCATTTGTGAGTGGGGTTTCTAATTGCCCTCCTCAGAGGTTGTGCTGGTGATGGAAAGAGTGTTGTTGCGTTATACTCTCACCAACGCAGTGTTATCAAAGCTTTTGATCTTTGCAAATCAATAGGTGAAAAATTGCCTTTCTCTTATTGTGAATAGGGTAGAGCATCTTTTTAATGGTCATTTGTAGTTCCTTTTCTGTTGAATTGTCTGTATCCTTTGTCCTTTTTACTGATTTGTAAGAATACGTTATACATTTGAGAAGTTAACCTTTTTTTGTTATAGGTGTTATAAATATTTTTTCTAGTGTGTTCTTTGCCAATTGACTGCTTGTAATGGTTTTGGCATGAAAATAATTTTAATTTGTCAGACCTAACGATCTTTTTTATGATTTTAGTTTTATGTCACAATTAGAAAGATACTCCTTGTTCTGAGGTAACATAAGAATTCTCACATGGTTTCTTAGGGCACTTGAAGTGGGTGGCTCAGTCAGTTGAGTGTGCGACTCTTGATTCTGGCTCAGGTGTCATGATCAGGGTCCTGGGATTGAGCCCTACTTGGGCTCCCTGCTCAGCAGGGAGTCTGCTTGAGGATTCTCTCTCTCCCTGTCCCTCTGCCCCCACCCCCACCCCCCGTTCGCACACTTTCTCTCTCTCTCTAAAATAAAAATAGATAAATCTTAAAAAAAAAAAGAATTCTCACTTGGTTTCTTGTAGTACTTTTATGGTTTGTTCTTTTTTTTCACATAAAAATCTTTGATCTAGTTGAAATTTATTTCAATGAAAGATATGAGATATGAACACAAATTTTTCTTTTTAGATGACACTTACTTGACCTAACACCATGTTTTGAATAATCTATCCTTTCCCCTTGAACTTGAGGTGCCAACTTGATCATTTCCTAAATTCTGTATGTTTTTAGACTTATTTCTGGATTTTCTCTGCTGTTCCATTAATCTATCTATTCACATGCCATTTGTTTTAATAATTATAGTTTGTTGCTTTAATATCTGGTAGGATTAGTTCTGTTTTTACTCTCTTTTTCCAAAGTTTTCATGGTTCTTGCTTATTTTGCCACTGGAACTTCAAAATTGGTTTAAGGTCTAAAGCCTAGAACAACAACAGCAAAATCCTGTTAGTATTTTTATTAAATCCATGTTCAATGTTAGGGTTAAAGAGAATTGCTATCTTTATGCTTTGAGGCTTCCTGTTCAAGATCATGGTGGGTCTTTTCATTTGCTCCACTGTTCTTTTGTATCCCTCTGGAGCATTTAGAGATTTTTTTTTTTATATAGATATTCCTCATTTCTTGAGAGGTTTATTTTTGATACTTTTATCTTTTTTGTTGCCCTTTTTAAATTTATGTTTTGGGGATTATTAGGTGCTTTGAAAATGCATTTCAGAACTATTCTACACATTTAGTCAAGATGGAGAAATTGGACCCAGATAGTCTCCAGTCTCTTTAAGATTTTAAAAATTTATTTGACAGAGAGTGAGAACACAAGCAGGGGTAATGGGAGAAGCAGGCTCCACTCTGAGCGGGGAGCCCGACGTGGGGCTCAATCCCAGGACCCTGAGATCATGACCTGAGCCAAAAGTAGCCGCTTAACCGACTGAGCCACCCAGGTGTCCTGATAGTCTCTAGTCTTAAACAATTAGAATTTTGGACGAAATATATGAAACACCAGTTTTTAGACACTGGACAAAAGACAGCACAGGACTTGCAATCCCAGAAAGAAGGTAAGAGGAATAAGTTCGGCATGGCCATGTATGCCCCTAATTAATCCTAGCCTCCCTTACAACTTGATATGGTCATGTGCCATAGTTCTGGTCAAAGAGATGTAAGCAGGGCGCCTGGGTGGCTCAGTTGGTTAAGCAACTGCCTTCGGCTCAGGTCATGATCCTGGAGTCCCGGGATCGAGTCCCACATCGGGCTCCCTCCTCAGCAGGGAGTCTGCTTCTCCCTCTGACCCTCCCCCCTCTCGTGCTCTCTGTCTGTCATTCTCTCTCGTGCAAATAAATAAAATCTTAAAAAAAAAAAAAAAAAAGAGATGTAAGCAGGTGCCTGCCAGGGATTCCCAGGTAAGTCTTGCTTTCCTGTAAAGAGGACTATCCTTTCCTGTTTGCTTCCTTTTTTGTTCCTGTATGGCAGGTGAAAGGGGCTGGAGTTTGTATAGGTGTCTTATCATTTAAAAAAAAAAAATGGTCTGGAGAATAGCATCCAAAAGCTACTACAGCTCAGGCTACTTACCTCATGATTTGTGGTGAGAAAAATAACCCCAATTCAGGGAAGGTTTCAGCTGCATAGCTTAACACAACCCCAGCTGGAAGGACACTTTAGGTAGAAGAGTGAAGGAGACTTGGGGACACAGAGATTAAGGCTTCTGAAGAAAGATTACACTAACCCACTCTAGGAACTCCCTCCCTGGGTAGGCAGGGAGCCAACTTGGTGGCCACAGGCTGTCCTGGTGCACTAGTCCTTCATGGGGAGGAACTTTCTGGGAAAGTCTCAGTCACTGCCATTCTGCTGCCCGCCAAGCCTGCCCCATGGAAAAATACCCTTTTAGGAACTTAGTGGAAAACACGTGAGCCATGCAGATATTATTCCCAGGCAACATCCTAGGAGGAGCAGAGCAACAAAACAGAAGGACCCTGGGTCCCAGATCCCGCCAGCATAACGCTGGACTGCTTATGTCAAGACTATTGCATGAGAGTCAAGTCGAAGACTTCTATCTCGTTTAAGCCAATGTTATTTGGGGTTAATTGATTCCTCATCTAAGTTACCCCAAGAAAGTATATCTAGCTTCAAATTGTTAAAATTTGTCAGTCCATGATAAAATTAATGGTATACAATTTTACCTTTGAATGTAAAACAATATTTGTATAAAGTCTGATATGGAATTGGTATACATTAGGGAACTCTTCTAGCTTATTTACAGTGAAAAGGACTTTTGAGAGGGTTTGAGGTAGCTTACAGAATCTCCAAGACCTGGATCTAAGATTTGGATGCTACAAAGACAGGAAAACCAAGAGCCAAGAGAAATGCCCGGGTGCGTGGCAGAAGGTCCACTGCATACTACCTCCCCTCAGCACTTGTGACACTCAAGATCTGACACCAAAGCATCCCCAGAGCTGCCCTGGAAGAGCTGAAGACTTCCAACATCACGCTGGCCAGAAGGGCCATTCTCCCTGTCACCCTCTTTCTGCATGTTCCCTCCCTTCCCAAATGGCAAGCCTGCGGGGCAGAACCCAGACCACACCCCGAGGTGAAGCTGCACAGAAGTCTGAAAACTACAGATCTGAGCATTCTAGGCTCTACAACAGGAAAGCACTAGAGCAGGGCTGGGAAGCGTTGTGTGGGCCAGTCATAGCTTCTGCCTCAGAAAGGGGTGCTGGTTGATGCCTGGGAGAGCTTTGCCCTGGGAAGAGCACGCTGCGTGTTTCCGTGCCTTTTGGAAGTCTGTCTGGAGTGTGAACTAAAGAGATCCTCACTGGGGGGCGCCTGAGTGGCTCAGTCGTTGGGCGTCTGCCTTCGGCTCAGGTCATGATCCCAGGGTCCTGGGATCGAGCCCCGCAACGGGCTCCCTGCTCAGCGGGGAGCCTGCTTCTCCCTCTCCCTCTGCCTGCCTCTCTGCCTACTTGTGGTCTCTCTCTATCTCTCTGTCAAATAAATAAATAAAATCTTAAAAAAAAAAGAGATCCGGGCGCCTGGGTGGCTCAGATGGTTAAGGTCTGCCTTCGGCCCAGGTCATGATCCCAGAGACCCGGGATCGAGTCCCGCATCGGGCTCCCTGCTCCTTGGGAGCCTGCTTCTCCCTCTGCCTCTCTCTCTCTCTCTGTCTCTCATGAATAAATAAATAAAATCTTTAAAAAAAAAAAAAAAAAAGAGATCCTCACTGATGTGGTCATTTGTGATATTCCATAAACTTCTTATGCAAATGTAAGATTAATAAATGTTTCCTGCTCCTGGGAGTCTGTTACTCCACTGTACATCTACATATGCAATACACCACACATTTTTAAAAGTTTTTATTTAAATTCCAGTTAGTTAACATACAGAGTAATATTAATTTCAGGTGTAAGATATAGCAATTCAACACTTCCACGCAACACCCGGTGCTCATCTCGACAACTGCCCTCCTGAATCCCCATCACCTATTTCACCCCTCCCCCACCCACCTCCCCTCTGCTAATAAATCAGTTTGTTCTCTGTAGTTAAGAGTCCGTTTCTTGGTTTGCCTCTCTCTTTTGTCCCCCTTTGCTTGTTTATTTCTTAAATTCCATATATGAGTGAAATCATATGGCATTTGTCTTTCTCTGACTGACTTATTTCGCTTGCATTATACTTTCTAGCTCCACCCATGTTGTTGCAAATGGCAAGACTGCATTTTTTTTATGGCTGAGTAATATTCCATTGAAAATATATACCACCTCTTCTTTATCCATTCTTTAGTTGATGGACACTGGGGCTGTTTCCATAATTTGGCTATTGTAGATAATGCTGCTATAAACATTAGGGTGCATGGATCCCTTTGAGTTAGCATTTTTGTCTTCTTTAGGTAAATACTTAGTAGTGAGATTGCTGGATCATAAGGTAGCTCTATTTTTAACTTTCTGAGGAACCCCCATACTGTTTTCCAGAGTGGCTGCACAAGTTTGCACTTCTACCAACAGTACAGTGGACATTTTTAAATTCTGAAAATATTGGGAACTTAATCACGTAAGGTCATGTGTATCATAATCCAGACCAGGAGGCACTCCCTAAGCCTTAGTCCTTCTTCCTCTTTTTTTTCCGGCTGAACGGCCTTTCCCTTTATGATCTCATCCTCAGGAAACACTTGATTCCCCAACTTACTTTCCAGGGCCTTGACAGCCCCTGAAGACCTTTTGAGGTACCTAGTGGCACACCCAATAGACATGGCCAAATCCAAACTCATAAACCTCCTCCCTAAACTTAGTTTTCTTCCTGTGTTTCCTCCAAACCTCCAGGTTCTATCTGAGGCTCCCCTTTGCCGCACCTCCCGCATCGAGTCTCCCACCCAGATGTGTTGCTTGCCCTGCCTTTGCCCCTTGCATTGGTTCTCTTCCTCCCGAGAGGCTGTGGACGCTGCAGGTAGACCGTGAGGTCCAGCTACGTGGGGATCAAATCCCAGAAATTCTCATGGTGAAACATCTCAATGCCGCATGTCCTCTCCTCTTTAGAAGGGGGCTGCCAATGACAAAAAGGTTACTGTGAGAAGGAAATGAGTTCATAATGTGTGGTGTCTGTTGCTGCATACCATCTTCTCCAAGACTTAGTAGATAGAACAGCAATCACTGATGATCTCTCACTGCTGTGGCGGGTGGGGAATGCGGGAGTGCCCAGCCAGGCAGTTCTGGAGTGGGGCTCTCTAAAGGCTGGGCGGGGGGGGGGGGGGGAACGGACGGGGACGGGACACTCAGCCCTCTCTGGGGCTGGCAACTGGTGCTCCTCTGGCATCTGTTTCTCTCTGGGATCTCTGCACCGTGGCCTCAAGGTAGCCAGACTTCTTATACGGTAGCTGGACACACCCCAGAGCAAGGGGCCCAAGACAGAACTATAGAAGCCCCAGGCGGTTTGTAACTTAGCTCAGGTGTCCTGCTCCAGTCACCTGAGCAGCAATCACAAAAGCCTGCCTGGGTTCCAGGGGAGGAGGTGGGAACTCCAACCGTGCATGGAGGCCTGTTGAAAAACTCGTGGGCTTTTAAAAAAACCATCATAGCGAGCGACCATAAAAATGTTCTGTGCCATGCGGATGATCCAGTGGTTATCTTCACAGCACAGTACTTAAAAGACTTAATCAAACTGAAAGATGTGCTGCACATTTTTCTTTCACAGAGAGACATGGTTCAAATTGTTGGTCGCTTCTATAGCACAAACGTCTGCAATGTATTTCATACTAAGGAACACATTTCTTACTTGATAGCTATTTTTAGGAAAACCAACACTCTCAATTTCTCTTCCCGATTGGTGTTTGGAAATGTTTCCAACTGATGTGCTCTTGTTTCTAAAGTCTGTGTCACCTGTAAAAATGCTATCGGATTTGTTCCAGCGGGTCTTAAGGGTTAACTGGCTTCAAGCCGATGCCCTTCTTGCTTGCTGACCTAAACCCCACAGTTTGTAGCGGGACTGATGTATTTCCCTTGAGAGCCGGCAGACCGCTGGCCTTGAGGAACAAAGAGCCAGACTCTTGGGAAGATAAGGCCTGACTGCACTTGCCAAAAGAGCTGCCACTGGCCGTGGCATCCTCCATAAGAGACACCTGGAGTCCTGCTTCCTGGTGTGCGGAGGAAGGGGGGGAGGTCTGGACTCCCTTGCTGGGAGGCCGCTAGTTGGGCTGCCGAGGTATCCTTTACTGAGAAAGGCCTGGGAGCTTTGATTCCTGGCGGAGCGGAGTCATCTGGAAGGCTTGCCAGGACAAATGATTAACTGCTGAGCACTAGCTTCTCTTGCACGTGGCCCCCTTACCATTCCCCACGACTTCCTCTTTAAAAGCCCTCTGCTTGGGGCGCCTGGGTGGCTCAGTCAGTTGGGCGTCTGCCTTCGGCTCAGGTCCTGAGATCGAGCCCTGCATCGGGCTCCCTGCTCACTCGGGAGCCTGTTTATCCCTGTCCTCCCCACTCGTGTGCTCTCTCTCACTATCTCTCTCTCTCTCAAAAAAAAAAAAAAAAAAAAGCACCCTCTGCTTCACCTGGACTGGGAAGATGGTCTATGGGATGTTAGCCCACCGTCTTTCCTAAGAAAGCAAACCTTCCCACCAACCAGGCTCTTGAGTATTGGCTTTGGAGTGGCCAGTAACCAAACGTGAATTTGGAACTGGTTCTCTGCCCAGTAATCATTTTAAAAGCTAGAATTTTCCATTTTAAAAAGCTAGAATTTTCTGTATAAGAATCTTCCTGGGGCGCCTAGGTGGCTCAGTTGGTTAGGCGACTGCCTTCGGCTCCAGTTATGATCCTGGAGTCCCAGGATCGAGTCCTGCATCAGGCTCACTTCTCAGTGGGGAGTCAGCTTCTCCCTCTGACCCTCCCCCCTCTCGTGCTCTCTCTCACTCAAATAAATAAATAAAATCTTAAAAAAAAATCTTCCAAACTAGGGCTTACACTACACCGTGGACTCATTTGTTAAAAATATAAATGCAACATTCAAGTAGTTTGCAAGAACAAAGTGGGGAGATGGAAATTTAGCAAATGAATTCCAGTAAAAACCTTTGCATAGTTGACAGGTAGAACTGAAAACTCGGTACCAAGGATTAATAAGCCTGGTCAATGATGTTCTTTTATTTGGACCCAAGATTCTTTGTGAGGTCTTTTTTTTTTTCTCTCCATCTTTGATAGTCATTAAATGCAAGTATCAACAAACTGGACCTTCGCCTTGCTTTATCATGAAATGTTAAATAAAGATTTTCAGAATAATAAAGCATTTATTATTATTATTAGCAAAATAGGCCTTTGTGTGTGTGTGACAGAGGAAAAAAAGGTTTTTTAGAATTAAGTGAAAAGAAATAAAATACTTGTTGAAAAATATTCTTTATGTCACCTCATCTTTTCAATTTCTCTTCTGCATATGTTTCTTAATCTCCTGAGTATTATCAGTACGGTTTGTGATGATAATTTCAGGTGAAGCAGTGAGCATGCATTGCAAGTGCCGGCTCACGTTCTTCTCCTGATAAGGACATCGTGTCTAAAGAGTTGGAAGACCACTGACGGGAACACTCCGTCGGCGGGCTGGAAGACGGCCTCCGCAGATGGCACGGCATCCTCAGCCTCCACTGTGTGCGAAAGGGGTGGAGTCAGCAGCCACTGCTTGAGGGTTCGTGCTGAGCGTCGTCCTCTCGCTCCCTTCCTCCCTAGAACATTCTGGTGGGAAGGAGGAGGAACACGTTTCATTAATTCTGCCTGTAGCCGCCTTGATCGCGTATGATTGTCCCCACAACGTCGCAGTCAGTATCTATGAATGTCATGTTTCCTCCACAACCACCCTCTTTCCCCAAGTGTTCGCCATTTGGAAATCACTCATGTGCTGAAGTGATTCCTCTTGATTCTATCACAATTGGGCTCCAAGGGCTTTCAAGAGGAAAAAATTTCCTGATGTGATGGTTGAGTCATGCTTCGTGAAAATGAGCAATTCATTCCCAGCACGCGCTCTAGTAACATTGCATTACATTTGCTGAGAACATGTGCCTTCTGGGAGTTTTGTTTCATGAGAGTAAAAATGAAGTCACTCTGCTTTTAACTCCTTTGCTAAGCTTAACAAAACAAAGCAGCCAGCATTTCTTAATTTAAAGATGATCATGAACTGAAAGTACTGAAGTCCTCATTTTTGTCTCTTGGATCCTGAGGGCAAGCAAGGTCCCACTCGGCCAGCTGAATCTTGGCAAGACTCCTACAAGCCATGTTACACTGCCCGGCCTCAGTTTCCCTATCTGCAAAACAGGGTCAATAAAACCTGCCCCTTTTATGCCTTAAAACAGTTATTATTGGACTGATTTATACTAATGAAATCTTTTTAGAAATGTAAGTGGGACTTCATTCTGCAATTGACAATGCAGCTTCTAATAGAAGCTTCAAGTTTGTTTTCTGTCTCCCTTCATTCTCAAATTTCCTACAGCCAGAGTCTTTTTTGGCCTTATGACCTGAACTCAAATTAGATACCCTCAATTTCAATTAGAAACAAAAACGATCAAAAAGCCACTGAACTCTCCCAAATGGCGGCCCCGATCTGGAGTTCCTGGTCAGCGCAGAACCTTGCTCAGACTACCTCTTGTTACTTCTTAAAGACTCCCTCAGAGGTGACCCAGGAATGCTGGGCTGAACAGGCAGGAAACCGATGTCTCTTAGAGGCAGCTTTTCTCCTCACCTTTGCTTCCTGTCTCAGACTCAGGACTTCTCACTTTGGCCCAGTTTTTGGAACTTGGGCAACAGCCGCTGCCTCGGGGAGGAGGAGGTTCTGGGCTTAAGTCCGTTTCTATTTTGGAGGCTGCCCGCTGAGTCACCCTCACCTGCCCCAGCCCCCAGCCAGCTCTCTTATCCATTGGACAGCTTCTGCACCGTGCCTAGGACCAAGGAGCTTCCTGAAAACCTATGAACATTTTTGAGACCTGACAAAAAGAAAGGACTGACCTCGAAATATAAAAACAAAATTAAGAAACATTTAATTAAATGTCTACAAACTAAAAATAATGTGACATTAATTGATAAATGTTAATATTCATATAAGTGGTAATTAAATTTGAAAACAATTAGTAGGTTAGATTATTTCCCTTTATTTGTTTTTTTGAAAGATTTATTTATTTTCATTTGAGAGAGAGAGAGGCAGAGAGAAGGAAGAGAATCCCAAGCAGACTCCCCACTGAGCGTGATCTCAAGACCTGAGTCGGGGGCTTAACCAACTGAGCCCCCCAGGTGTCCCAGGTTAGTTCCCTTTGCTGAGAAACTGACTGCAAATTAAATGGTTTACTTGTAGCTAAATCATTTTTAAAAGTTTCCAGAAAACCAGTACTGTGTGTACATTTTAATATATTTGATATGATGTGTAGTGAGACCTTCAAAAGACTGAGTGCTTGAAAATTAGAACACAGACTACGTGCTAGATGGTATTAGTCAATGGTTGTTAATTTTCTTAGTTGTGTGGATGGTATTGAGGTTAAGTGGGAGAATCTTAGGAGAGACATACGGAAGTATTTAGGGGTGGTGTCCTTGCTTTCAAAATGTTCTGCAAAATAATAACAACTCTATGGTGGAAAGGAGGAGGAAATAGTCTCATTTATTCTGCTCATAGTAGCCTTGATTATGGATAATAGTTTCCACATCTTTGTGGTTAGTTTCTTATATTTGAATGTCATTTGTTTCCTACAAAATCATCCTCTTCCCCTAGGTGTTTGCCATTTGAGAATCACTCAGCATGTCAGCCATCTGCTTTCAAAATGTTATGCAAAATGATAATACACGTGTGTATAAATATATATATATACATGCTACACACACATATATAATATATATATTATACACACACACACACATAAAGAGAGAGAGAATCAATGTGGTGAAATGTTAACAAGTGCTTTGAAGACCGTAATAAACCAGGTAAGAGGATAAAGAATGATGGATAGCATGGTCAGGAAAAACCTCTTGAAATAGTAACATCTGAACCAGGTAAGAGTGAAGTGAAGAAACAAGATATACAAAGATTTGAAAGAGAAGTATTCCAGGCACAAGGAAAGGCATATGCAAAGGCCCTGAGGCAGGACTTATTAGAACTTGATACTGTCCAGCTAAATTGTTGTTGCTGTTAATCTGGTGAGAGTAAAATGTGCTCTAATGATACTAATTTGTATTTCCCTGCTTACTTTTCATATATTTATTTGCTATGTGTGCCTCATTTTCTGTGAAATTCTTGTCAAGCCTTTTCCCTAGTTTTCTATTGGGGTGTCTTTTTCTTATTGATTTGTAGGAGTTATTAATATATTCTGGATATGGCTCCTTTGCCTATTATGTGTGAAGCAAATATCTTCTCCCACTTTTATGGATTGTCTTTTTATTCTTCTTATGGTGTTTTTCTAAGAACAGTTGTTCTTCATTTTTATGTAGCTGAATTTATCAATCATTTTATAATGTGTTTTTGCATCTGATTTAAATTTTTTTCTTATCCTGAAGTAAAAAGAGATGTTCCATTTATATTATTCTAAATGTTTTATGGTTGTGTTTTTCATATTGAAGTCTTTAATACACCTAGAATTGAGTTATGTATAATATGAGGTAAGGATCCAATTTTGTATTTTTTTCCATATGAATATCTTAATGTTTGGGCACCATTTATTAAAGTAGCCCACCCTTTTCCTATTGATCTGTAGTGACCACTCTATCAATGAAGGCACTATTTATGCATTTATGTTTCCATTGGTTTATTTTATTTTATTCCATTGGTTTATTTGTTCCCAGATTGATACTACACATTCTTTAATTTATATCTTGATATTTATATCAAGAGCTTTATATCTTGATATTTAACAGAGACATTCTCTCACCTTGCTCTTCAGCCAGAGTCTTGTTTATTCTTGAACCTTTGTTTTTCTACCTAAGTTTTAGATTTAACTTGTCAAATTCTATGAAAAATCCTGCTGGGGATTTTAACCGAGATGCTTTGGAGTTATCAATCAGTGTAGGGGATGGACATATTAACAATGTTGAGTCTTCCTGCCCAAGAATATGTTAAATCTTTGCATTTATTTAGTCTTTCTTCAATGTCTTTGAATAAAGTTTTATAATTTTCTTCTTAAAGGACTTACTTCTAAGAACTTTCTTTTGGTTACCTTTTAAAGATATCTTTACAAATCTTCATTTTCTAATTTCTTATGGCTAATGTATAGAAATATACTTGATTTCTATATGTTGATTTTGTATATTGGTTTTACCTAGGAACCAAGTGAAATATTTATTAATTCTAATTATTTATTTGTAGATTCTTTTCTACATAAGTAATCAATCGCCTGCAAACAAGAGCACTTTTTTTTGTTATTTCTAATTCCTATACAGTTTTTTCCTTTATCTGGTTTTATTGCACCGGTCAAGATGTTCAACACAGTATTAAATAGGAGCGGTGAAGCTGACACACATATCTTGTTCCTGATCTTAAAGAGAAATGGTAAATATGAGGTCTGCTGTAGGTTTTTCATAGATACCTTTTCTGACATGTGTTTTCGAACACCACCAATTCTCAGCAGATACTGGCTGGGTGTCCCCCGGATTTTTTTTTAAGATCTAATTTTTTAAGTAATCTCTACTCCCAATGGGGGGCTCAAACCCACAACCCTGAGATCAAGAGTCGCGCTCCACCCACTGAGTCAGCCAGGCGCCCCAACGGTGTCTCACAAACTTAACTCACTTCTGACACTATCTACCTGGGGAGAGTGTCAGATCCCACAGGTTTAGGGCTCATCCCACAAGACTTTCCCCGCTTCAGATGCCAATCACAAGTCCAGGTTGTCACGGACTATAATTTGGAGTTCCCACCACCCTTTCCTCAGGTTTAACTAATTTGCTGGAGAAGCTCACAGAACTCAGGAAAACCAGTTTACTCACTTCATTACTAATTTATTATCATAGGATATTAAAGGATACGAGGGAACAGCTGGACAAAGAGATACCCAGAGTGAGGTCCAGAAGGGTCCTGAACACAGGGGCTTCTGTCCCTCTGGAGTTTAGGGTGGGTCACCCTCTGGGCACGTGCATACATCATGTTCTCATTCACCAACCTTGAAATTTCCCAAACCCCATAGGTCAGGGACTTTTACAGGAACACATAATTGATTAAATCATTAACTGTTGGTGATGGAACTCAATCTCCAGCCCCTCTGCCTCCTTAGGGGTCAGGGGGTGAGGCTGAAAGTTTCAACCTTCTAATCACCTGGTTGGTTCTGTGGGCAACCAGCCTCTACCCTCAGGTTACCAAGGCGCTTTCCAAGAGTAACCTCATTAACCCAATGAGGGGTGATTGAAAGGGGCTGTTATTAATAACAAGGCCCCCCATTTCACCTTTATTGCTCTGAAGCTACTTCAAGAACTAAGGGCAGGAGATCAAATATTATAACAAAAGATACTCCCTTTGTTCTTAGTAGGAAATTCCAAGGGTTTGGGGAGCTTGGGCCAGGAGCTGTGGATAAAGACCAATACATATTTCTTATTATAAACCAGAATATCACACACATACACCCTTTTCCTCATTAAATCCTCCTCAAGCCCATCCTGCTTGTTGTAAAGTTATAACTTTATTATTCTCTTCTGTACTGGACTGGGTGCCCTATACATTACCTCATTTAATCTTCACAATAACCCTTATGAAGTAGGTATTATTGCTTCTTTTAGAGAAATTAAGGGAATTTTCTTTTTTTTTTTTAAGATTTTATTTATTTATTTATTTGAGAGAGAGATCACAGAGGGAGAGGGAGAAGCAGATTCCCCACTGAGCAGGGAGCCTGATGCGGGGCTCCATCCCAGGACCCCGGGATCATGACCTGAGCGGAAGGCAGGTGCTTGACCCACTGAACCACCCAGGAGCCCCTAAGTAACTTTTCTAAAATAGTATTGCTGGAAAGGGATTGAGCAAGGTTTGTCTAACTTTGCAAGCTCTGCTTTCTCCAGAAATCTTTGCCGCCTTCTCCTCGGGTTGAAATCTATTCCAGTAAAGGGAACTCTGTGAGGATGAATCAGAGCAGTTGATTTGAACAGAGGAGACTGTGAGGAGAGGAAGTAAAGAGAAATGGGAACTTAAGTGGACAGTGAGCACCCCCTCCCCCGGCATATGATGCGGAATTTGTGGCAAGCAGGCATTCCACCTTCGCTGCCTGGGTCACCTTCACATCCAAATGTCTTCTCTCAAGACTCCCTAGGGTGTCTATAGCCGTGGCAATCCAGATAATTACGGGCTGATGAGGGCCACACGGTGGTTCCCACTGCATGCCACGCTCAAGCCAATCACAAGTGCTCCCTTCTTTTGTTTTGTTTTGTTGCTACCAAGCTGGCTCCCCTGATTACCACTTCCTAAAAATCATCTCACCATCCTATACATCCTGTGTTAAGCACTTGTTATTCCTGCTACAAACTCTTGTTTAGCCTCTCATTTCCTTTGATGAAGAAGTAATAAATAGGAGATGGAAATCCACAGGGAAGATGCATTCATTTGTTCAGCAAATATCGAATGAGAGCCTCCTATGTCTCAGGCACCATGCAAGGGGCTAGGGATATAGCAGTGAACAAGACTGACAAACCCCACTGATGCTTACATTCGAGTGATAGAAGACAAGCATCGAGCAAATAGACAAATACACAAAATAACTGTGGATTGGAATAAGGGATAACCATGAAACAAATTGGGTAATGAGCTAGGGGGTAAATGGGCAGGACTTCTGAGACGGAATGGTCAGGGACGGCATCTCCAACACACACCGGAGTTCAGGGCTGATAGTTGAAAGAGACAGTGCGCCATATAAAGAAGGGGAGGGGAGCACTGGGCAGAAGAATCAGCAGGTGCACAGGCCTGGGGCCGGGAAAATGCTTGGCAAATTTGAGGAACAGAAGGTCTGGCTGGAGTACAGTGAACGGGAGAACGGACTAAATGACACTGGAGAAGGGCGGGGGAGCCAGACCACTGCAAATAGTTTGCATTTTATTCTAACTGCAGTGAAAAGTCCATGCAGGGTTTCAGCAGGGCAACGGCATGATCTGCTTTACTATTTTGAAAGATCACTTAGGTCACTGTGTGCAAAGCGGGTGGGAGAGTAAGAGATGAAGGCAGCATGCCTGGGGAGTGTCTTTTTTTTAACACAGTTTTCCCGGAGGCTCCACTCAGTGACCCTCCACCCTCCCCTGACATCCCATTGGTCAGGTGGTCAGCCCTAGCTGCAAGAGATACTTGAAAGGTGACTATTTTAGGCACAGGAAGGCAAAGGGAACAATGGTTTGCGAATGGCTTTTGGGTAGCCAATCCGGTATCTGCCAGTGGGGTCATCTGCGTTATACTTAAAACAAGCCACATGGGTGGGGCCATTTTTATTGGGCTCGTTTATAAAGGGCAAGCAGTGTTAAAACACACAGAGCTCACAGGGCTTGAGTGCCAGGCTTCTGACCTCAAATTCAATGTGCTCTTCTCACTACCTTTCATTTTTCCGGGCTCTGCAAAAGGCCGACCCTAGTCACACAGCTCCTGCCGTGTCTCCAGGTGAACGATTCTTCCAACTCGGGGTTTAACGTCCAGCGTCCCTGAGCAGTTATCATGGCTGGATGGGCACCGAGGGGAGGCCAGGCCATCGCATCAGACTTTGGAATGGAGAGAAGCCTTTTAAAAATGAAAAGAAAAAATACTATCTTGGGTGATACCCGGAAATACTGTTCCACCGAACAGAAGGATAAGGTCGAGACATCCCAGGGGGTGTGGAAGACAGTCCGTTGGAGTGTGGGAAGGACGCTCACATCTTGTGTTTGTATGGCCATAGATGACACAGACATGGAGGGTTAGCACTGCTAATATTTAATACAGGAATTGACACGTTCCCTTTCAGTGGATTGTGACAGTATGTGCCTACAAGTGCCTGCTTAAGGGGATTTGCCAGGAATAGTGTCTTAAATGGTAAACTATAATTCTTTGTGATGAGATGGGGAGTATAAATGAAATTCTACTCAGAAAAACAATGGCTAATAACCATACATATGTCTTCACATGACCTTGCAGCCAGAATGTGGAGTTACAGATTATATGCAATGAGTATTTAACACAGGTACATTTTTTCCAGATTAAGGAATAATCTCTTTCATGCATTCTTTTGTGTCCTTTTCCCCATTTTAACCAGTTAGGATGGTGATCTTTTCCAAGTAACGACATGACCCCGTGTTTTCTGTTGTGAAAATTCAGTGACATAACTAATGGATAACTAATTAGACAACTGACGGATAACCAGAATCCTAGACTAGTCACAACCAATGAAAAATATGAAGACTATCACGTGGATTGGGGATTTGTGCTGGCACAATCAGAGCACTATCTCCCTGAAGGCGGACTGACAATCAGAGGATTGCTTTGGTACATGAGGAATCAGAACGAGGGGAGTTCTCACGTCTCCATGTAACGTTTAATGCTGGCTGATAGACCCATTCACAACAGCAATTACTGGGCCAGCGGGACCAGGAAATTCAAGGAAGGCAATTACTTGGACAGAATTAGGATGGGTAATGTTGACTTCTGGGACACTTGTTTTTTGATATGTTTATGGTCACTAACTTTCACTTTTTAAAATTTCTTTTTTCCTTTACCTTTTTATTGTGGAGATTTGGAAACATAAAAATACACAGTATAAAAGAATGACATCCCCCCTCCCCCGCCGTGTACCCATCACCCAACTTCAATCATTAGTCACACAAGGTCATTATTCACACTGGTTTTATCTACACCCCCATCCCCTTTCTCTACCTCTTGTATTGGAATTTGAAGTAAATTCCAAAATCCTGGTTGTTTCTTAAGATATTTTATGGAACCAAGTCCTGCTGGTTTGATAGCCATGTTATTCTTTCTCTGGTGACTGTAGATGTCTCTGCTCTGATCTTAAAATGGCTCCCAAAGAGCCATTTTTGAGTTCTTGGAGGAAGCCTATGTTCTGACAACAATTAGCATTATCATTAGGCAGAGTACATTCCACTTACTTTTATCTTTCCTTAATTACACAGGAGCATCATTCTCAGATCTCTGACAAGACTGCACTGTGACGCAGAAATGCCAGGCTTTCTATGTTCTGCCCAGGGACTCAACCCACGTGCCGGATCTCTGCGACTGGGGTCCGAGAGTCTGCGCGGTTAGCGAATTCTCAGGTGACTCTGCCCGCTCAGTTGGAAAAGCAATAGCTGAGCATGTTGTCAGAGGCTGTTCAAGTACATAGGTGTTTGAGCCATGGTGCCGAGAAAACCAGCCACATTTTCTAATGCTACTCCCTCCGCTCTCTCTTGCTGGCCCCCACCTCTCACGGGTCGGAGGCTCTGAGGCTGGAAGGCTGACATTCCATGGTGGTTGCGTCAGGGAGGTTCTACAGAACAAAGGGCATGAACTTTGAAATAGCTGTTGGCTGCTCAGCAATCACTCAGATTTCTGGCTGTTTCACATAGTCATGGGGCTGTAGATCTTCCCTACATAAGTGGTGTTCCAGTACACACACACACACACGCACACGCACACGCACACACATGCACACACACAGGCCAAGTGCTAAATTTTGGATAGCTCTACTGTGTAAAGAAATTTTGAGAAATTTCTCTGATACCTCCATTCTACTGGGATAAGTTATTTTCCTTTTAGGGACAATTTTGGTAGGTATGGATGGAACAGAGCTCCCCCCAGTATATATCCCGCTCACATGGTGAACTTGAATATGACTCCATTTTTTATTTTAAGCTACTTAAGATTCTCTTGTTTTGGAGAAACTATATCCCTCTGCCCCAACTATGAGCTAGATTCTAGAGATTAGAAGAAACTCGGGAAGCTGCTCATTGGTGAAGGTATCTTAAATACTTGCATTTGGTTCTGCATAGTTTGTGCATAAGGTTAACTAGAAGGTAATGTCCCCTGGTGATCCACGACTCTCTCACAACTCATGTTGACTCATAAGGAAAGAAAAAGAAGTGATAGGTTAGGGAAGTACAAGATTAGATTAATTCAGGACTAATGAATTTATAACCCATGTTTTGCAGAAAACTGTGCTCTAGCCAGATAGAGATTTTAAAGAGCTATATGACATGAAATGCTTTGGTTTGTTTTAAAAAATAAACAAGTTCTGTTCAACTTAGTTTACTGTAGGCTTCAAACGTGTTATTGGCTCTTTTGAAATTTGGGCTTATTTGAAACGTAAAAAGGTCCTGAAAGTGGTGTCTTCAGTTGGTTCATCAAAGTTCCTCCTGATGATGGGGGTAAACTTCAGCACAGCGTTTATGTTTGTCTTTGAAATGTATTAAATCTTCCTTTTGCTGAAGTTCTTTTTGTTTTAGAGCTCCAGGTCTGAAACAGTACCAGATCCTTACCACAAGAGGGAGCTGGACCATGAAGAATTAATGGGTTGCTTTGGAACTAGAAATAAAAACAGGGCGAGTGCATGTGATTTGAGGTAAGACCATCAGTAAGAGCTGTTGAGACAGAAGTTATTCCTCAAGTGATTACCCCATTCTTGCAGTTGTTTATACCAAAATTCAGAGTTAGCCTTGACTTTTCTAACTTCCCAACCTATTAAGCTTGTCCTTTTATTCTATTACTTTGACTGACCCTGGGCTACCAATTCTTAGAGAGAGCAAATATCTCATGCCATTTATATGCCCAGCAACCACTGCGGAGCCCACACCACAACCAGCTTCTTTGTACACGGCTCTTACAGGCTCTTGCTCGCCAGGCCAATATCGCCCCAGGGCCAGGTACCGGGCAGCTAAAGGCCCCCCTACACCCGAGAGCCTGTTGAAATTATTCAAAGGAGTCAATCCTAAACCTGCTTACCCTGCCTCACCTGTTCCTTCCCCCAAAATCATAATAAAGGTCCTTGTCCACGTTTTCCCCTGCACCCTTGCGACTGACATTCATACTTCCCCATGTGACCTCCCCGCACCGCCCCCCTCCCACCAGCACCAACTCCACCGTGGTGCCCTCTCCTCTGGGAACGGTGAGTCGCCAGGTAGCCAACTGTCTTTCAATGGCACTTGTCTCCTGGTGTGCTGGCCTCACCATACCTGAATAATAATAATATACACCTTTGAAAAGAGCCCCATATCTCGTCTCTACAAATTCTATTGTCATTGGCTTTACGGCATGTCTGAGATTCAGCCACTTCTCCTTGTCCCTTCTGTTTGCCTCCACCATCATCTTGTCCTTCCTGCTGTCACCTGGCCCCACACTCACTGCAGTCTGTTCTCCACCTGTTAACAGTGAGAGTGATAGAGTGATCTTGGGATAGCAGGAAAGCAGCTCTTAGCCTCTTCTGTTCAGAGCACTCCAATGGGTGGGCTAAGAGCAATTAAAATTATACAAGTGTTTTTGGAACCTATAGTAAACGAAGTTAGACAAAGCTGGTTTGTTTTGAAAAACAGACAAAAGTATTTGATATCATCTCTTGATTTCCCATTACACTCTGAGTTAATCCACAAAGTCCTTAAAATGGCTTTGGGGGCCCCACCGGTCTGGCTTCCTGCTCTTCTTTTGAGCACATCACCCAGTCCTGTCCTCGCCATCCACTCTGGCCTCCTGGCTGTCCTTGGACACTCCACGCAAGTTCCCATCTCAGGGCTTGGCTCCTTGCAGCCCCTCCTGCGTCTGGAAACTTTCCCCAGACCCCCTGATTTGTGCTCTCCTTTCTTCAGTGAGGGCTCCCCGATCTTGCCCCTGAACATCTCTTCCCACACTCCTTCCCCGTCCCCTGTCCCGCAGCATTTCCTTGGCCAGTGTCCCCACAAAGGCAGAGACTTTATTGTTCACTGCTGGGTTGTTCATGTCCTAGAATAGTGACCGTTAGATGGTAAAGCTGAAGAAATCGATGTTGAACGGATGAGCAAACAGAGAACATGAGGTTTTAAAATAAAGATCCTCTAGCCCAGTCATTCTTACCTCAAATATTTGGAGATTGCTTCATATGCATCCAGGAAGAAACACTTGCTGGTTCCCAAAAGCCTGTCATGTAAGTGAGAAGTGAGCTGGATGTTTCACTCATTCAGCAGTCTACGCAGCGCACACTTTGGCGTGGCCTGTCGGCCTCCGTGTGGTGCAGAGAGGGGGGACCAGTGAGGGCGGGCCCGGAGAGTCAGGGGAGCTTTGCCGGGCAAGGCGTCTTCACTGGGGACTTCTCGGAAGGAGGCAGGCTTTGGCACTCTGAAGTAGTAGGGCCACGGTTAGTGAACCCGCACCACGCCTCAAACACAAGCTTTTTCTTTTCTTTTTTTTCCCCAGGTATCCTTATTCGTGCAATTTTACAAAAATTGTAAAACTTACAAATTTACGAATAAAGAAAACTGAGGCACAAAGAAGTTATGTCCACAGTTAGGACATGACAGAGCTGGGTTTTCAACCTAAGGCGATTGCCAAAGCTCTCTTAACCATTATGATCCACTCTGTCCCATTCCTTCATAGAATTTCTTGAATGCTTACTGTGCGTCAGCTGTTGAAGACCCACCAGTGAATGAAACAGACTGAAATCCATGCCCGCCTGGAGCTGACAGTCTAGTGGGAGGAGACCATAAACAAGCGTGATGGATTCCTAAATTAGATAGTAAGTTAGAAGGTGATGGGTGGTATGGAGAAAAAGAAAGGAAGGCAAACTGGTTTGGGGATTCTGGGGGGAGAAGGGGGTTGCAGTTTAGGTGGGGTGGCCAAGGTAGGCCTATTTCAGTGAGGACTTGAAGGTGGGAGGGAGCCAGGCAGCTACCCCGGAGGAAGACATGCACAGGTCTCGAGGCCGTGAGAGCCCAGCATTTCAAAAGACAGGGAGGTGCAGGTGACTGCACTGGAGGAAGGAGGAGGGTGGGGGCACAGCACGCATCACTCAGTCTCTTCAATCCCAGAGCGCCCCCTGTGCAGCAGGTTTTATCCACATTTGCTAGAGTCCAACCTATAGCCCAATGTCACAAAGACAGTGGCAAAGCCGATTAAAACCAGGCTGACTCAAAAGCAAACAATCCAATTAAAAAATGGGCAGAGGACCTAAATGGACATTTTTCCAAAGAAGACATCCAGATGGTCAACAGACACATGATAAACTGCTCAACTTCACTAAGCATCAGGGAAATGCAAATCAAACTATAATGAGCTATTACCTCACACCTATCAGGATGGCTAATATCAAAAAGACGGGAGAAAACAACTGTTGGCAAGGATGGGGAGAAAAAGAAAACCCTGGTGCACTGTGGGAGTGTAAATTGGTGCAGCCATTATGGAATATAGTATAGAGATTCCTCAAGCAATTAACATGAGAACTACCAAATGATCTAGCAATTCCCCTTCTGAGTATCCGAAGAAAACCAAAACACTAATTTGAAAAGACATTTGTGCCCCTATGTTCATTCCTGCATTATTTACCATAGCCAAGGTATGGAAACAACATAAACCTCCACAGATTGATGAATGGATAAGAGGTGGTATACGTGCACAGTGGAATACTACTCAGCCATAAACAAAAATGGAATCCTGCTGCTTGGGACAACAGGGATGGACCTAGGGGGTATTATGTGAAGTGAAATAAGTCAGACAGAGAAAGACAAATACCATTTCATTTCACTTATGTACAGAATCTAAAAAAAAAAAAAATCACACACACAAAACAGACAAACAAAACGGAAACAAACTCATAAACACAGAGAAAAAACTGGTGGTTGCCCGAAGAGAGAGGTCAGGGGATGGGCAAAGTAGGAAAAAAACAAAAATGCAAAGCAAAAAACCAGTCTGCCTGTTGAGCCCAGCTCCTTTCCAGCACATGGCCCTCCCAGTGCCACCAAGGACCGGCAGGAACGGGGAAGCCTTGTCACTGAGGGAGCTTCATGTGGTGCTGGTGAGGAATGGAGGATGAGATGCGATGGAGAAGCTACGACTGAAATCCAGGCAGAGGGGACTGGGAGTTCTGGATCCGGGCAGAAAGTGGTGAGAATACAAGTAGGGGAAGCTGGTCTGGGTGTCCCATGGATTGGCTCGAGGAGGGACCACAGTCTGCGAGATCAGTTGATTGGCGCTAAACAAATGAACAAGGGAAAGGAGGACTAAGGATATTAACGATGGCCTTAGCATGTGAAGGTCAGGAGGAGATAGGAGCTCCCACAACTGTGGTTAAGAGAATAGCCTGGAGCTCAGCCATCTGGCTTCAGACTCTGCCTCTACCACTTCCATGACTATTACTTAATTGCAAATTACTTAACATCTCTATGCCTCAGTTTTCCCTTCTGTGAAATGGGATAATAGCAGTACCTATATCATATGGCTGTTAAGAAATCATCTAAATATTTAAAACCACCTTATAAACTCTACATAAATGTATATTTGTAGAACCTCTCCCATACCCACCACTTGAGAATTCTCTAAATTGATGTGAATTAATTTAAAAATCCATTTATTTATTTAAAGAGACTAACCTTTCTTCTCTGAAGAAAATAAAACAAAACCTGTGTTGCAGATGAAGCAGATACTGTGGGTAGTCAGCCCAACTGTCATTTCTTCTTTCTTTCTTGCTGGGAAAACCCCAGCTTTGTTTGGGCCACCCACTCTTCTCCAAAAGCCCTATGCTTCCCTCGGATAATCACGACACCGCCATGGCCCTTGCAAGTGATTCATTTAGGTTTCCGCAGTGGTAGAGAGAAGAGACTTTCCTTTTCACCCACTGGATGCTGGCTGTGATGTCTGGAACTACAACAGCCATACTGTGAATGTGAGGTGGGCTGGTCCCTGAGGGCAAACCTGACAAGCTGAGAATTGCAGAGCAGAAAGATGGAAAGGACCTGGCTGAGCTGCTGAATTAACAACTCCAGGGTCACTCAACAGTGTCTCATTATGTGAGGGTCTTATTATGTGAGGTAATAAATTTTCTTTACTGCTTAAGCCATATTGAGTTGGGTTTTTATGTTTCTTGAAGCTGGTAGCATTCTGATACTTGAAGTAAAAATTTAGTAGCAAGCTAGATAAATCCATTCATCTTTTTCTATGTATAAGAAGTGAGGCTCTAATTTCCCAAAACCATGGCTTTTGGTTTTCACAAAGAAACAAAATTTTAAGAAAAACATATACCAATATGTTGCTGTAGAGTTAGCATTATGTTTTTATATAAAAGGCAACAGTTGTTTTCTAAAATAGTTTTGGGGCAGAACTTTCTTATTGAACCACCCAAATCAGTCAGATGCTGAACTGAAATTAAATGTCGAGCACAAGGCCGCCTGGGTGGCTCAGTTGGTTAACCGTCTGCCTTTGGCTCAGGTCGTGATCCCAGGGTCCTGGGATGGAGCCCCACATCGCATCATCGGGTTCCCTGCTCAGTGGGGAGCCCATTTCTCCTTCTCCTTCTGCTGCTCCCCCTGCTTGTGCTCTCTTGCTATCTCTCTCTCAAATAAATAAAATCTTTAAAAAAAAATAAATGTCGAGCATAGCATAAAATCCTTTTGAATGACTTATCTAATTCTGGATATGGCCACTGAAATACTTTCAAGTGTAATATGAACCAGCAGACAGAACAGTTTGGAGCATTAAAACCTCAAGGCAGACATTTAGTGAGAGGTGTATGTGGGATGATCACTGAGACTAAAATAATTTGGTCTCAGTCTTCCTCACCTTACCTTATTCTACCACCCTTGATTCCATACCATTTTTAATACCCAAAAAGATGCCTGATCCTTCCCTTTTGAGATTTTAGCTTCTCAGAGTTACCCAATTTGCATTAAAATTTTAATCTCATCCCCGTCTCTCCCGCAAGGAGGAAGAATACTAATATTGTGTGTCAGTGGGTGAAACTCTGTCTTAAAGATCCAGATATGGATGTGTCTCCATCCGGGTGATGAAGCTAATCCAGCATCAGAGTTTGGATTAGTCATCTTATTTGCTTCCCTTTCCTTCCTTGGATGGAAGGAAGTGTGAGAAAATCAAAGACTGGTCAACTGAGGGAGGGAAGATCAAGCAGGAGGTCTCACACCTGCTTCAGTTTGATGCTTAACTGTGCCTCCCTTAGTAACACCCCACTTACTAGAATCCACTGCTTTGGGTCCCTGGGCACAAGCTGCAGTTGGTAGCAGAGTACTATTTTTACATGTGTGTCATTGGCTTTTTTCTTTGGGAATGTTGTAGGGGCGAGTTTGGGAATGTGAGCTGTGATTTGGGGAGGAACAAGGGGTTCCTGGTTTCCTCAGCTCAAAGCTGTCCTAAGAGTACCCAAATCTACCACATCTAATAAAATTCCTATTATCTTCTTTAAACCATGAGCTGAAGCTTCCCGTCCTTCAGATACTTCCCCTGATCAGTTCATTTATATTCAATACCCTTAACATTTACGTATCAACTAGACCCTTTGGGTTGATGTTGATGATTCTTCTGGATTCATAGGTGTATGTGGAGTCGTGCTAAATAAATGTAAAGCTCCTAGCCATTCCATACCCCTCCTCTCATGCTTTGAAAATGGCAAATAGCTAATAACATTTTAAAACAACTCAAAATGGGGGCACCTGGGTGGCTCAGTCGTTAGGTGTCTGCCTTCGGCTCGGGTCATGATCCCGGGGTCCTGGGTCAAGCCCCGTGTCGGGCTCCCTGCTCCTCGGGAGGCCTGCTTCTCCCTCTCCCACTGCTTGTGTTCCCTCTCTCGCTGTGTCTCTCTCTGTCAAATAAATAGAATCTTAAAAAAAAAAATAGATCAGAAAGGTATGTAAAAACCAACCCAAGACCAACTTTCTTAATTAAAAAAAAAACACACACACACAAAAACCCAAAACTCAAAATGTAAAGTTTGCTTAGTAATTTAAACACATAGGTAGACATACCATAATAGGGCCTCTAGGTGGTTCAGTGTCTGCCTTCGGCTCAAGTCATGATCTCAGGGTCCTGGGATGGAGCCCTGAGTCAGGCTCCCCACTCGGCAGGGAGTCTGCTTCTTCCTCTGCCCCTCCCCACCCCCCTTGCTCTCTCTCTCTCTCTCTGAAATAAATAAATAAATACATAAATAAATACATAAATAAATAAATAAATCTTTTAAAAATTATAAAGAAAAAAGTGACTGCCCTTCTGCCCTAAATGACCAAAGAAAGACAATGAGAGATGATTGTATATTTTGTTTAATACTTGCATTGTTTCTATAGCGCAATTATAGCAATCTTTAAATTTACTTTTCATTACAAATATTTTGTCAAGTTTTGTTTCAGAAACATTTTTCCTACTCTCTTGCACATGCACCCAGACACACTACAAAAAAACTCATTCATAACACAGTAAGGGCAAACATTATTCATGTAAACATCTTTCATTAATTTCCCATAATTTAAAAAAATCATAGAATTATAGATATTGAATAAGGCTCATAGATTTAGTTCAAATTCCACAAAAGACCAATCTTTTGTTAACTGTGATGGGGTTAACTTTTGGTTGCAATAAATGCTGAAAGCCTACCCCTAGGTTCCAATCCTTAAACATACCTCACAACCTAATAAATGCATTTCAGGATAAAAAGAGAACATAGAAAACCCAGGAGGAAACCTTTTGAAAGAGGGAGCTCAGACCATGAACCTAATTTCTTCCATGATAAGCAGGCATTACACATCCCTGTGGTTTCCCAATACAAGAATCGAGGTTAATTATAGTAACCCAAAATATAACCAAGTTGCTATGTTAAGATACATTGGCATGTGTGTACATATTGCTAGTAGACACAGTGAAAATTTTGTCATATTTATCATTTCATTATATCCAGGACCAAAGCAGAGGGGAAAAAAAAAAAACAACCCCAAAAACAACAAACCAAAACAACCCACTCAAGTTGAATACCATTATAAAGGAGTGTTCTAGTAACATAAGAGTCAGGAGAGTTGGGAGGTATGTCCCAGAGATGCGATTGGTCTTGCTATTACAACGACTTCTAACAACAGTGTGTAAAGTCACAGACAGAGGAAGCAAGGATTTGCGTTATCCGAGGACGTCTCTCTCTGGTTGGAAGCTTGGTGCTTAGGTGCATAGTCTCCCAGAGCTGAGACAGGAAATGTACTGTGCTGAGAAATGGGCCCCTTGCCAGCCACTCCCTCCCTCCTTCCTCTCTGTGAGGTGGAGGCCAGGAGGCCGGGACTGCTGGCAAAACCGTGAAGTTCCACCCTGGGGTCTGAACCCCAACTCCACTGAGGGCAGCCTCCCTGACGTGTGTGACTAGGCAGTAAGGGTGGCGGCTGATGGTGGCCAGAAAACCCAGCTCCGAGGGTCGTGCGGCCACGTGGCTTCTGATTCTGCTGCCCTGCAAAGGAATTGTGCTCTGGATAACTGCACCAGTGTCTCGAATGCCTCTAATTCACTCGCAGGCCCTTGGAGGCCAGGAGTGATGTCACTTAAAGGTGGACACACCTCCATGAGCACCTAACTTACACCAGGAAGCGGCGGAGGCACTGGGGAAGCCTACGAGCTCTCTCCGTGTCCGATGCAACGACGCAGGGAAGTTGCCATGAGTCAGAGTTATTTGTAGGCTTTTGATTTTTAAAAATCAAAATTGATCTGCATTATAGCTCAATAGACTCAGATAATTCTCACCAAAAATTTTGTAATTTGTTTAAATAGCACTGGAATAATTCGACTTCATTTAAATATATTCATTCTACCATGAAAATATTTCATACAAACATCTATTTACATACAAACACATTAAAATTTGTGAAAAGGGTTTCCACCCCTGTGGTTGTATGGCTTGAAATAGTTTCATTGCTTTGAATATGTATGCACACATTTGGCAAAATAAAACTATTAAAATTTAGTACTTTTTTAAAATAAAAAAGTGACACCAAGGCTCCAAATTCCTGAAGGGAAAGATCAAAGAAAAAAACAGTCTATCAAGGTACCTCAAGTAGATGCAAATTTAAGATATTTTGTGAACCTTTGATCTGTGGCAAATAAACATTACAACTATCAGTCTTGCAACATAGTTTCGCTTGTTTTTCTAAAAGAAAAGATGTCTGGATTCTAAATCACTACTCTTAAGACAGAAACTTGAGGCAACGGTTTTTAAAACAAGGCAAAACAGAAAACTATCCCTTCTTGGAAGATCTTAGATGCACTTTGCCGTGAGTGATTTAAAATTTTATATATTAAAGGAAAGTTTCTAAAGTGCCACACACTGTCTCACTAAGAAGGCAACCCTTGAATTCACTGTTCACAGTTACTGCCATTTTCAGAGTTACCAGTACATGTTGTAAATGGTGACACTTGCCTCCATGTTGGCCTTTCCAGGTTGTTGGTGATAAGGAAATCCTTTTTCAAGCGTGAAGAACCCCCAGAAGGCAAATAAATTGAACGATACGCCCCAGACAGGTTCAAAGAGGTCTTGAAAAACGAATTTCCTTCTTCCTGTCTCAAGTAGACCAGGGGCGAAGCAGGTTAAGATGAGAATAGGTACTACAAAACTCAAGTCCTCCCCGCCCGTTGCCTCTTAATCTCCTCTCTGCCTTGTGTCAGAGTCAGTCCTTACAGCGCTTCTGTCTCTGTCCGTCCATCCAAACGTCCACGCGGGGACATAGTCCCACAGCTTAGTTCCTATTCCTAGCTCTAACACAAGATAATATTTTGTCAGAGAAAAGCTGCTAAGGAAAGATCTAGTCATGCAGGAGTTGGGCTGAGACAGCTCGGCGTGAATCTTCTCGGGACTAGGGCATCACGCACCGCACAGGCGCCGGCGCTCTTGGGGAGAGCGTGAGGTTCTTTCTTTATTCCCCACCACGTGGAATCTTCCGCAATTCCGCTGCGATCATCATGCTCCTAGAACTACCAGATTCGGCTGCTTCCTGACACGTTTCCTTCCACAGCGGATATAAAGACTCAGTAGAGAAATACATCCTGAGGCTTTCCCCCCCCCCCCCCCCCCGGGCTTCGGCTCGAACAAGGAGAAACCCTTCCTTCCTCACCAGTTAACTCCTTATGGAACCTCAACGCCCGCGACGTCTTTACCTACCCGCGGAACAAAGTGAATCTCAAGCCCCCCTCGGAGTCCACTCTGTGACAAAGCCTTCCGTTTGGGAGTGGGGGAGGGGCTGGGGGAGCAGGTGCCACAAAGCCAGGCAGAGACACAGAGTGAAGGCACAGAGGTGCACACAGAGGGCCTAGCAAGAGACGAGAGACACTCAGAATGGGGAGGGAGAGGACGGAAAAGAGCAAGAGATCAGCTGGACAGGGACATCAAGACATTCTCACAGACGAGAGAGAAAGCGGGAAGAGATGGGACAGGGGAAAGAAGAGCCAGAAGACGCAAGAAGAGAGGAGGGAGAAAGACAGAGAGGCTCAGCTTGGGTGTACTGTTTCCTCTTGATTTGTTTGAAGGTCACAGACACACTGCTGGGTTTTAAACCGAGTGCTGTCATTCAACATCTAATTTGAAAAATGGATTAGTTGGTTAATTACTACTTACAACTCTTCAATCCCTTATATCAAAAGAAAGAAAGGAAGAAAGAAAGATTCCATTTGAGTGGGGGGTAATCAGAGTAACCCATGAGGACAGAAATTATACCCCTACTGCAGCCTCAACAAGAATGACATCACCACCAGGAATGAAATCATTCAAAGCGTAGCTGTGTTGGAAGTGTGACCTGCTCCATCCTGACCTCGCTCACTGACCTGGCTCCACGACCCAACTGACTGGGGCTACTTTAATTAAAGCCATCTTTCTCCTGAAGACAGTCACTTGCTTTGGGACGCATTTGAATTAAAGCACCCATCAGAATACAAGTCCCGAGACTGCCCATCTGTCACAGTTTACAGAACCGTCTCTTTCTACAGAACAGAAGCTATCCTATCATCTAAAAACCCTACTCGGTTCCCTTTGTGGGAGATCCTTCTGGCAGCTCTGACAACTTCTCACGTGGGAACCATCAGCTTCCCCCCCCCCCCCCCCCCCCCCCCGACCCCCCCCCCCCCCCCCTCCCTCCGTGCCTTCCCCCGGCCCTGGGGGCGGGCACCGGGGGGGGGGGGGGGGGGGGGGGGCAGGGAGGGGCTCCAGGAAGCCTGGCCCTGCAAAGGAGGGAAGGGCCCCCTTCTGTCACTGTCTTGAGGGCTGAATCCTGTGCCCAGGGGCCACCCGAACAGACAGCTGTGAGCAGCCCCAGGTCAAGCACTTTTGTTAAATTCTTCCTAAGAGCAACGAGTACCTGACGAGAAATAGCAGACTTCCTTCCTGCCCGTTTCTTTACTCTTCTCTGCTCGGCCAGAGCTCCCTATGGGCTGTGGCTTGGAAGGCGCTAGCTTTCAAGGCCAAACTGGCTCAGGCGACAGGTGCCCCCACTGGCAGCTGGGGCTCTCCACCGCTTCCGGCAGCCTTGTCGAGGCATCTGAGGAAGCCACAGCTACGGCATGGGGTGAGGGCGCCTACAAAAGCCCCGAGCTCACAGAAATCATTCAGAGCCATCCCAGGTACACTACACACCTGACTAGCAGTTAAACTAAAAAAACAGGGGTTTTCTCCTTATTTCTGCAGTTGTGATTACACGTGGCTTGCAAAATGGCTGAAATGCTAGTGATATCGTTGCTTTTAAACTATACAGGTGTTACTCCTAATTCACAATGCTTTGAAGCACGTAAGTGCTCTGGAAATATGACAATGAAGAGTTTTAGCACTAAGGTTTGATTTGCACCTAGTGATCAGTATGTCTCTCCTAACAGTAGCAATTAAAAAAAAAAACAAACCCCAACTTTAGAATTCTGCGTCAGAATTCTACGTTGTTATTTGACTTCTGAATTCAGTGCACTGCGCCACAAGCCAGACTGCTCTATGTTATGTACATTTAATGTGTACCCGAGAAGAAATTACTAGCACTATTGAAGATATTGCAAAATTGCCACAGTTACTGCTTAGAAATACTAATTTCCCTCTCTCCTTTCTTAAAGTATATATTACAACTCTCCCATAACTTAATGCAAACAAAGTAAATTCATGTCTTCTCACATCTTAAAGCAAAGGTATCTTTGTTTACATGCGAGAATAATAGTTCTATAATAATACCCCGGCCCTATGAGCCAGTTCTTTATATTAGGACATAATAATGAAACAATGATCTAGAAAGAGCCAGAGAGACCTACGCACTGGCACTGACACGAAATCCATTTGGAAGTTTTTTCTCTTGTAAAAGATATCTAAGATAGAGAATGGGACTGAGGGGTGACATGACTCAAAAAAGTGGGGTTCTGTTTGCTAGGAAAAGAAAAAACAAAGCCGTTCTATTGCAAGATACAGATCAAAGGTTAAAAGGCAAATTATACTACATTTAGAGAATAAA
Source organism: Phoca vitulina (assembly GCF_004348235.1). Lineage (NCBI taxonomy): Eukaryota > Metazoa > Chordata > Mammalia > Carnivora > Phocidae > Phoca > Phoca vitulina. The sequence goes on from NW_022589717.1 coordinate 17,000,524, forward strand.
AATGTAGTAATCCTCTATCCTCCGTACGGCACGTATGCAAGTGTGAACACACATTTTATGTTGGCCATAGGAAAAAACATCATGGAAAAACCACAGACTAAAAATGACTGAAAAGCCCCCTTTCCCTTTTTCAGTCTAATCATTTGGCATCTCTGGTGTGGTACAGATTTAGACTTGAACCACCCAAGAACATCACGCTGTGTCAAGTGTTCGACAATACCTCTCAGTAGGACGTTGCTGCAAGGCTAGCTAATTTTAAATCTGGTATGAGTAATACAGTCAAACCTAGTTAGTATGCGAGAAAGTCGTTGCTAACGTGGAGTGAGAGGATGTGATGTCACAGCATGAGCAGTCCCTGGTTGTCCCGTTGTCGGAAAACGTAGTGCATAGATCCAAGTTTCTATTCCAGGTCTCGGAAGCCCAGGGCTGAGCCTTTCACTTCTGCTGGGTGGCCTGGAAGGCCTTCAGCTCCACCTGGTACCACTCCGGGGCTTCAGGCCCACTCTTCCCTGGGGGGCTGTGGTCGTAGCCGTAGGCCACGGTGAGCTCCTCATCAGCCTCCACCGCTCGGAGTGTGCGGATGCATTTGATGGGCCCGAAACGGGGGTGGACAAACCTAGACATCAAGATGCGCACAGTCATTCCTGGGTCAGATCGGGAAGCAAAGCCTGGGGCGGGGGGGGTGTGTGGGGGGTGGGGGGGATAGGAATCACCCAGGAGCTCTTCCCTGGGCACCACTGGTAGGCCCTCACGTGTAGCCCACAGATTGGCCGGCATCAGCTTCACCTGGGTGCTGCTAGACACCGAGAATCTCAGCCCCACCCAGACCTGCTGACTTGGTGTCTGCATTTTAACAACACCTCCAGGTGATGCATATGCACGTTCAAGTTTAAAAAGCACTGCTGTAGCTTCCTCTTTGAGCATATTTGGCACTCTGTATTTATAAACCAACAACATGGGCAACAACAAAAATCTATCCTTAATGAGAAACTGGATCCAGCGCAGCCGGTCGGCATTTCAGCCCACCTGGCCTGTGGCATCAGATTACCTGGCTGTACCTTGTGCGCGAGGCTTTACCAGGACACTTTGGGAGGTGTAAGGAAGAGCCCCATGGATTTTCAAAAGCGAAAAACTGTATTCCACCCTCTACAGACAGAGGAAGTATTATTTTCTAGCATAAAAGTAGATGAAGACTTCTTTCCAGGAGCGAAGCCTAGACCTCTCTGCCAACCTGCTTTTTAAATATTTCCCTGTGAAGCATCTTGTGAAGGGAGCAGCCTCGAGCCTTTCGGAACCCGAGGCAGGGCTAACGCTCTGACTGTGTTCCTCTGCCAAAGGCTCCCAACCCGGTTCACCCCTATGACCCCTGCAGGAGAACAGGAGATAAATAAGGAATAGATTTAGCTCACCTAACAGCTTCTGAAACCCAGAACGGAAATATGTAAGGCATGGCCAGAAAGAAATTCGCTTTATCTCTATATGCATCCGGTCAAATCAGTCTCATTCATTTATCGTCACACTGTGAGCAAAGGACTTGGCGACACCACAGGAGAGGCTTCCAGGCCCTAAGTTAGACGGGCACAGGGGGCATGATAGCAAAGACCTGGCTGGTTCCCTCTACTGGTGGTGGGGAAAGGAGTGTGTCTGTGGTTTAGGGACATCTTTTATGTGAAGGACAAAGGAACAAGCGCACCCTCACTCCAAGGGGCCTCTATGTCCACCCCACTTGGGTGTCATCTTTTCTGGAAAGCACGCTTGACTTGGGGTCAGAGACTTTAGCCTGAGTCCCGGTTCCACACATTATTACTGCCCCTTCTCAGAAAGCTCACTTCCATATCTCTGAATCTCACTTTCCTCACCCTCACCTCATGGTAATACTAGCAATCCTAATCATTTAAGAGTTGTCACTGTGACAAAATAGGGTCCCATATAGGAAGCACCTCACACAGGGCCTGGCACAAAGTGAGGACTCAGCTTCTACTAGTGACTACGTGCGCACATCTGTGAGTGAGTGTGCGTGCGCACAGAATTCTCATATTGTGCTCCATCACAGACATCCCTGACCAGGGATTCGGGAAGTCCTTATTAAAATCACAACTCTTGGGGCACCTTGGTGGCTCAGTCGGTTGGGCATCCGGCTCTCAGTTTCGACTCAGGTCATGATCTCAGGGTCCTGGGATCGAGCCCCACGTGGGGCTCCCCACACAGCGGAGAGTCTGCTTGTCTCTCTCTCTCTCTTCCCCAGCTTGTGCTCTCTCTCTCTTCAATAAATAAATCAATCTTTAAAAAAAAAATAAAATCACAGCTCTTTGTCTCTAAATTAAAATACTGCATTAAAAAAATAATACCCCTGAAACGGAGCTCTAGCTAATCTTACTGCACACTGACAAAATTCCATGAGAAACCTAAGACTTGTGGTATAATCCTCTTTTATTTTCATTTTCCTGCTTATTATTTTCAAAGAGTAGAAAAAGGACAGACTGAAAAGAAGGCACTCCATTTCAGGTGCTGATTCTCCCAGGCAGCATGGGGCATGACGCTTAAGGACACTCAGCCACTGCGGCTAAGAGCTCCGCGTTTCCAGTCTGTGATGGGGGGGCGGGGTAGGTAACAGAGGTTGCCCCATGGAGGTCCTGGGAGGCCTGAGTGAGAGAATTCATGAGAAGGCGTTAGCATGGCACTGGCCCAAAGTGCTCAATCAATGCCAGTAGCACGATTAGTGGCCAAAGCAAAGCTCTCTGCACCCAGTGGTTTGGGCCCTTGGCGACATGTCACCTCTATTGACAACGAGGGCAGTGGTTCGTGTCCGCTTGTCCGTTTGGATTTTGTACCGGACGGCAGCTTATACAGGGATATTGCTTTGCTGATGTTAAAGTGTGCATAATGATACCAATAATTTTAGAAGCAAATGAATGCCATGGATCGGTATCTGAATTTTGTATTTTATTATTTTTCAGGTAGTCTTCCCTTTACCCCAAATAACTAATTGTTCACATTGGGCTGGAAGGAAATAACCCTGACGAGTCTGGGGACTTGATTTTGCACAAATGGATCTCTCCCTTGTCTCCTGTGCGCTCTTCTTTTTGGTGAGAAAAACCATGTCCTTGCAGTGAAATCACAGAACTCGTTCGTTTTAAAAGAGTAGTTGTTAAAAGAGAAATTGAAGTAGCATTTGTTACTGTTACCACTGCTTTAAAAGATTGTTGGGAAGCCGTGTGCAGCCTGGAACGATGCTTTGGCCTAATTCACATTGGCCGCGAAAGCCATGGAGTTAATAACAGTGTCGGTTTCATTTCACATGACACATGTCCTTTGCCATTTCTACCTGCCCTTTAAACAGAAGTCGGAGCTGTAGTACTTGGTACTGGCTGCCAAGGAGAGCAAGTCCCTGCCAGAGCAATTTCCAAGCCATCTCAGGGATGTGAGGAGGGACATTCATATCCTGGCAATTTTCCTACAGATTAAATGCACATGATTGGATCCTGCTTCTGTTAACAAGCAATAGACAGGGGGGACTGAGAGCTATAACTGAGCAGAAAAGGTGGCATGTGGCCACCTGCCTCCCAGGGGGAACAGGCATTTTCTGGCTGAGCTAAGGAGATCAATGATGATGATCCAAGGAATGCCAACTGTACTCTTCAAGGAATAGTCAGAGACGCTTGACTTTGGGAGGAGAACATTCAGGGGGCATATGAAAGCTTCTAAAATATTTGTAGGGCTACTATGTCGAAGAGAGACTGGCATAGTGCATAGGGGAATAATTAGGGCAAAGGGCTGGATGTTACAGGGAAGCCCATTTGGGCTTCATACAAAGAACATTTTAATCATCTGAGCCTGAAAGTTAATTTCACAACAATATCTATGTCAGTTTGTCCAGATAGCTGCCTTCGTGGTTAACAGGAAGCTCCCCATCAATGGAGGTTTACAAGAAGAGGTTCAGTGAGCCGTTGGAAGGGGAGGGCTCAAACTCCGAGAGGTAGGACTATTTGACTTTTTATTTTTTATTTTTTTTTAGAGTGTTTTTTTTTTTTAAGATTTTATTTATTTATTTGACAGAGAGAGACACAGCGAGAGAGGCAACACAAGCACGGGGAGTGGGAGAGGGAGAAGCAGGCTTCCCACGGAGCAGGGAACCCAATGCAGGGCTCAATTCCAGGACCCTGGGATCATGACCTGAGCCGAAGGCAGACGCTTAACGACTGAGCCACCCAAGCACCCAGGACTATTTGACTTTTTAAAATGACAGCTTTGTTGAGATGCAATTCGTATACCCTAAAAATTCACCCATTTGAAGCATACAATTCAGTGGGTTTCAGGCAGGCAACCATCACCACTATCTAATTTTAGTATAGTGTGCTACCCTCAAAAGAAACCCCATACTCATTAGCCATCAACCCCATTTCCCCGGGCCCTGGGCAACCACTGATCTGTACTCTGTCTCTATGAATTTTGCTGTAATGGACAAGTCCTATCAATAATAGAATCATACACTATCGGGTCTTATGAGACTGGCTTCTTGCACTTAGCATAATATTTTCAAGGCTCATCCACGCTGTAGCATGTGTCAGTATTTCTTTCTTCTTTATTGTCAAATAATGGGGACTCTGATTTAATTCGTCTTTTCCAGCACCAAGACCTTGTGCTCTAGGCTTGGCATTTTATTTTCTTCCTTCCTTTCACAACATAAAAGAGTTCACGAGTTTTCACTGTGCAGAACAATTTTAATTTTTCTAATATTTCAAATAACACTATCCTTAATTTTCCAGAGTGAGACCACTGAAGGACAAAAAAGCATCGACGAAACAGCAACCAGGAAGTGTCTCATTTCCATAGCATTTCTACCCTTCTAAGCACTTTGCCCTGTCTGAGTTACCAAGGCCAGGGAAGGGGCTGTTTAGACTCCGAGTGTCAAGTCCTAACCGGGAGACGTCTGGGAGAGGAGCCTCAGGAACCCAGAGGGGGCGTCCTTCACCTGGGGCAGGATGACAGCTCTGACAGGCCCTCGTCAGTCGCAGGGCCCCGGCAGACGGGGTCCGGATCCACCCTGGAAGCTGGGTGTCATACTCACATATCGTAGATGCAGTTTGGAGTGAAGGAGTGATTTGCCTTGTGTCCCAAGGAGGCACAGTACTTGGACACGTGGTTGTAGGGCTCAGGCACATCAATGACCGTTTCTTCATCGAGGGAGAGGGTATTCCCATTAAGAGCCCAGTCCCTGCTGTCAACCTGCAGAAAACAAGAAAGCGAACGTTAGATAGGGCCTTTCTCCCCAAATCTCAGAGAACATCAGCAACATTAACTCATTTCTCCTTCCGTTTTGCTGTGTGAGTGCTAGATGCATGAAAAGAACCCAAGGCATCCCTCCGCACATCGATGGTGCGAAAGCCGTTTGTGGGCAGCATCAGGCAGCTCAACTTCTTACGTACTGACTTCTCCTCATCTTACATGAGAAAAAGGACTGAAAGTCCCCGACAAAGACACACAAAAATATAACCCGATGCCCCTAGGTGGTTTATTTCTTCACTGCAGGCTAAGACCTATTACCTCCAAAGCCCTCCAGCACCAAACTCAAATTTACACATCCAGTTGTTCTTTAAATAGCCCAAACAAAGCGGAGCTTTAGCCACTTCAGGCCTGCTTCCCCTGGGACACCTGACCCCACATCTGCTAGCAGATTCGTGAGAGAAAGCCCAGCACCACAAAGCCTCCAGACTGCCTCTGTCCTTCGGAGCTCTGTGGCCCAGAGACTCCTCTCTGTACTACACGTCACCTAGACACGTCAGCCCCCTCTCTGACCCTCTCTTTCTTGGGAGTTCCCTGCCCTCCTCCTGCTCCGGATGGTGGCCCCTGTGCCACAAGCCTCTGGACCGTCTCGGGCTGGCAGGACGTCCCCTCTCTTGCCCCCCTGTCCAAGCACTGCCCCGTGCCAGGGAAGCCTGTTGTGGGTTACTGCCTCCGGTGGTCGGATCTGCCGCTCTGACCAACCCCCAGATCCCTGGAAGCCCCGCTGTGAAGAAGATGAGGCAAAAGAAACACACAAGAACGTCAAATGGAACGGGAACTATGAGGAATGCAAAATCGTGCTTCAAGCGGAGTCCTTCACCTTTGTTACAAGTGGGGGATCAATGTGACCAGCAGATGGTGTCACCCATTCCCAGTGTGCTCTCTTACCTACAACAAGCACTCACTCTCTGCAGGGCACCAAGAGTCTTCACTTCTCCAGCCCACCGCCCCACTCCAACCCACACCCCAGCATCTGCTGAGGTCAGCAGAGCAGTTTTTTGAGCAAACAGGATTACATTAAAAACAATTTTTTAGGGGTGCCTGGGTGGCTCAGTCGGTTAAGCGTCTGCCTTCGGCTCAGGTCATGATCCCAGGGTCCTGGGATCGAGCCCCGCATCGGGCTCCCTGCTCAGCGGGGAGCCTGCTTCTCCCTCTGCCTCTGCCTGCAGCTCTCTCTGCTTGTGCTTTCTCTCTGACCAATAGATAAATTAAAAAAAACAAACAATTTTTAAAAAGATTTTGTTTATTATTTTAGAGAGAGAGAGAGAGCAGGGGGAGGAGCAGAGGGAGAGGGACAAGCAGACTTCCTGCTGAGCAGGGAGCCCCACCCACAACCCTGAGATCTTGACCTAAGCCAAAACCAAGAGTCGGAGGCTTAACCGACTGAGCCATCCAGGCGCCCCTAGGACCACATTTTTATACAGAACTGCTGACTCTCAGACGTATACTGCCTCTCCTGCCCCTAAATTATAATTATGCTGTTATTTGTTTCTGATATTCATTCAACAAATATTTACTGAGTGCCCATCATACGCCAGGCACTGTTCTAGGTGTAGGGGATACAGCAGTGATGAAAGTGAAAAAAATCTTCATGGATCTTAGTATTCCAGCCCTGTTATATGAACTGATATATGGTACTTGGGACCATCTACCTTACGTTGCCATTACTTGTATATTTTTCTTATCTCCCCAACAGAATCTAAAGATTTATTTATTACTTTAGAAAGAGAGCAGGAGGAGGGGCAAAGGGAGAGGGAGAGAGAGAATCTCCAGCAGACTCCCCCCTGAGCACAGAGCCTGATGCAGGGCTTGATCCCACGACCCCGACATCAGGACCTGAGCCAAAATCAAGAGTCCAACTGACTGCGCCACCCAGGCACCTCTCCCCAACAGAATCTAAATTTCATGAAGGCAAGGAGGGTGCCCCATTCATTTCCACAGCACAGCATATAGTGAGTTTTGCCGGGAGCCAGATTCTATTTGAAATCCTGCTTGAACTCTGCTAGTAACTGTATTTGTGACCTCGGACAAATGGCTCACCCGCTCTGGGTTTCAGTTTTGTTATCTGTAAAATGTTAGAATAGATAGATAGTGTATCAATATCCTGAGCCACCTTTCATATGCTGAATTTCCTGGACTGTCAGGATTGCGGACACAGAGGTCTGGCCATCACTAGGGGTACCGTGTGCCAGACCATGGCTCAGTGTGAGCGCCAAGCCGTCTTTGTCTGTACGACGGCTCTGAATGGGCAAACACTTGATTACTTCACGGCATTTCCCCCGTAGCATTCCATAGGAATAAGTGAAAAAGGGAAGTACATGAATGAGGGATATGAGCAACAAGCCCAAGTCCCACACCCTTAATGCAAGTGAGACCAGATGGAGACTACAAGCCAGGCTCAAGCAGCAGACTTTTTGCCCTTAAGTGGACATGTAAGGAAGTTAATTGTGACGCGAAGAAGCAAAAACAAAAACACCTCCGAATTCTGGAAAATATATCAAAGATTGTATTTTTTTTTAAAGATTTTATTTATTTATTTGACAGAGAGAGAGAGAGAGAGAGAGAGGGAGAACAGGAACACAAGCAGGGGGAGTGGGAGAGGGAGAAGCAGGCTTCCTTCCCGCCGAGCAGGAAGCCCGATGCAGGGCTCAATCCCAGGACCCTGGGAACATGACCTGAACCAAAGGCAGACACTTAACGACTGAGCCACCCAGGCGCCTGATCAAAGATTGTATTTTAAAGGCAAGAGGTGATTATTCTTTAACTTTTTATTTTCAGCTTTTTGGGCAATAGAACCCTTCCTGGCTGGATGTAGGCTACTGTATGACTTTTGCACAAACAGAAGTAGGGAGCCTTCCCATAAAGTAGCCTGTGCAAGATCATAAATTAATTATTGACCGAATCCAGTTGGGTCTCAATTTTTCAGAAACTGGGTGTAGTACGGTACAAAGCAATTGCTGTCTCCTGGACGGGCGCCATCCCACTTTCTATAAAGTAGCTGTGAAACTTAAAAGAGACCCCAGAGAGTTCCCCTGTCCCTCCCACCATGTGAGGCTGCAATGAGAGAAAAGAGCCATTTATGAACCAGGAAGTGGTTTCTGACCAGACACCAAATCTGCTGACACGCTGAAGTTGGGCGTCCAGCCTCCAGAACTGTGAGACATAAATTTCTGTTGTTTATGGGCCACCCAGTATACGGTATTTTTTTTTAAAAGACTATTTATTTGAGAGAGAGGGAGACTGAGAGAGAGAGAGAGAAAGCACAAGTGGGGGGAGCGGCAGGCAGAGGGAGAGGGAGAAGTAGACCCCCCCCCCAACACACAGCAGGGAGCCCGATGTGGGACTCAATCCCAGGACCCTGGGATCATGACCTGAGCCAAAGGCAGGCACTCAACTGACTGAGCCACCCAGGTGCCCCCCGTGTATGGTATTTTTGCTATAGAAATCTGAAGACTGCTATAAGACAATATCCCATCAATTTTACAAAAAAAGACTGTTTATTCCTTCATATTTCTAGTGAATACTAAAGTAAAGGGGCTAACAGGAAAATTAAGAGTGTTTGAAACCAAGCCCTGTAACCAATCAAGTTGATCCTCCACTTAGACCCCGCTCACCTCTTGGTGTGTAATCCGGACTCCATTATAAAAAGACATAACAGTATGAGGTCCCACTGCTACCTTTGAAAATAGTCCTTCTCCAGCACTGGAAATGAGAGATTCAGCAACATAAACCCTAAATAGAAAAAAGGGCCAAGTGATGGTTCTTTTAGTTGGATATGTCACTCTTTATATCAACCACCAAAATATCAGGATAGCTAATGAATCCGAAGCATCAGTTCATAGTAATCCAGTGAGGAAGGAAGGAAGGGAGGATGAGAAGTTAAACCACAGTATTTGGCAATGAAAACTGAAGAACTTGTACTCATGTATCTTTAGGAGTGGCGTTTAAAATCTGCTCTCTGATATGGGGATTATTATATAGAGTCGACCCTTGAACAACATGGGTGTGAACTGTCAGGTCCACTTACATGCAGATTTTTTACAGTACTGAAAATGTCCTTTCTCTTCCTTATGACTTTCTTTTCTTTCTTTTTTTTTTTTTTAAAGGTTTTATTTTTAAGTAATCTCTCCACCCAACATGGGGCTCCAACTCACAACCCCAAGATCAAGAGTTGCACCCTCTACTTGACTGAGCCGGACAGGCACCCCCCTTTATGATTTTCTTGATAACATTTTCTTTTGTCCAGCTGACTTTATTGTAAGAATACAGTGTATAACACATATCACATACAAAATATGTGTTAATCAACTGTTTGTTATTGGTGAGGTTTCCAGTCAACAGTAGGCTCTTAGTAGTTAAGTTTTTGGGGAATTAAAAGTTACATGTGGATTTTCAACTGCATGGGGTAGGGACAGAGGTCGATGCCCCAACCCGTGTGTTTTTCAAGGTTTCACTGTATTCATAAAGCAATGTTTGATATAAGATTTTTTTTTTAATTTATATTTTTAGTTAATGAGTATTTTCACTGTCTTCCTGGATAAGTAAAACATTTCCAAAGTAATTAAAGCTATACCCAAGTTTGTCAATGCCAAATAGGAGGGAAAGACTGTTTTAATTAAGCTCCAAGATGAATCTTTCACATGAAAGAGTGACAAACAATTAACAAAACATATCCAGTAAGCACTTCCCAACAAAAGAGTTCATAACGGGTCTAGTAACTATGGCCCCAGGCCCACATCTGGCAGCTGCGCCCTTTTGTAAATAAAATTTTGTGGAACACAGCCACACCTATTTATTTAGTATTGTCGGTTGCTGCTTTGGGGTGACAAAAGCAGAGCTGAGGGGTTGCAACAGAGACCCACAAAGCCTAAAATATGGACAACGTGGCTCTTTACAGAAAGAGTTTGCCAATCCCTGGATTTACAGGAAAACAGCACTCATGACTACTGAACTGGATTTAATAAGAGAAGACACGCCCCATCAACAACTATTTCAGTTCTCTGGGCACTGGGATTCAATGATTCTGGCGGAACTGGTCATCTTTAGTTTTTGTTACATGGATCTTAGGCTTATTTTGTAGACTAGGGGACTGAATTATTGCTTCCAACTCTTTCCTCCTTCCCTGTGGTAGAATTAAACGTCCTGCTACTTAGCCACGTGACCTTGCGGTGCCTCCTTCAGAGTGGGGAGACGAGATGTACCCCTGCCTCAATCCCTGTGGGCTTGGCCGTAGGATCTACTTTGCTACCTGAACATGGGCAGGAGGACTGCGTGCCAGGTCTCAGGTGATAAGAGGCATGGCGAGTTTCTGCCAGCTTCCCTGAATTTCCATTCATCTCCATAGGAAGAAGATGCCCCAGGTGGCTGTTCCTCCTTTAGCCTCAGTCTTGGAATTCAGACGTGAGCCCAGAAGAGCCCAACTTGCAATCTGGAGTCCAGCCTCGTCCAGCTGAGCCAAGGGGAGCCGAGTGGAGCCCAGTCAAAAGTGGCTGAACCTCAGCTAACTTACAGAACCACGAGTGTAAAATAAAATGTGTGCATTCATAAACCACTGCGAGTTTTGAGGGCATCCTTCTACAGCCTCGTCACAACGGCAGTAACAAAAAAGACCGATATATACGATTATCGCGCTACTGTGTTTCGGGGCTACCAAGACACTGAACCCTTCCCTTTGTAAATGGACCAGAGCTCTGCATCAAGAAAGAGGCCATTCATTCACTGTGACATTGTGGTGGGAGCCCTGTCACTTCAACCAGGGAAGAGGCCTATTTTCAGATGGGAACAGAACAGAAAGTGAGTGGAAGTTATGCTTTGCAAGCCACGCTTACAAAGAACAAGGCAAAGAGAAAACCAACCGCAGATGGCTCTCTTCCTCACCAACAGGCCAGTTGCTAGGGGAGAAAAGTCTCGGGCAGAGTACCAGGGAAAGCCACACCAACAACGGAGAGCTGGAGTTTAGAGAAGATGGACTGGAACGGGACTTGACACTTGGGGAGCGAGCTTACAGAATCAGAAGCTTGTCATTTGTACACTGGAAGCTTCTTATGCTTCTTATAGTCTTTCTTTCACTGCTGTTCTCCCTTCGTGAATCAAGAAATTGTCTCGTGTTCCAGACCTGCTCGGCGGGGCTGAGTAAAGGAGGCATTCTGGTTCCTGCCCAGGCTAGAGTTTTAAGGAGTACGAAATGCTCCCCTAAAGGCCAGCACGTGGCTGCAGCACCAGCTGCACCAGGGCCCCAAGAAAGGGGACGTTGGGGCAGGGCACAGTGGGCTCTCTATATGTAGAAGTTTCCTTCTGGGACTGACACGTGGTCGTTCTGTGCTTTATGGGTGGAGAAACTCTCTCACAGCGACAGATGCAAAAGAAGCATAAAAACACTCTTCCTCAGAATATATCAATATTTTCTTCTGCTCAGAGGGCTACAAAGGAGGATTAGTTCCCACCATGAGGGTTATTTAACTTCCCATAAACAATGCCGTTCAAACCACAAGGAAAAAATTTACCTCTCTGATTCATATGGATCTGGAAGAAGAACACTGGTAGAAATGCAAGATGATGTCGATTTATCAAAGTGGTACACCGAACCTGAAAAGCAAGAGAACATTCAATCTAGAGATTACCGAGTTAGGGGAGAGCTTTTAAAGCAGGAGTTAAATAATGAAAAATGTTATTCAAATTACACCGACTAGAATAAATTCTCCAATATAAATGAACAGTTTTTAGATTTGCTTTTGAGTTTTATTTTTAGGTCTTAATGAACAGCCATCAGATGTATCTCTTAAAATCCCATTTTTGCCTTTGAATTTTCTTTATTCAAATGGTTTACCAAAATGCTTGTGTAATTAAAATTTTTTAATCAAGATCCTGCTTTGTCATGAAATTTTGAGATCTCTCTGGTCAGATCGGGTTGGATGACGGTTTTAAAATTTTCTTGTGATTTTCTTCCTACTAGACACAGGGGCTGTAGACTCCAACCATCCAACCCCAGCAACTGTCCCCTTCGCTAAAAATAAACCTTTGCCTCACCAGAATTAAGAACAGAACTGCTTTTGATAAAGCAAAAACAAAGTCTTCTTATTTTTATCAAGGTGGTTCAGACGCCAATCAGTAATTTATTCAGAAACTAAGGTACACAACTGTTCTAGAATTAACATTGGTTCTCTGCAAAGGATTAGCCTCCGGGAATCCTCCCAAAGCGCAATGAAGACAACCAATGCTCTAATGCCTAATAAGCAAAGAAACACATTTTAGAACCGAAGGGCTTACTCCTGTAAAGTAAATTCTTTTAGGCACTAAGGCATCACAAATCATCCCGTTAAGCAATTCCTCAGCGGTTACCAGGTCCTCCTTCTGGTTTTTGCTTGTTTGGTACAATCACAAAACCCAAATCAGTGTCTCAAATTAAAAGTTAAAAAGCAATCCAGATTGGTCAGTGTCTAGCTAGGAAACAGACCATTTGCGTATTTCAAAGAGAGAATTTCACTTAGGGAACTGGTTATAGGGAGCACAGAGGAACTGAGAAGCCGAAGGGGTCAGTGAGGAGCCTAGAGACTGGCAGGAGCTGAAGCCACGTAACCCTAAGCCAGAGGGACAAAGGTGGAGGTGGTGTGCCCGGGGCTCTAGAGCTGGGGTATACCGGCCCAGGGAAGCTGGGATGTGGGGGGACCTTCCTGGTGGGAGATGGAGTCAGGAGACAGGCCCCTGCTGGAGATGCTGCTGGACACAGAGACAGAGCTTCTTCCTGATGCCTTTCCTCTCCGTGGCCCTGGCCAGTGCCTCCCTGTGGCCAAACCCAGACAGAAGCCAACGCACGAGGGCCTAGGCAATGTGGCCTTCGAGGAGCAGAAGCCCCCCTGCAATAAAAGCAGGGCAAGAGAAGGACGAGAAATGCATCTGAGAGCAAACTGGTAACGGACCAATGCTCAATCCGTTAAAGCAAGTTAGCTGAAAAAAGAAAAAACCCACACTTTTTAACCAGACTTTTCTGTGAAATACTTGTTCTATTGTGCAGAAAATCTCCTCTGAACTCCCCCCTCCCTTCCTTAGACTAAACCTGTCATCACAATGTAACCATGGACCAGCTACATGGAGAGCCCCGCATTAGGGACGGTACAGATGCAAACAGGAGGGACATCTCCGGCTGCCTTCAAGGGGCTGACGCCATCTTTTCCGACACACGCTGTCCCTTCCTGTTTTTCCCCCACTGGCCAATGGGCCAAGGCTCCGGGCACACGGAGCACACTCTTTACTTATCCTCCTCTCCTCTGTAATTTATACTACGCCAGACCAGAATTCATTCATTTCCTTGACAGACATGAATTCTAAGCCTTAAAGACAGCACAGGAATTACCAGAGAAAGGAGTTCCTCTGCGGAGAGGGGAAGAGATGAGGCAGGAAGAAAGTCCAGCCTGAGCCCTGACGAGGAAATCAGCATGCAGGAGTGGATAACTAGAAGCAGTCTGCGGTTACAGAAGCACGAAGAGAAAGGGTGTGGGGAGAGGTCAGCGAGGGGCAGGTTGGGATATTTGCCTTACGTTTTCCTTCTCCTCCCCACGCCGGACCAGATGGTGGCAGGGCCCCGTCAGACCTGGTCCACAGCTCACTCACTGTAACTGAGAGGGGTTGGGGGGTAGGCGAGAAGTGCCCCAAACCGAAGGCCCATGTTCCTCCCAGGCACCCGAAGCAGCCATGCTTCCTGATGCCTGTGAAACCCAAACTGCTCAACATGTCCTCAAATTAACAGTCCTACCAGAATCTTACCAAGAATCATGTGCCTCCTCCCCACCTTTTTTGTGGTCTTAAGTTAAGGTGAAGAGGGTGTTTGTTATTTACAACCAGGAGGTTTGTTTGTTTGTTTGTTTTAAGATTTTATTTATTTATTTGAGGGAGAGAGAGAGAGAGATAGTAAGAGAGAGCATGAGGAGGGGCGGGGGAAGGGGCAGAGGAAGAGGGGGAAGCAGACTTCCCCCACAGAGCAGGGAGCCCAATGTGGGACTCGATCCCAGGACCCTGGGATCATGACATGAGCTGAAGGCAGATGCTTAACTGACTGAGCCACCCAGGTGTCCCACAACCAGGAGTTCTAAGAAAAATAACCCTTTGAGAATTATCACCCTCGCTTCCCAAAATCTGTTGCTTACTCACACCAAGAAGAACGTAAAGAGAACAGTAACTTCCCTTATGCTGTTGTATAGTAGGTACCAATATCTGTGTTTTATAATGAAGAAATAGGTTCCGAAGGGATAAATAACTTGCCCAAGACCATAGTACGGTAAATGTTGAAGCTGAAACCCAAATCAGGTGACTCTCAAGTTCACGTGGCTCTTGCCACTAAAACATGCTGCCACTGCTTAAGTTTTAAAATGGGCATCACCCATTGGGATCCTCCCCTGGCCTGGGGCCCCTCACTGCTAAACACGGTAGCACTGTCTCCGTTCAGAACATATGTGAAGAGCACAGAGAGTAGAATTTGAAGTGCGAAGATGACTGTTTCACTTAAAACTTTTCATTTTGGGATGATTTTAGATTTACAGAAAAGTTGCAAAGATGGGGCGCCTGGGTGGCTCAGTCATTAAGCGTCTGCCTTCGGCTCAGGTCATGATCCTGGGGTCCTGGGATCGAGTCCCACATTGGGCTCCCTGCTTTGTGGGGGAGTCTGCTTCCCCCTCTTCCTCTGCCCCTTCCCCCGCCCCTGCTCCCTGCTCGGCGGGAGGCGTGCTTCTCCCTGTCCCACTCCCCCTGCTTGTGTTCCCTCTCTCGCTGTCTCTCTCTCTGTCAAATAAATAAAATCTTAAAAAAAAAAAAAAAAGTTGCAAAGGTAGTACAGAGCACCCCAATACTCCTCACGGTTTCTTGTAATGGTAACTTCTTATGTTACATGGTATGTTTGTCAAAATTAAGAAACCAACATAAATACGTTACTATTAACTAAACTTCAAACTTTATTCAGATTTCACCAGTTTTTCCACTAATGCCTTCTTTCCGTTCCAGGATCCAATCCAGAATCCCACATTGCATTTAGGCTGCCTCAATTTTTAACTTAAAAAAACAAAAACTGAGACATTTAAAACAACCAAGTTAGACCTAAGTGTAAATGCTAGATTTCCTAGTTTTGGACATTCTCCTCTGGAGATTCTCCTTCAGATCACAAATAGCTAAATATTATTTAGGACTATTTAGCATAGATTTATTATCTTCTCTGCTTTTTTTCTCTGTATAACCTAACTTAGATGGGACATATATGCACACATTGCTTTCAAGGAATGAGACCAATTTAAACAGATTTCGTTTGTTATGCTACCCAAAATACAAAATCTTGGTTTTTTTCCTTGTTTTTTTCCAGACTTTCTACAATAAATTATTTATTTATTTATTTATTTATTTATTTATTTATTTAAAAGATTTTATTTATTTATTTGACAGAGAGAGAGACAGCGAGAGAGGGAACACAAGCAGGGGGAGTGGGAGAGGGAGAAGCAGGCTTCCCATGGAGCAGAGAGCCTGATGCGGGGCTCGATCCCAGGACCCTGGGATCATGACCTGAGCCGAAGGCAGACGCTTAACGACTGAGCCATCCAGAAGCCCCCAATAAATAATTTTATACTCAGAAAAAAAAATGCTTAGTATGCCATACTGTACTTCTAAAAGGAAAAAGGATTTTTTTCTAATATGGATTCCACTGGGCTCACTCACGTATCCAGTATGTGCCCCGTGAAGATCCTGGGCTCTGAAGAAGGCAGGGGATGCCAACACGCATTTATCTTTCCAAATCAGAGCTCAGGCTGAATCAGCTTTACAATTTGTACCAACCTGGAGATCTACCTAATTTGATTCTTTAATATCATTAAACTGTATTTCAGTTTTTTCTGAGATCTAACCTTTTGAGATGCATTGAATTACTGCTGTCATTTCTTCACTTCTTCCCTGTATTAGAATATATAGCTATGCCTTTATCATGTGACTTTTTAGCATCTGCTACTGAAATGCATGGTATCTATTTCCCCATCTCACTGATATTTGGCTTGGCTGTGCAATCTGCTTTGACCAATGAAAAGTGCCTGAAAGTGACATCATGTCCATTTCAAGCTAAGCTTTTAGAAGCAGCTTAGGTGTCTACTCATGCTCTGGCTTCTTGGACCCACTTGGGAAAATCTTGACCTAGGTCACCACAGTCCTTTCAGACTGGGCCCCAGAATTAAGACCTATAAGGCATAATAAGATAAGAAGTCTCAAGTCCAGCCATGTCCAGCCCAGCCCAGCCTGACCCAGCTGAGTACAGCTCGTCAGCAGACCTGTATTTGAGGACATGTCTGTTATGCAGCAAGGCTGATTATTAATACACGATTCAAGTGGACTAGACAAATTAATTTCTCTCAAATATGCCCTAACAACCTGCTTTGGAACTGGAGCAGCCCATCTGAAGCAGATCCGACTTACTTCCCGGCATCAGCTCAAAGTGAGGCCTTCCTTCCTCAGTGGACATAAGGGTAGCCAGTTTTCCCTCTATCATCTCTCCATCAATGAATTTTCCATAAAGTGCTGTCCTCTCATCAGGGTACACATAGGCTATCTTCTCTCCAGTCATCTCCCCATCTTCATTTACTTCTCCCACAAGGCTGCCTCCATCCTGATGGGAGAAACCAAAAGCCAGAAAATATTATATGTAGTATTTATCTATATGACACGACTTCAAGGACTTTTTCTTGCGTGCTCCCATCATTGCTAGCGCTAACATTAACAGTTGAACTCAAAGCTTTCATGTGAGAAAAACATGATGCATACCTCCCCATGCAGCCCCATACAAATAAACTGCTAGAAGTTACACACACAGAAGCACAGAAGCCTGATTTAGGGAGTCAGAGACTGAGCCGCACTTTATAATCCTGACAAGTCACTCTATTTTGGTTCATTATCTAAGAAGCAAATGCATTGTATCTGTAATATTAGTTACAAATATTTAAAGGAAATGTAACTATGTGTTAAACTGTGGGCCCATATCCAATGTGATGAGGATCTATAGCAAGATGGTTTTACCCGCTTTCATACCATCTCACTTCTTCTCCATGTGGGATTTTGGATTTCTGGTCTACTAAGGAAATCTTTAGTTCAAATGTATTCAAGAATTAATTTAGTGTACATGACTAAAGAGAGCCGTCTGCATGTTCTAGGAGATAAACAAAAGGACTTGTGGACACTGCCTTTCCGAGAATCTTACACCGTCACTTTAATGGTATTACAAGGAAAAGTGAAAAAAAAATCAACTAAATTCTATTCCCTTCGCCATCATCTCTTTCTTCCCACTTGTATTGACTGCTCCCTTCTGTCTCCTTCCAGGAGCGAAGCCAGCTATGCTTCCTGCTTAACTGTCACTTGCTTTCATTCCTAAGGGTCATTAAATACTTTAGGGCAGAGGCTCTGATAGAATTCTGTATCCTGGTAAGCGCTAGGGACACGGCAGGTGATCCATAAATGACTTTTGAATTGAACTGGGATACCAAAAAATAATCTAATAAATAATCAAAAAATAATTGGATCTAGGGTGCAAGCGACGTTTCCTCCCCCACCCCCCATGTAGAAGGTCTTTATGGTATAACTGAAAATCTGAGACCTATGTGGGTTCAATATAACAATACTAATGCCACGACATCTTCTAAAAGCTTGGTTATTTCGCCAAATCAAAGGTTCTAGAAACAGCTACTCAAAGTCAGTGGTGTAGGATGACTTCTGAGTGATCTCAAATGCTGCTTACTGAGAGACAGCAGGAATAAATAACATCAGGTACCTGATTTCTACAGCTCACCATAGTCTAATTGCTCTTTGGAGGAAAAAGGTTATAAGTTTAAAAACGAACCACAGCACTTTCATAGACAGAAAAATACTTGGCAGCATTTTTAACGCGTAGAAAGTGCCTTAGAGCTATATGATTGCTCTTTCTCCTCCCAGAGTTAATTCTGAATAAGCCAGCATAAATGGGGATGATACTTTCTGCAAGATCTGCCTTCAGGCTTTCAGTGGTGATTACTGAGCTGAAGGGCGTTAGAGCACTTGTGCGTCTAACATGCCGTAACTAATGTAAGCCAATGTCTCGACTTATTTGTGCATAATTCTGTCTTTCTAAGCTCTCACGTTTTTTTTTTTTTCCTTAAGTACTTTAAACTTTTGGTCAGGGAGGCAATGAATCTATTTGTCTAGTATGATAAAGCAGAATTTCTTCTTTTATTTCCAAAAGGAGGTATACATTTTTTTTAAAGATTATTTATTTGTGAAAGAGAGACAGAGATAGTGAGAGAGAGCATAAGCGGGGAGGAGAGAGAGAAGCTCCCTGCCGAGCAAGGAGCCGGATGCGGGACTTGATCCCAGGACCCCGGGATCATGACCTGAGTGGACGGCAGACACTTAACTAACGGAGCCACCCAAGTGACATCATTCTGAAAGAAATAAGCTGTCCTGAGAGTAAGCTTATAAATAGTATAAGGCGAATCACTATTTTCCCTCCTCTTGTTCCTGCTTTGACTCTGTATCACAAAAACGTCCTTGTCTGCTGTGTCAGGGAGTGTCGGGGAGGAAGCTGCTACCTTCTCTCCTCTGCTCGGTGGCTCCTCTTCATGGGAGAAGGAATCATTCATTTGATTAGTGAGAAGGCAGAGTCTGACACCCACTGACACCCATCTCTTTATTGGGTGGGGGTTAGCAGGATAAAGCCTGCTGCTCCCAGAGGTCCTGCGACATCTTCACTCACGCTGTCCTGGGAGCTGGCGGAGCCGGCAGGCTGCACCTGTTGCCCTCTCCTGTTCTCTCCTTGGGGAAGCTCCCCAGGCAGGCCCTACTCCCCCGGGGGGCGGCCTGCAACTTTCCAGAGCTCTATCTGCCGCTGGTCCAACTGTTTAGTTCAGACGGGGAAAGAATAGAAGCCCATTTTGACTTTGGGTCCACATCACATCTCCAATCCCCCACTACTGTTATAATATAACCATCTTGATCTCTGACACCTGGAGACATAGGTGTCTTAGTTGATTCTGAATCCAGAGAGAAGAGGGGTGTGATCAGCCCCCTCAACTGCCAACAGATACCATATATAAAGCAAGTGTTATCCCAAGTTAATTTTGGAAGCTCATAACTCCCTAGTGCTTCTTTCCTAAGGCAGAGTCTTCTCTTGGCATTTAATAAGGTAATAATGAACACCAAAGACTAAAATAAAATGTAGGTGCACCATTTAGGTGTCAAGATGCAACTACACTGAGTGAAATGGATCCATTCACCTTGGTGCATCTTTGATCTCCTCTAGAGACTTTAATTGATCATAGTCACAAGTAAGATGACAGGTAGGAGGAGGCCTCTTTCCTATACCCAGCCTCCCGCAGAGGGTTCCACTTTCTCTGACTTCATGATTCACTGTCATGTCAGCAGATCCCCAGTCCCAGTCAGCAAGATGCTCAACCGGCCTACTCATGAGGCAACAGAAGTCTCAGTCTTCCTAAGCTGGTAAGTACCTCCATGATGTCCCTCTTCCTGCCTGCCTTATGGGCAGTAACCCAAAGGACTCCTGATCTATCACAGAGCCTACCAAGAAGATATGTAATTGCTTTGGTAATTATTTTAAAAATGTTTTACAGTATTCTTTCCTTAAGCCCTGTTCCTAGAGTATAACTTGTTTTTAAAGAACAATAATGTGTAAGTAGATTTAGCTGGGGCTACTTTTCTTATTACACATGTAATAGATCATTTGTTTTTATTAACGTTTTTTTAATCATAAGAAGATAGGGTTCAGAGTAAGAAAAATTGTCTTGTATTTTGACTTAAGCTCTGGACAAAATAAAATATTACTACTGTTATTTTTAGTTTTTTTTTTTTTAAAGTAAGCTCTATATCCAACACGGGGCTCAAACTCATGACCCCAAGATCAAGAGCTGCATGCTTTACTGACACAATGAGCTAGGTGCCCTGGACAAAATAAAATAGTAGATAAAATATTTTCTAAGGTCTATTTTCTGACATATTTTCTGAAAATTCACTAATAACAGATGGGATATTTGAAATGCAAACAACAATTAGAGCATTAATTCCCAAGCCAATGGGTTCTGCCACATCATTTGCTCTAGTAAACTCCAGAAATATTGGAAAATGTTATCAAATACTCAAAGGCAAGTTAATTTTAATTACCTTAATTTAAGCAACATAAGCCATAAATCACTTATAAAGTAGGGAATAGGGTTGTAAAATCAAGTAGTAACAGTGCAGTAAGTCCCAAAAGATGGGAGATTGTTGGATCAGTTCTCCTGTATGAGAACCAGAATAAAATTAATAGCAACACAATGGAATATTCCACCATCTCTTTCTATATACCAAAAGAAAAAAAATATATATATATATAAGATTTTATTTATTTTCTTGAGAAAGAGAGAGAGAGCAGAAGCAGCATAAGCGGCAGGCAGCGGGGAGAGGGAGAAGCAGACCCCCGCTGAGCAGGGAGTCTGATGCAGGACTCGATCCCAGGACCCTGGAATCATGACCTGAGCTGAAGGCAGACGCTTAAACGACTGAGCCACCCTGGTGCCCCCCAAAAGAATATTTTTAAAAAGCACACATTTTTGTCTTTATTAGTGGTACAATAAAGCCATTTTGTCCCAATTTGTTTGAATCATGACTATCCATTCCTTTCCAAAACAACACCAAGGAGGAATGAATAGTAGCTGTGAGGATCAACAATCTAAGAGGATAGTGAGTAACAGTGAGGGGCACCCCTTGGAAGCTGGTGGCTTCAGCTCCTGTGACTCTCTCAAGTTTCATAGCTTCACATTTTCTAACATAGAGGCTACATTTTACTCTTTATTGCCAGGAGCCAAAGCATTGGCTTAACCCATGTTACGTTCCAGCAAAATGAACAGTCACCAGGCTTACTGGGTAGTATATCCAGCAGACTCCATGCCGAATGTTATCCTTGTACTGCCCCTTGAAGATCAATCTCCCATCCGTGTCATACTCCTGGGCGGGCCCATTCAGCTCTCCGTCTACATATGTGCCCTGGAGAACGCCCCCGTCCTCATAAGTGTACACTCCCTGGCCCTGCAGGGCATCGTCCACATAATACCCTTCCAGGGTGCTGCGAGAGAAGGGAGAACAGAAGGGAATAGTCAGACCATGGCCCCACTCTCTTAGAAGAAAGGATCACAGGCAACGCTCTGTTTCGCTGCTGACCTGTATTCAGTGCACCTCCTGAATTCCCTACATCGCTAAGAAAAATACTCCCGCGATTTGGGTAGGATTAGGGACAGAGGGAGATTTCATTCTTAACTTCCCGGTTCCCATTCATCCTTTTTCTCTGCTAGCAGAAATAGAGAAGAATAAAGCCACAGGTGGAAACTGAGACCAAGCCTCATCTGAATATGTTTTCAAGGCTAAGATGCTGACCAGTACCAGGCAATAGAAATGGTGGTGTTACCCTTTTCACATATAAACCACTCATGTTTAATTCCCTCAACACTGGTCCAGACTTCACTGGGTTCTCAAGCTCTTTCAGATGGCTTGTATATAGTGGTCCTTAAGGACCACAATAGTGGTTTAGAATGTAAATATCTACATATTTATTTAGGTCATTAGTGTATTATTTATGGGTGACAACCATAATTGATATCCAGTCAAAAGAACCCCTTCCATTTATTTGGATGATATATGGGGATTTACTTAAGTATATGCATGTGCGCACCTGTGTGTGTGTGTGTTTGAGCGTGTGTGTGTGTGTGTGTACATGATCAGGGCAAATGGGGACAAGTAAGGAAGACTGCAGCCTGAACCTCGTTAATATCATTAGCAGCCTGATAGTGTTGAGACCCCTCCTTCCACAACAGAAGAAACTCACAGGGGTGCTGCTCATGGTGAATTTATAAGAACCTCCCCCTCCCTCTTCATAGAACACTTTTGGAATTTCAATCTGTTTTCAGGATTAGCTTCTCAAAGGCCATTGTGCAACGAAACCAACTTTACCAAAAATTCCCTCTATGTACTACAACTTGGAATAAGGGAAAAGAGTACCTCAAATAATTTTTTAAAATTTAAAATGTAAGATGTTTAGCAATGGTGACAGTTTGTTTTAACATCTGCAGATAGCACTCACCCATTAATTCACCTAACAAACATTTATAGGGTGCCTCGTAAGTAGCGAGCATTGTGGGAGGTTCTAGAAAGCACGAGGAACACAAGGAGAGCATGGCAGGCACACACTGTGTATGTGGATAGATGGGATGCCAAGGGGGCCGTGGGAACTGATGTGGCTGCACCTGGCTGTGCCTGGTAAAGTCTGGGCTTGCTTACTGAATGACAGAATGATCTATGATTGTTAAATGAAAAGCACAATCTAAGTAACTGTAGCCGCTGATCACACTGTACTTACACTATGGGTAAGAAACAGTTCTTTCAGTTTTGTTTGTACTACCAATGATAAATAGGCTGAATAAATTCATGAAGAGAATAAACTGCACTTTAGCATAGCCCTTGCATAAATAATCAAAATTCTGTATCAATGAGGTTGGAATTAGTTTCGACTGTCATTAGACTCCCCCCACCCATGACCAAAAAAAATTAAAAATAAAAATAAGAACAACCTTGGGGAAGGATAGCTAATCAACTGACGTAATGATACAATAGTGCAAAAAACTACTTACTCACCTATCTTCCCATTTAGGCTGGCCAGATAAAATATAGGAGGCTCAGATAGGTTTGAATTTCAGATAAACAACAGTTAATTTTTTAGTATAAATAGGTCCCTAATATTGAGCAGAACACACACTTATCCTAAAATATTTTTTGTTGCTTATCCGAAATGCCATTTTAAGTGAGTGCCCTGGATTCTTATTTGCTCAGCCTGGCAACCCTATTTACTAAGTTCTCAGGAACATTCAAAACATTCCTGTGTGTGTTTGAGCAGAATTCTCCCCTGACACACTAGTCTAGGCTGCCAATATTTCTCAGGTTATGATAAAATCTACAAGGCCTGGGTCTTGCAAATCGCTTAACAGTAATATGGACTTGCACATATTTCCCCCTAAGTAGCTTGTCCCATCGTCCCTTACAATGGAGCCCATCCCTATTAGTCTCATAACACTAAGAACCAATAGCTATTTCCCTCTTTGCCCAAATGACAAAGGTGCACAAATGCAAACTCTTACGGCGCTGAAGAGCAAAACTGACTGCATTATTTTTCAGCACCTGCTTGAGGAAGACTGTTAGTGCTCTCAGCAAATCAGTGTGATAGCTTGGAGGAAATCTGACGACCAAAGGGGCACATTATTGCTGAACTGGGGGCCTCCAGGGCAAGAAAAATGGTAAGGCTTTGACATCCTCTGGCACCGAGGAAATAAAATAAAAGCTTCTGAGTCTGGGGTCCAAGGTCCTGCCATTCTTTCTAACTTTTCTTCCAGAGGAGGGTGGCAAACCACGGCCTGCTCCTTG
Source organism: Phoca vitulina (assembly GCF_004348235.1). NCBI lineage: Eukaryota > Metazoa > Chordata > Mammalia > Carnivora > Phocidae > Phoca > Phoca vitulina. Next base: position 17,024,251 of record NW_022589717.1, read on the forward strand.
TTTCTGTACGCACCGTCCTTCCCCGCGTCCTCTGTGGCTGCATTCATGTCACCACAGCAGAGTTGCAGAGGGAAGACTGACCCCTGTATTGTAGGCCCAAAAAGCCTACAGTATTTACCATCTCACCCTATACAGAAAAAGTTCGCTGACCCCTGTTCTAGAGTCCCCTGCTCACATTAGTCTATTCACTGGCCCCAGGCACACGCACCTCTCTGTATCTTAGCTCCCACACTATGGCACCCTTGCTTCTGCCTTTAAAACATATGTAACCAAATGGTTTAAATCCCTGAGGACACATTCAGGAAAAAAGCTGTGGGTCACATTTTCTTTCCTTTTTTTTTTTTTCATTCAAAGCAAAAATAACCTTGGGATAATAACGACTATCCTCAAGCCTCTGGCATTTTTCTATTCAAAAAAGAAATATGCTGAGAAAATGGCACTGTTTTGTGGCCACTAAATTGTTAGTATCAGAGAATACTGGAGAGGTAGCTACATACGAGTAGCTTTCTCATCCTTCTTGCTGAAACTGGATGGAGAGTTGCATTTTGGAGGAAGTCTGCTCATACTGGCTTAACCGGAGCCTACCCACCCTACTTCCCCCAGAGTCTACCCTGAGCTCCACAACCAGTCCATATTTCTCACTGGAGCCTCATCACGAACCATCGCAGAGCTTTCCGTGTCTTTACTGATGGTCACCTTACGTGTCCCATTTCTCTAACTAGACTCTAAGCCCTTTGTAGGAACAAGTTAGGTGTTATCCATCCACGTATCCCTCCCTAACACAGGAACACAGCCTATCTTCAAGTGGTACTTCCTAAATGAAAGAATGGAAATGGAAACTGGGCTAGTTCTGCTTTGAGAAGAGATAATTAAGAGGGAACATAACAATGTTATGCAAGTGCAGGGAGTACTCTTTCTATGCGGTATATGTGCATAGAGTCTGCTCGTCAGGAAGGTCTCTTAAACTCTCCCTGCTTCATTTCTTCATTTGTAAACTGTAGCTACTAACAGGGTTATAATAAGGATTAAATGGGTTCATATATATCAAGTGCTTAGAAGATGATCTAGGACATACTGATTGCTCAAATAAGTAATAGCTATTATGATTAAGCATGCACACTCATGGTTATGATGGTGAGCTTTCTACTGAGAAACTGGGCTTAAAACATCATCAGGGAAATAGTTATGAGATAATGGAATAGTCAAAGACATTTACCAAAACTGCTTTAAATCTACAAAAAAAAAAAAAAAAAAAACAGGCAAGAAAGGTTCCTCTGTCTGGAATAATTTATGAGCAACCCATTGCATGGCAAAAGGATGAAATAAATGTTCCTTTAAGTAAAAAAAGTAACACGTATTCATTGTAAAACAAAGAAAAACCAAACCAAGTACTACAAAGATGTAGAACGTAGAAATTCCCAGTCCTCTCGCTCAATTTGGCATATACCATTTAAGACTTTTTCCCCATTTATATATCATGCACTTTCCCACCTTTGTTGTTTCTGTTTTAATAAAAATGGTATCATACTATATACAGTGTTCTTGACTGGTATTTCCTGAAGTCTCTTTCAACATCTTGGCAGATTCTTTAGTATGTTAAGAAACTTCAAAAATGGTCTTTCGACTTAGATTTTTCTGGCACCCACATCTGAATCAAGTAACCAGAAAATGTGGAGAAAATTAAAACATCAACTTTAATTAAATTTCTTTCTGTACATATACACACAGACCATTGTTACCTGTTTTATCAAAGCTCTTGTACTTAAATTTCCAGTGATAAATTAAATTAGGAAATCTAACTTAAAAAGAAACTGGGAATTTTTGTAATTATTTACCTAGACAGACACATCTGCATTTTACTCAAATATTATTATATTTTCTTTTTAAAATTCTCTTTAATATCTGAATACACAAAAGTGCTCTTAGGAGATATGACAGCTTGGGCTTCTCCTTGTTATTCTGGGGTCCAGAATGTTTCAGGCTTTCCACCTCGTGAGGCACAAACTCTGTTCCCTCCCCCATTGTGTTCCCTTCCTTTCGTCAGCTGTTGTAATACAAGAACCAAGAGGGAAATTTTAAGTGAATCATAATTCTACTTTAAATTCCCACTTCTAACCGAATTAAATTGTGACTCTTGGTATTGAAACATCGTTTAAACAGTTATTTTATGTGACAATATATATTATCTCTTTTTTTAAAAATTGAGATGTAACTGACATATAGTAATATATTATACATTATCTCTTTAAAATACTGAACACAAAGTAAAGATGAACACTAAGTAAAGAAAAAGAAGAACATCTCCCACAAACCTAAACCATCTGCTCGGGCTCTATCTGAGAGAAACTTCAACTTCTTACAAGGGGTGATAAGCAAGCTGAATGGAGCACTACCATGCTTCCATGTAATAGAGTGTGCTGTCTATCTTTAAAGTTTTTTTTTATCCTTTAGTAGAAGATCTGTGAGTCTGTAGGATCTGATTATTATAAAGGCTCAAGATGACAGTATTGAATAGCAATTAGTGAAATTTAGTTTTGCTCTCTAAAAATAAATCCTATGGGTGGCTCAGCTGGTTAAGCGTTAGACTCTTGATTTCAGCTCAGGTCATGATCTCAGGGTTGTGAGATCGAGCCCCTCTTCGGCTCTGTGCTTAGTGGAGAATCTGCTTGGGATTCTCTCTCTCCCTCTCCCTCTGCCTCTCTTTCCCTGTCTAAAAATAAATAAATAAATAATCCTAGCCATCATTATCAACAAATAATAGCGACAGCAATAGTGAGAAATAATAATAATAATCCTCCTTGATCTTGAGGGCATTATGTTAAGAGAAATACGTCAGACAAAGACAAATATTGTATGTCCTCACTTACATGTGGAATCTAAAAAAGCCTAACTCATAGAACAGAGTAGAATGGTGGTGGCCAGGGGCTGGGGGATGGGGGAAATGGAGAGCTGTTCGTCAAAGGAGACAAATTTCAAGCCATAAGATGAGTAAGTTCTGAGGATCTAATGTACAGCATGATGACTATAATTAACAATACTGTATTATGTACTTCAAAGTTCTTGAGAGTAGATCTCAAATATTATCACCATTAAAAAAAAAGGTCATTATATCAGGGGATGGAGGTGTTAACTGACCTTATTGTGGTAATCATTTCACTATATAAATGTATCAGATCATCATGTTGTATACCTTACACTTACATATATCATATGTTGATAATATCTCAATAAAGCTGGAAAAATACAGATACAGAGTAAAAGGAAACAAATCCATTTTTTCCCATATGTGCCTCCTAGGAACCCTCCACTCTGCAAGGTCTTTACAGGTTTTCTCATTCAATCTTCACAATAACTTGGAGGAGTCGGTATAATTATCTGCACTTTACAAATGAGGAAATAAGTTCACAGATTAGAGTTCTTCAGACCTGATTCTTCAAGTAAACTTTCCAACAATTTGCCAAGCCCCTACAAGACAGTAAATAAATTCAACCCAGCACTCTTTTGAACTCTTCACAAATTATAGCTAACAAGTGACTTCAAGTAAACTTCAAGCAAGAAAGCAGTCGGGGTCAGAGCTATTTCCTTGCTTCTTTTTAGAGGAGAGTTTTAGGTGTAGTGAGAAGAGAAGGGCTCTGGAATTGAGCTCACTTTGGCTTGAATCTCAACTCCAACCCCTGCTGATTAGGTGACCTTGGGCAAGTTATTTAACCACTCTGTGCCTTCGTTTCTTCATATGTAAAATAGGATTATAAAGCCTACTTCACAGGTTGTTCTGAAGGAAACGTGTCCAGGGTTGAACAAATGATAGGTATTCAAAGTTATTCATTTCCCCCCCCCCCACTTCCTTTCCTTCTGTATGTCACAAAAGTTTTTGCCTTAATCAGAACAGTTCATTAGAATACAGACAAATGTATTTGTTGAGCCTGGTTCCAGCAAAAGCTGGATGACTATCAGGAACACAGAAAGGACTTCTGCCTTGTGTGGGAGGCTGGGAATACATGACTTCAGAAGTCCATTCCGACTCCAATCTCCCTGAAATGTGACCAAGTATTTTCTAAAAACCAAACCCAAGGAATGGTGCATGGGTCCGTCACCTGGAAAATGTCAGCCTTTCTCAGTGGCTCACCGAATGGACAGCCTTGCTTAGATTATTTGGCCAATGATAAACTACAGAAAGACCTCTTAGCTGGACACATCAGTGTCGCAATCAACACTAGGACTAGTAAATAATACTTTGAAATCTTATTGGCATGTCAAGGGGAAGCATCAATAATATAAAAAATATGTAACTAAATGAATTAACTCACCTTTACCTGATAGTCAGGCTAAAAACCACACAATTCCCTAATATTACCCAGCCCAAAGCCAAGCTGCATTGAAATACCTTTCTTGTTACCATTCTAAAATTTCAAGTAGTTCTGCAAAATTACCTTTGCATCTATAAATCTTGGTTGAAATGAGAACAATTAGGGAAAAAATGCCTTAAAATGAGCATCCAGAATTGGGGATTAATATAAAAATGAGAGATGTGTACATCAAAGTACTCTGCATACTAAATACTTTCGTAATAGGCACCCACCACAGTCCAGTGGTGCCAGACAGACTCCAGAGCCACAGCAATGAAGCTTCTAGATCCCTTTCTCCTCACTGCATCAATGCCTTCATCTCAGGACCAGAGCAGATACTAAGTCCCAATGACCTAATCTTAGTCTTAGGGCATTTTCTTCATTCTTTACAAAGGGGGAGAAAATGGAAAACAGTAACGGCTTGAAAAGACAATTTAAAAAATAAGGTCAATTTTCCCATTCGTTCCTAATTCCTGGGATAAATTATCTGGTAAAGAATGACTGATCTGACTTAAGGTTCTGACTTAAGCTGGTTTTATTTATTTATTTATTTATTTTTAAGGATTCTATTTATTCATTTGACAGAGAGAGACACAGGGAGAGAGGGAATACAAGCAGGGGGAGTGGGAGAGGGAGAAGCAGGCTTCCCGCTGAGCAGGGAGCCTGATGCGGGGCTCGATCCCAGGATCCTGGGATCATGACCTGAGCCGAAGGCAGATGCTTAACTGAGCCACCCAGGCGCCCCTTAAGCTGGTTTTAATAAGTTTTTCTGTTCTACATTTTGCCATAGAATAAAGGAGAGAGACCCACTGTTGATGAAGATCTCAAAACTAGCAAACATTCTGAGGCTAAGATAATAGTAATGTACAATGTACATTTTGGCTATTTAAATTGATTTAGAAATAAATAGCTATTTCCTTATTTTACCGTGAATATGTTTAATTAAGATGCTTAAATTCTCTGCGAACAGTGCTCACCTCTGTGATGTGGGGGGTGAGGGTATAGAAAAAGGGGAGGCATATTCACTTTTTACATTGGTGTATTTCTTTCTTCTTTTATTTGTTTAAAGATTTTATTTATTTATTTATTTATTTATTTATTTATTTATTTATTTATGAGAGAGTGCACGTGCATGGGGGGTGGAACAGGGAGAGGGACAAGCAGACTCCCTGCTGAGTGCAGAGCCCAATGCAGGGCTCCATTTGGGGTTCAATCTCAGGACCCTGAGATCATGACCTGAGCCAAAACCAAGAGTCAGACACTTAACTGACTGAGCCACCCAGGCGCCCCACACTGGTGTATTTCTTGAAGTCTGTTATTCTACCAAGTATCTGCTCTATGTGCAATTTAAAAATATTCTGCTTCTATCTAGGAACTTGGCTAAAAAACTTAACAGAGCCATTTTTCCTGGTGATCTGAATATTTAAAATTCTTATTCAGGATTATCATAGTCTACGTAAAGTAGAAAAGTGATTCTAGAATTTCCCTGATATAAATTTATATTTGTTTGTAACCCTCTCATAAATCACGTACATAGCTTATGGCATAGACTGTGGTAATGGTTTCATGAATATATACTTACCTCCAAATTCATCAAGTTGTATATGTTAAATATGGACAGCTTTCTGTACGTGAATTGTACCGCAGTAAAGTGGGTTACAGAAATCCCACACCCAGGTTCAGGTGTCATATAAGATTAGAATGCACCAGGCTAAATCTTTTGTCACTACACTCTGCAATTTTCCAGACAGGTTCTGGCAATTGCAAACAAACCCTCTGATGGGAGCACAAGCCTGTGTTACAGGTTTGGACAGCTTTTAAAAACTCTCAAAGAAACTTTTTGTTTCCTCACCTGTTGTTTTAAAACCTTGATTTTAGCCTTTTTGGGGGGATTTTTTTTCAGGCTAAAGCCTCCTGACTGGCACTGAAAGCATGGGGTCCCCACTTTGTTTTACCCAATACATCAGACCCTAAAAATTGGGAGCAGTTAATAGGGAGAAAAATTAATAATTGACAAATGTAAATTAAGGTACTATTCCATGGAGAAACAGCTGACTTCTCCATGACCACATCCTGCACCCTCCTTAAAAAGACCTAGTAGATTCCACGGCCTTTTTTTTTTCAGTCATAAGATTATCTCACTAATGTTTATAGCAAATTCTTTCAGCAGATGCCTCGTAATATGCTCAGTATTGGGCTGAAGAAAGAAGGTGACAGTGACCTTTTGAGAACCTGTCACCACACCGCTACATCACATATGATAAAAGCAGTGATACTGACTTTCTCCCCTCTAAGCCCCAATCTATCTGAAGAAGGGTACAAAGGTAACCTCCTGAGGTCTGTGCTAATACCATCATTCTTTGATTCTATCTGACCGAAGTCTCTATAGACGTTTAACTGGTACATATAAAATCTAGTGAATTAGTGCCTCAAAAAGAAAAAAAAAAAAAGCCAATGAATTTCTTTCTATTCCATTGATAGTTACTGGCCTCTTATTTCAACCTGACCAGTGTTTCAGCTTCCCCCCTGCCCGCCCCCCACGGTGCCACACATGCGCAGGACTGCAAGAGGAAGTGGGTAAAGCTACCTGCAGCTAGAAGTGACTAGCTTGACCGAGGGAGGGAGGTGCTTGGGAAGTGTCAGGCCCCACTCAGCTCCCCCCAGGGCCAACAGGATCAGTATCTTGGAGCTAACACAGCTCATTCCTAGCACACTGGTGCGGAAGAGCAGTCTAGCCCTTCAACACTGCATGTCAGGTCTGGGAAGCAAGAAAGCAACATTACAACCAGCCAACCCTGCTGCACTGTTGCCCTCAAGTCAATCACCGGGTATGATCATCAAACTACCAGCTTTAAAGCATGAGTGTGTGTGTGTGTGTGTGTGTGTGTGTGTGTGTGTGTGTGTGGTGGGGGTGGAGCGGGTGTTCTGAGTGAATTCTACCTTCTCTTTCTGTTTCCATACTCATTTAGCGAGACTTCTTTTTTTTTTTAGTATCAAATTAAGGGAAAGTGCCATTAACATAGCAGATCAGCTTCTGTCCTCAAGGAAACCTCTGTCCTATAGGGGAAATAAGACATTTGCACAAATACACATTTGTTGAATGAATAAAAGAATGACTGCAGCATGAGGTAAGAAGTAACACTTTCCAGAAAAGAGGTATAAATAAACTGCTATGAGAATGAGGCAGGAAAAGTTTCCCTCTGGACAGGTTAAAGGAATCATGAGAGAAGAAAGCACTGATACCAAATCTTGCAAGAGTCCTGTGTGGGACTCAGATGTCCACCAGGTATCCCCAGCGGGGCCAAGGAAAGGGAGTAAAATATCTGGCCATTTAAAAGGTACAGTTTGTGGGGCGCCTGGCTGGCTCAGTCGGTGGAGCGTGAGACTCTTGATTTCGGGGTTCTGAGTTTGAGCCCCACACTGGGTGTACAGATAACTTAAAATCTTTAAAAATACATATATAGTTTGTAAGCAAAGCTCTGCTAAAAAGAGATGTGGTGTGGGGTTAGGGAACATGGGAAAGAGAAGATTGGGATTAATAATGAAAACGAAATTGTACAAAAGTTCTATGATGGGTTTTTATTACTTTCCTCACTTCTCCTTGTATCAGATAGTGGAGGGCCTGAGGAACTGTGAAAAACTTTAAAAACAACCCACTCCCTCCATAGAAAAGACCTTCTGGGTCACAAGCCAGTCCCTCTGTCACCATTGAACTGTCAGCTTAGACATTTCCCTTTCCCAGAGGAATTCCGTGGCTTAGGAAGCTTCGGCTTATTACCAATGTCCAGAGCTTAGAAGCAGTGCTCTACCCTACAGAATCCTATAACCTGCTTTAGCTAACTCCAGTTCCCTATTCCCCAGTCAAGTGGGCAGAAAGAGAGCTGGCCTCCCCATGCCTCTGAATTCCTCCAAATGCTTGAGAAATTCACCCGGTCGTTCTCTGTTTCTGAAACCGACATGGTTTAAAAGTCGCGGTTGGAAAGCTGCACCCGTACAATGCCATCTTTTCCTGAAAGAGAAAGTCATTTCTCCGCCTATTTCAAGAGGGTCATTCCCGCCTATTTCAAGAGGGTAAGGAGCTTCTGCCTCATGGCATTCTCAGACGGGAGGTGAAAGCAAAGTAACAAGAACCCTGCTGGGGAACATATTTTAGCTAGAGGTAGAACGTCGACAGTACGAGTTGTGATACCAGCACGAAGGTACCACACATAGTGACAGTCATCCCAAAGAGTAAGCCTGCCACGCACCGTGAATCTGGAGCTGAACCCCTCCTACGTTCACCTGTCCCGGGTCTCCCTGCTTGAACCGTGCTGAGGCAGCTTGGAAGAGCCTTGCTAAATATTTTCTTGACCCATCTCGTGAGGACGGGGAAAATGCTGAGAAAATGAAGCTGCAGAACCCACGAGGTGGCCGCACTATCCTTCAGGGTATGGAGGAACCAGACCGTGACAACTGGGAGAGAGAGGGCTGCGTGTACTGGAGTGACTGGGTGTTATCCTTGAAAAGCAGTGAGAATCAGTCACAATCTGAGCTGCCCAAACTGGCCCCTGACAAAAACAAGCCCCGTTTGTGTGACTTCAAGGAGACTGAGTACACGGGGACAAGCAGGTGAAATCCATCAAAGAACTGGGTGAGCCCCGTAACTGTCGTGTGCATAATGGGAGCTCCCTGACTCGGGCATGACAGGAGAGCTGTGGTAAGCACAGCCTAGGAGGCAGTGATGATGGACCTAAGCCGCAGGCTGGCTCCCCAGAGCAGCCTGAGTGACTCCCTTGGTCCCCAGAGCAGTGTATACATGTTGGGGTGACTTTTGCCTCTTCTATAAGTGGGACCAAAACATCCACTTGAATTCTTTCATTTGTATCATTCCTTCAAGTGAAGTAATTTGGTACCCATCCCCCGACAAGACAAAACAAAAAACAAAACGGTGAGTGCTACCTGCCATCAAAGAAGAAGAACTTGCCCCGTCCGTTCTTTTCTCCGTGAACAAAGTTCCCCTCAAATCTGTCCGTGGAGGAGTAGGTGACCGTGCAGAAGCCGTGTGGTAATCCATCATCATCCAGGTGCCCTGGAGAAAGGGAATCACAAGGCAAACTTTAACATCTTCAACGCGTTCCCACCGACATGTCTGTGCTCAGATCCTGCCCGCAAGTTCCCTGAGCAGCCAAAGCCCCCCCCCCCCCGCCCCCTCTCGGGGGAGAGCGCCTGCCAAGCGTTCTGTGCCCGCATCAGCAGTACCAACTTGTCTGTTATGTACACTTTGTGAACGGACGGGGGCCACAGTAGAGGGACTTAAACACATTTCAGACGAGGGACCAAAAACGAGCTTGCATTTTACTGGGAACTACAAGTTATTACCAATAATAACATCTGCATGTTTCCGTTTACCAAGTACTTCCCTACATGGCACTGCTCATATTTGGAATCAATGCCCCCAACTCTCTTGCTTAATTGAAATGTGATTGAGATAGCACCATTTTATAGTCTATTGTAAGGTACTTTGTCTTTGCAGTAAGTTATCTAGTTGTAGAACTCAGTATACAATATGATTTTATAAATCATTATATAGTATGATGTGGAGGACTGCGAGCCGGGTGACTTCTGAAAACCTTTGCTCTGTATGCTCACACAACAAGGGACATAGCCACGTCTCTGAAACTGCCCTAATATTTATACACCTCACACTGTACTAACACATGAACTCATAGTCCTTCTAAGCCTGAACTTAAGCTTAACCTTGAACTTACTGCTTTCCTTTACAATGTCTTTCAGCCTTGAATGTTTAGTAATAACCTTGTCATATACCCTCTACCACTACGTTCAGAGGGTTTGTGCTTTAACGCAGCTGCAAGTATCCACGTGGCCATTTCAACAGTGATTTTGAACATCAGCAGCTCTTATTATACTGTGATCTTTAAATTGCTGGTTCTTCCTGGGTCACAGACCGGTATATTCCCATATTTATGTTTACAGTCAATATTTAGGTTTTTATTATTATCTACATATTTCACAAAACCCAGAAGTCACCTCATTGGTATCTCCCCAATTATTCTGGTGAGCTAATTTTATGGAAGTGGGTGAAAATGAAGGCAGTAGTTAATCTCTTGGCTTTTTCCTGGGTTAACGACCTGGGTCATGGATGTAAAAGGTATGAAAGCATTAAACACGGTGTGCAATGCAGGAACATTAAACACTTAAATGGGGCTTCCAGATGGCTCACAGACATAAAAGAAAACACAAACCATATCACCACAATGAATGCTTTAGTCTCCTAAAACGGTTTCTTCTAACATGATTAAAAAAAAAAAAAATCCCTTAGAAGAGAGGTTAAGTGTTATTATGAAGCACAAAAAAGCTCTTTGTGTTATTGATTACATAAACATAAAATAACAATAAACAAATACACTATTTTATTGCTACATCCGACTCTGTATAGAATGAATTACCTAGAATATTACAATAAAACATGACTACTTAAATCACAATCAATATGGTTCCTTTCCTCTTAACACAAATTTTTTTCTACAAAGGGCCAGGGAATTAATGGTTAGAAAGCAACTAGGCCATAATTGCTTTCTTCTAACTCAAAAACTAACTATTCATGGCATATTCAATGATACTTGAGTCATATGAAATCATTTGGACAATTATTTTCTAAGTAGGTACCGGTGACATCTCTCTCATTGAAATAAATTAAATATACCTTTTTTCCTTTCATAAAAAGACCCACCCCGTGTATAGCTAAAAGCTTGCTTTTATGAAATGTTGGGATTAACATTTCTGTGAATTTAGCATTCTACTTAGAATTTAGGTATAAATATCAGAATAATCATTTTAGCCTTATATTGAAGTGCTCACTAATTAGTTGAAAGTGTTTTCCCCACAGAAAACAGTTCACATATTTCAGACTTGAAAAAGTTCAAGTTTGATGAAATTTTTTATTGTACTTTAGATCAAGAGAACTATTATGGTAAACATGAGCACTAAGGGAGAAAAAATCCAGTGTAGAAATTTCAATTCCACCCTCCCTCATTCACAGCAGTCCTGTCCTATTTCTGAATAAAACATTGCAGGTACAACCCCAGCAGCGGAAAATTAGAGAAAATTTAAAGTGTCATGTGGACACTTAGCATGGAACATGCTAAAAGCACTTGAAGGACAGCACTGATCCCAACTGAGATGAAAGCAAAAATGTCAATCCCATTCCATGAAGGATGCTTGTGTCAATGGGTCTTTCAACAGGCCAGTGAAGAGTTGTCCCATCACCTACTTAGTCTCTAGTGAGAGAGGCACAGAGAATGCGAGCCATTTCTTGGGTGACACTGTGTGTTTGGAAAGATGCGGATGTGCGTTGTTTCCCTCTCCCTCTATCAGTCCACAGCAGGCCCCCTCTTGTTGGCTTGTTTGTTTTGTTTTCCTCTCATCTTTCCAAAAGGAGGACGATGTTATCGATTAACAGGATCAATTAAAAAGAGCAAGAAATTAAGGGTTGTGATCATTCGAGAATTCTACCCTGAATATTTAATAGCCTGGAGTGGTTTTCCTAGCAGTAGAACCTTGTATCTACAACAACCAAAGCAACAACAACAAAGAGACTTCCCAAAGAAAGCAAGGTAGGGAAGAGAAGAGATTAGGTTGTTATGCCCTCACACCTTTCAACATTAGTGCTTCTACAGATGATCTTCTGGTATAGCTCTTGTTCAAACACCACGTGGATACTAGCATCATGGAGTAGTTGTCTGGTCAGTATTAGTCACTTAATACTGCTGCGATACAGAGAAGACAAAAGTCTGCATACCTATTAGGCATCTGGCAATGGATAACATCCTTTCCTGTTCTCTCAAGTAAACCTCACAACAAGCCCCCACATTCCAAGCTTATTTGCTCATCTGAGGAAGCCCTCGCCTTGCACCCAAGAAACACATTAGCCACTCCGAACGTGCTAATGAATACTGAAAGCCCCTTCCCCAATTCTTTCAATCTTTTTCTCTCCAGATAAGGGCAAACTAGCAGCATGCCCTTTCTTCCCTGCTTCTGATGGAAGAAGGTATCACTAAAGAGAGAGGTATCCTGGGGACCCAGGAAGAGAAGTGGATCAGAAGCCTTTGGAGTTAAGGTAGTTCTCAAAAAACCACCAGGATCTCCAATAGCAAATTCCTATCCCTTCCAAGTGTTACCTAACTCCAAGAGAAACACTAGTCCTCCTTGCTTGGATTGAGGTCAATTTGTAAAATGCTCCAAGTCAGCCAACAGCCTTCTGGGCCAGTTCCCACTAAACAGAGGTTGAACACCACTCAGACAACAGGAAAATTCACTTGAATGACTGTTCGGTGTTGATAATGCTGTCCCAGCTCATGTGTTGTAGATCGGTCCCCAGCGTGATTTTAAATATTTACAGAGGTTAGAGAAGGAAAAAAATATAACAGTCTCATACCTTTACTTTTTCACTTTGTTCTAGAGATCATTATCTATTGAACAGATAGCAAGTTAAAATTTCCCCCTCAAGTTACCTCTGAGCTTTTTTTCTTAACCTGATGAGAGCCAGGCCTGTATTCTGCGCAGTGCTGGTCCATCTCTGCCAAGGAAATTCCCTGTGGGTCAGGCACCCGGCTGCTGACTGCCTCAGGCTTACCCAGAGGAGATCTGAGAGTAGGGCCTGCGTGTGTGTGTGTGTGTGTGTGTGTGTGTGTGTGTGTGTTTCCCTCAGAACGAGAGACCCACAGGAGATCTGAGAGTAGGGCCTCTGTGTGTGTGTGTGGTGTGTGTGTGTGTGTGTGTAGTGTGTTTCCTTCAGAACAAGAGACCCTTACATGCATTGTTGGTTTTATGGAATAGAGCTGCTTAAAAAAGTAATATTAATAAAAGGCAAACTGATTCTCTCTAGTGCAAAAAACATGCCCTCACGATGATGCATTTACACTGGTTGTTAAAAACATACTTTCATTTTTGAGAGTAATTCTTTGTGAGAGCTCAATGATTAGTTGTGAGGGTCATAATTTTAGTGCGTGGCCCACAGGGAGGGGGTGGTGCCCGTGCACTTAGCATGCATTTTTCCTAAGTACAGAGCACGAGCCAGCCTTGTTAGAGACAGGCAGGATAAGATATTTGGGGGACTTAAAAATATTTTTAATATTTTGAGGAGCTTGGGGTAGTGGAACACTGATTTGTTTGTTTTCATTCTGGCTCCTTATTTCCAGACATTCTGATACTTCCTTTTTTTTTTTTTTTTTTTTTTTTGAGTAGCTTTCCTCAGCGTCTCCTATATTTTTCCAAGCCTTTCCATTTTTTCTTGCCTGCTTAACCACATATCTGGATTATTTCAAAGAACCTTCTCGGTGATCCCTTATCCTGCTCACCATTGCTGGCTCATCTTCCCAGAACAGAGCTCTGATCCTGTCATTCCCAGCTCTAAAAAGCCCCTGTGGCCTCCCATCGCTTTCAGTACACAGTCCACATTTTCAGCCTGTGACACGGCCTCTTCCCCTGTCTTACCCCCCACTTTTCTCCTAGGCCTCCTGTTCCGGCAGAGCCAAGTGATTAGTCTCTGAACATGCCTCCATAACGACAAGGTGCCCACCTCTGTGTTCACTCACTGAGGTGAGGTGAGGTGATTCAACTAGAATCAACTCCATACCACCTCTTCTGGGAAATCTTTCTCCATCTCCCTCCCCAAGCTGGAAGTAATTTTTACTTCCTCTCAACCACCATAATTCATCTGTTTGGATATGACAGACCTATTTAAAATTATAGTAGGGACCCCACTGTATTCATTTTTGTTATCTATGGGTAGACAAAGCAATAAATCTAGTAATAAACACCACTTCCTCCTGAACCAATGAGCCTGGAAGAGTTTTTAAAAAGCCACAGCAGGATCTCAGGTGGCTTTCTCGGGCCCTCTGAGGCCCAGGGCTTGCTGCCTTCCCGAAGGAGCACAGCCAGCAGGAGGAAACAGTTACTCCCTCCACTGTCCACCTCCCCTCGGGATTCATCCACTCAGAGCCTAGAACTTCACCCAGGCTACGGTTCCACCCTGACAGAGAACCAACATTTCAACTCTAGTCCTGCAAAGAGCAATTTCTTCCCCAGGGTAAATTGCTAAGGAGGAAGAAAAAGAGGAAAAAGGATGTCTGTTGGAGAGACTGTAAGCTAAATTCTCTTTCCCCAAATACGTTTTTCTGACAGTCACTGAACTGTCAGAATCAAACTCTAGAGCAATAAAGACTGGTACTGACACAGTACTTAACTGTTGCTTCCAAACTCAATTACCAAGTATTTCATATATTTGACGGACTCACTAAAAATTAAAAAAAAAAAAAGGAAAAATGTAGGGAGACAGTCTGGTATGGTGGAATGAGGTTCTGGAGGTCTAAGCCTGTCCCCTACCTCGCTGAGTGTCCCTGGATTCGTTCTTAACTCTTCCGTGCCTCAGTTCCCTCCCCTGTAAAATTAGGATAATATTAGGGCCCACCTCATAAGACTGACTGGATAATGTGTGTGTGAAACATTTAGCCCAGAGCCTGAACACAGTAAGGACTGAACAATTATAGCAGTGATCATAATAGTGAAGACAACTAAACTGCGGAGACCAGAGGCTCTGTTTATGGAGAGAGGTAGGTGATACTTCAACACCAAGATATTCAAAGTAGCCTTTTACCAGTCTCCCAAGGACATGTTAGATGATAAGCAAAGACTGTTACAGACAGCACTAAAAAGGCCAACAATGGCTAGAGAAAAGCCCACTGGTACAGTTCACTTCGTGTACACACGCAAGCTCTAGACACTGGGAGTTCGAGCCTTAGATGCTTTTAAAGACTCTAAAAGAGTCTGTGCTACTCTTGTTTACTGTCAGGTACAAGTGAGTGACCATGTGTCCTGGATTGCCCCCAGACACTGATGGCTTAAACTAGTTGTGCCAGCATGAGTATTAATAGTGACCCCTCTCACTCTCACGCATATTCTGATTTGGGACGATAATGTATATGGTTTGCCCTATATAACAGATTCTTCCTTGTTTGTATAAGGAACTATCCAGTGGACAACCTCAAAAACAACAGATATATTTCTAAAGCTGCTTGTTCACATTCTGCAAGGAACCCAGGGATCACGGACAACGGGGCCTTAGGCTTCTAAACAGCTTCAAAAAGGAATGTGGTTTTAACCTGAGGAGCACTGCTTGTGATCAAGGGTTTGCATTACATTTTTACAAATACATTTTTACAAATAAAAGTAAACTTTGAAGAATAAGAACAAGCCTTAACAATTTGAAAAGAGCACATTTTTCATTTATTTTTCATGACACGAAGGCACAAGTCAATAATTTAAATTAAACGAAGGCTTCCAATGGACCCTCTCAATCACTGTCTTTGGGGTCCCCAGAAGCCCCCAAATTTGCTTATTAGATAAATAGTGCTGTGAATTCACAACACTGTGAAATTAAAACCACCACCACCACCGACACTCCTTGAAGCTGGATAGAGAAATAAGTTTTAACAGTTACATCAGGATGGATATCTTCCAGAGAATTCAGAATTATTATTATACTTAATCTCACCGTAAGACCTCAAGATCACTAATTATGTTTTATAAAAATTGATTTCTTCTGCCAATGTAGCAATAACTATGTATCCTTATGCATTTGCACAGTGTTGCTACTTTATTTTGCTTTACCTTTTATAACCGCTTGTTTATACAAACTAGATAGAAACCAGCTTCAACCAAAAGCTTAACATTATTTACTTGGACACTTGGTTTAAAATATTCTGGAATAATACCACACAACATTTCAAAACATCACGACGTACTGTCTGGGGTGGAATCAAATAAGTAAACACGTTAAAGAGTATTTTCCAGTATTCACTGTTACAAAATCATAACGTCCCCTGATACAAACAACTAGATTGTATAACGTCCCCACCTCGCTCTTTAGAACTAGCAAAAAAAGAGGTGGAGAAACTCAGCAAAACAAAGTGGCGAGAAAAGTCGGGGGAGGGGCGCTAGAAGAGAAGGGGCGGAGAAACACGACACCGAGGCGGTGATATCACCCACAGCCAACGGCATGGAATTCAGAAAGTTAAGTGTCACCCAGCAATTTCGGTCAGGGCTTGCGGCGCGCCTGCACAGCGTGGCGGCGGCGGCACCCGAGCGCGGAAGCAGGAAGGGGGAGGGGCGGTTTGCCTGAGTTCGCTCGGGGGCAGCAGAGGGGAAGGCCACCGCCTCCGGGGCGGCGTGCGTTCAAGCCCCGGGTCGGGAGCGTGGTGCGTTGCCCTGCAATGATTTCATCTTTTCGGAAGAGCGGCCGCCCCGGCCGCGGCTGCCACGTGCCTGGGTCGGCCCCGTGCGCTGCGCCGGGGGACGGACCCGGACGCGGCCGCGGTCACCGCAGGTCGCTGCGGCGAGCGGAAGGAAAGGGCTGGCGGCCGGAGAGGGGCTCGGGTTGCCAAAACCGGGCGGGGGGATCGCTCCGCCGAGACTGCCGGTCTCGGGGGGGCTGTCCTCCTGCGCACCCCCACCTTCCATCCCCGAAAGCGGGGAGGCCAGAGTGCGGGGCAGGTTCGCAACTCCGAGGGCGGATGCAGGCTGTGGCCCGGCGGGCTGGAGCGGCCGGACCCTCCCGGGGGCCCCGGCCCGGCAGAATCCCGTTCCCGGCCTGCGCCCCGCCGCGCAGTGCGCGCTCCCGGCGGCGTGGCCGTGGCCGCCCGGCCCGTGCCCGAGCCGGGCAGCGGGCCACCCGCGTAGGGGACAGTGGCGGCCGCGGGGCCCGGCGCCGCGCGGGTCGCAGCCCGCCACTCCTTCCGCGTTCCAAGCCCTCGGCGCCTCCTCCCCCAGCCCCAGAGAAACGCTGTACCTTCCACCGCCTCCTCCACCATCTCGTCGTCGCTATCCATGGCGGCTGGGGACCGTGCCCAGCTCGGGGCCGCGCGGCTGCCTCCCGTCCGTCCGGGTGCTCCCGGTGGCTGAGCGAGCGCTGGGGCTGAACCCTGCGAGTTTGGAGGAGGAGGAGGAAGAGGAGGGGCAGTTGGGGCTGGTTCGCACTGCCTCCCCCTACAGCCCTTTCAATTCCTTGGTCTTAAGCTGCTGCGGCAGCAGCCGTCCCCCCGCTCCTCCCTTCGCCCTCTGGCCCCTCGTCTCCGAGGCTCCGGGGTGCCGCCGTGGCCGCCGCCGCCGCTGCAACTTTCTCCTGTAATACCCCCTCTTTGTTATCGAGCAGATGATCCGCTGACATCACCCAGCGCCGGTGCGCTCCCTCCCTCGCTGATTGACAGTTCCCTGTCCCTTCCCAGAAGTAAGGCTCCTTAAAACGAAAGGCGCTCCCGGTCCGCGCTGACTCTGCGCCCCAGCCAGCCAGCCCCCGGGCCCATCAGGGTTTATCTTTTGCTTCTGCTCGGCTCGGTGCGCTCCGAGCGCGCCACGCCGTCCTGTACACCCGGCTTCTCGTGGGGACTTGGGACCTCCGGGGTACCGCCCTCAGGGGGCTCAAAACTCCCGACCTCCTGCTGTGCCGGGGCAACTTGGAAGTCCGCCGTGCAGAGCCCTCCAGCCCCGCCTCGGGACAGCCTCCCAAGAGCAAGGGAAGCCAAGGCAGCGTTTCTGACGCTCCAGCACCTCAACTTCCTCTCGCCCTCGCCCCCACTTCACCCCGTTTGCCACCCGGAGCTGCACGAGTGCAGCACGCAGGGGAGCGCAGGTGTCCCTGCGTCGCCGCATCACATCCGCGAGCAGGTTTCCCGGACTCAAGGGGGTAACATCCAGCCCTGATTCCGCCGGACTGGGGCCCCCACCCCAGCGCGCCGAGTCCCCACCCTCCTCCGGACTGTCAGGCGGCTCGGGTGATTGAGAAATTCAGCAAATCCAAATGGCAGCGGGCTCGTTATCAGGCAGGAAACAAGCCGCACGGAAGGCCCGGCAGGTTCCTCCTCGTGGTTGCGGTAATGGAAAAGGAGCCACCGAGCGGAGCTAACGAGGAACGACCCTCCGTCTGGCGCGCCTCCTTCTCGCGCCTTCCGCCCTGTACGTGTGATACCCCAGTGCCTCCAAGTGCCAACCGCTCCATAGATTCGGGCTCTTCAAGTGGAGAAAATCACGGGGCACCCAGTTCCCGGCCCAGCCACTTAGAGTCATTATGGCATTGCCTCTTACAGGTGGCGGTAAAGGGCGGCTGTAAATAGCTGGTTAAATGGATGCAAATGTACACAATGTACCGTGGAATTACAGGGTGCTGCTCTGGGCATCTGCCAAGAACAGCTACTGCACGGGAGGAGGGGACAGGAGCGAGCGAAGAAAAGTTGTTCCATTTTGTTTTCTGAACAACGAGTGAGACTTTGGGGATTTCAGAGTACTTCCAGCACCCGGGCGACCACGCCTTGTTTTTGGCTTTGTGCTTAAGTGCAAAATATTTTTATCGAGTATTGTGAGTTTCTTCTTAAATTCAGTTTTCCCTTTGTGAAAAAAAGAACAATGTTAGGGACACTCGTTCCATACATTGCCAGGAATTTCAATTCCTTTTGACTATTTTAGAAACAGAGGGAAGGGCCCTGGACCAGGAGTTAGGACACTAGGGTTCTGGTGCTGCTGACCTGCAGAGGGGCCCTGGGAGCCCCCCCTCCCCTTGCCAGCCTGAATTCCTCCTGCAGGAGATAAGAGACTTAGGCTAGACGACTCTGAGATCCCCAGCTTAGGCTAAAGCACTCAGAGGTCCCTTGGCTTAGGGTAGACCACTCAGAGATCTCCTGGCTTAGGCTAGATCACTTTGAGTTCCTCTTGCTGAGGCTATACTGGTATAAGGTCCCTCCAGCTTAGTCTAGGCCGCCCAGCGGTCTGCCATCCTAGGCTTGACCACTCTGAGGTCCCACCCCGGCTGAAGCTAGATTACTCTGAGGTCTCCTGGCTTAGACTACACCTCTCTGAAGTCTTCTGGCTTAAGTTTAACCTCCTGAAAGTCCTCCAGTGCAGATACCTGGGCTTTAAAGCTACACAGAGGTGTTGCTGCAGTGGAAGATGAAAGAGCCACTCCGGGTTACATCATTTTCAAACATGAACCGTAGTAAGAGGAGTTTATTTCTGATTTTTTAAAAAAGCTATCAGGTACTGAACTTGGTCACTCACTGGTTTTGAGTTATATGATATTTGTTCTTATTTCCCCCTTTGCAAAAAAACCATAACATTTCCTCCCTTACGTATTATATGGATGCACAAAAACACACCAGATACTCATCTTCTCCAGTTTCCAGTTTACCAGGGGGCAAAAAAAAAAGATGCTGAAAGCTACAGGAAGCAAAAATAATTTGTTCCTTTACTCAAAGGGAGCTAAAGCAGGGGACAGGTGGCTTGGAAGAAATCGCCTCTCACAACACACAGGTGGAACCGCGGGTAATAAGTTTATGGTGAGCGAGTATGTGGGGGCGTGGGGAGGAATCATGTCCCAAGTGTCCTGCCCCTAACTTTAGGTTCAGAGGAGGATGTCCAACTCTCCCCTGGTGCTGTAAGGTCCCACCCCCCCCCCCCCCCACTGTCAAGTGCTCACTTTGCACCTGCTACTTTGAAAGCACCTGGAACCCTGCCCACGGCCCCTGTCACTGAAGCAGGCCTTCTCTGGACTGTAAGTGTGGGGGGGGGGGTGGGGAGCACCAGGGCCTCCCTGTCAGAACGGGCTGTAGGGAGTGAAAGTTCCCTGAGAACCTTCCTCAGATTTGCACACGAGGCAGGCAGCAGTGGTGGGGACACAGCCGCAGGCCCCCTCCCCCTACCATTCATCCTTGCTGGCTCTGGGCCCAAAGTTTAGGCAAAATTGTTTTTATGGTTCCCTTAAGATATATTTACATTTTTACAAATCATTCCGTGTACGTTTTCGATCGTCTTCTCTAGACTGATTCTTATTTGTAGCTCCAGAACCCAACACGGTGCCTGGTACAGAGTGAAGGTTAAGCCTTGTCCGTGCTGATTTTGCAGACAGGAATATTTTGTTTTATATAAACAGTGCTGAGTCTCCCAGACTGGATCCTCTTCCTGTGTTTTGGCAAAGTACTTTGTTTTAGCTCAAGTCTGAAGAGCGATTTTGAGTTGTTCTACTTTCCCACATCTACTGGCCCCAAATCTGCTTCCATCGCATTCTTTCCCACAGTTGCCTTCATTGAGAGCTCATGTCATAAACCCTCTTTGCACTTGGCTCCCCGCCATTCTCCTCTGTCGTACTCTGTCCCCACCAATGTGGTCACGGGCTAGAAAATCAATCAAGCTCTTAATCAGCATGTGCAGCGGTGGCAGCGTGGCCTGGCTCCTAACTCAGCAGATCCAAGAGCACAGCCGCAGCGAGCCCCACCAGGAGGAGGGGGCTGCACAGGACCTCGGACAGCCAGGGCGGGGGGGCGATGGCCTCCATGCTCACACCAAGATGTGACTTTTCTGAGCTGCTCGGTCTTGCTTCCTTGCACCCCAGGATATACACTTCTCTTCACACTCAGCTTGGGAAACGTAAGTCCCTCTGCGCAGCACTGCAGTGAGCAGTAACAATACTGAGTTATCTTCTTCATTTTACTGCCCCTGTCTTTCCCCCAGAGAAGGATGATACTTACTTACAAGACTCCTGGAACTCTTGCGATCAATATACTTTTAGAGGCATCTTGTATTTTATGCACCTTCCTACATTTAGGGGCGACAATTCTGTCAATTCATCTCTATGCACTAAATGAATTGTGAAAAACCTAGTGGTTGGGGAGCTCATGCAGGATTCACTGGTGCTGGCTAGTGACCCCGAGCTAGGGACTCTGGGATGACTGATCCCTCATCCTGCCCTGCTGGTAGGTCTGGAGGGGCTCCTGGCGGTCTTCTGAGCCTCCATGATCCTGGAAGGCAGGAACGCCTCAGGTGTCCTGGAGGAACTGTGGCTGATATCCTGGCTCTGCTTTATTTGCTTATACGGCCAACAGGGAGACAAGAGCAGAATGGGTGAAGGAACTCTTAAATAACCATCAAGTCTTAATTTGGCACTGCTCACCCCTTAACAAGATTTTTTCGCACCGAGTTCGCCAATTTGATTGAATTTTCACCCCATTTGCTTTATATCCTTCAAGAACTAGCCATGCAACTGGGCAGTTACGCTCTCTGGACCTTAGTTTTTCCATCTGTAAGTGGGCTCTAAAAATTCTTTTCCTGGGAAAAGTTAAATAGAGCATGAAGAGACCCAGGGACATGCATAGAAAAGGGAGAGGGGAAGCAGCCAGGGCAACTCTCACAGACTGAATATTCAAGACCCAAGTCATCTCAACTTAACGGCACCGAGATCTGGGGGTGAGAGAGAGACCTTTATCTTAGTCTAGGAAGAGAGACCTGGGCCTTTCAGGAGAATCAAGGTGCTTGGATCCTGAATTACTGAGTCACTAATCAAGTGGCTGTGTTAGTGACAACTGCAGAAGCTCTGGAGGGAGGGGCAGGGAGAGGAGCAGCAAGGAGAAGGGTGTGGGGGAGGAGATGTGCATGAAAGGGAAGCATTTACAGCATGTGGTGCACAGCAAAGAGCAACCAGGAACATCAAGGGCACCAAATAAAGGTCCGGGGAGCAAAGGAAGAGATGGCGAAAAATTCATCCTGCTGGAAATAGACATGACTGCAGTCATGAAGAGGACTCCCGAATTCCGGGTGACCTGATTTGATTACGGCAACAGGAAGTGCAGGAGAGGGCAGAATAACCTGACCTGAGGAAGTGAATTGAATAATAGAGAAGACATCATAGTTGCTATGGTATTAAAATACCTCGCATCACATTAAGCTTCTTTTTTTTCTCTTTTGCTTGATTCTTGTTCTTGCAACATGTTAATGTCATTGCAGTATATCCAGTAAACTAAATTTAGATCTTTTGAGACATGGGGGAAGGGAAGAGGCAGCCCAGATCTCCCTATTTGGATGCACTCTGGGCAAATATTCTTCCTCCCCAGTGTGCCTGGTTCTTTTGGTCCTTTCGTGGTGGGATATGAAAATCCTTGTCGGGCTTGGGTCTGGTGAAGCTGCCGAGTGACGTAATTTGAAAAAAAAAAAAAGAAAGAAAGAAAAGTGGGAAACAATTTTCAAAGAGGCACCTGCTTTAGAAATTACTTCAGAAAAATCAGTAGGATGCCGAAATTTGAAAAACACAACTACCATCAAAACCAAATGTATTTTCCTAGGTATTATTTGATTTTATTGCTTTAAAAATTATTTTACTTGGCTATAATTAAGACTTTTAGGTCCTGCCATCATTCATATGCAAATGCTACCATGGCCAGGGGTGGGTATGTTGTGTACTCTATTGACAGTACTGTATACTGAGTGAATAAAAGGGTATTTCCAGCTGACTTATTTACCACAAATGACACCACATTCATCGAGGCCCTGATCTTGCCCTTCCTTAAGTGGATTCACATTAATCAGACCTCAGAGACTGATGTATATACCCAAATGATGACCAACAGACCAGAAAATTCACGTTGTCATGGCAAGCACAGTCTTCCTTTGTAGATAAATATACTTGAGAAGACAAATTCCATCCAAATGTTTGCTTAGTTAGCCTAAAGTTAGAATAAATGAGATTAGTTGTGTGGTCCCCAAGAGAAATACTCCTGAAATTATGAGCTGCCCACCCGCCCCACTCATCCCTGCTTAGATGGCCCTGCCAGCCTCTGAGACTTTGGGCTTCTTTTCTGCATGCTTTAGCCTCTTCAAACCGGTTTCTCCACACAGCATCCTATACAGCCAACTAGGCAGATTTACACTTTTAAAGTCATAATCACATTCTATTTCTACCTTCCCGATATCACAGTCAAGTCACTTTGATGGGGATTTGGGGTATCGCCAAATTCCTCAGTCACAAATTTAGTCACTGTCTTGGTTTACTCCCTCTGAATTCTAGTCAAATCCCTTGTGTATGCCGATTTTGCCCATCTAACTTTCTGAGGTCTTAGAGAAGGAGCATATTTTTGCTACATAGGTCACCAACAGCAGCCTAACCTTCCTTAGGTTACCGTGCACTTTGGATAAAGAGATCAGGCTTATTAAGATCATATATTCTGGGCTGTGATAGAGTCATCCATGTTTTCTTGGGTATCCAGCCAAAGAATAGTTCCTCTCCTCTGTTGGGGAGGTTGAGAGGTTTGGCCTTTTGCTATGATGACTTAGACTGTGAAATTTCACCTTGAGGGTGCAGGTGCCAGCCACTAGAACGTAGATGGAGAGCAAAGTGGGCTCCTCATTGTCCAAACAGGACGCCGGCTTTGAACTCATTATCTAGAAATGAAAATATTCACATGGCCCTGTTAACTCAGGTCATAAACCAGGACAAGTTGATGACATCTTTGGGATCCCTGGCCTCGAAAAGACACTTTTGACCCATAAACAGCCCATACCCAGAGGAGATTCATGCTAAACCATCCCTTTTCTGAATGTACTTTGCTGGGCACCAGTCTTTTTTAATGTAGAGTGTCCTTTCAGGTCATTTAAGGTCCTATTGCTCCTCCTTGCTGAGTCCATAGCTCAGTTCCCATGGAAAGAGGCTGTGGCCAACATTTTGGAATGTCTTTCAGCCAAATTTAAAGAGCTCAGCTCCAAAGTCCCCATGCTCAAGATAGAGGAAGATGGAGAAGGGCCCTGTGGCAGGCCTTGCTCTGTCTCCACAGAGAACAATCCTAGCTGAGCGGCCTGGGTGTGGGGGCACATCTTGTGTAAGCACTGAGCATCTCTTCCCAACCTGGCATCTGGTCAGTGCCTTAAGCCTGCGCTGAGCAAGTGCTCTCCATCAGAACAGGCAGCCTCGTTATTGTTCAGCTGGGAAGGTGGGCACCTCCTCCACATAGCTTGGGCTCTCCGTCTCTGGACTGGCTTCCCCCTGTGATTCTCTACCCATTCCACGTGGCCAAAGGTGGTGAATTGAAGCAGGCTAGGTTCATTCTCAGTTGTATATAAGGTAAGAGAGAGGGGCAAGTCAATTTTCTTTTCTTTTCCCTTCCGCCAATCCTGTATAAGATTTGGGTATTTTGCAATTAACTTCCCTATTTCAAAATGGTCTGAAAATGCTTATTGCAAGTTTTTGGATTATACAGTGGATTTATCTTATTTATAGGTTCATTTTCATCCAAGGGCCATTTCTCTTATTACCATTCTCTCCTAATTTTTGGAGAGCTTTATCTTGAATAAAAAGTAATTCGGTTTCTATGACCTCATTTGTATCTAAGAGTAATCTCCAAGACCATGATGGTTCAAAGACTTGCCCAGGATCCCACAACAAAAACGTGTCCAGTTGGGGCTGAAACCAAGGCCCATGGGTCCTTCAACCATGCCACACATCTCAGTGCAGAGTAAGATCCTTTGAAGGGTGGGTGAGAGGGCAGGTGAGAATTGAGAAAGGAACAGCATGTAGAGACAGTCTCCTGTGTCCCAGGAGCTTGATCCTGATGATTTCATTTTATCCTGAAAATGATCTTGCCAAGGATTATCTCCGAATAAAGATTAGGAAACCTGAGGGTCAGAGTCTAAATAACGTGTCTGAGGTCACATAACTAGTGATAGCGGGATTGGAACCATGACTGTCCACACCATGAAAATGCACAGAAGGGAAAGGAAAATAACTGGACAGTGGGGGAGAAACAATTCTAGAGGAAGGCGGAGTAGAGGAAAAGTTCAGGGAGAGGCTTCACATCAGATTGCATGGTATCAGCAAGCTGGATGTATGGTGGGCATATACATGTCTAACCTCGGATGGCAGAGGAATTTATCTCTGGAAGTACGCTCTTACGGAGCAGTCTCAAGTGACCCTCTCTTATTTGAGAGGACTCTCACTATTTTTTTGAAGATTTTATTTATTTATTTGAGAGAGAGAGAGAGAGTGCATGAGTGGGGAAAGGGGCATAAGGAGAGGGGAAAGCAGACTCCCCGGTGAGCAGGGAGCCCAATGCGGGGCTTGGTCTCAGGACCCTGAGATCATGACCTGATCCGAAGGCAGCCGCTTAACCGACTGAGCCACCCAGGTGCCCGGACTCTCACTTTTTTAAGATGACATACTACTCGGGCCCAATTAGTTCAGTTTTTCTGGCTATAGAGGCTGAAGGGGAGGGCAGAAACTGGGTCTGCTGCTGCTGCGTCAGGCCTCAAGTGCCAGGCCCGGTGCTGGATGTGTGGCCGTGTGGGAGATGAGCGCAAGCCTATTGCCGGAGGCGTCCTCTGCCATTGACCGACCCAAACAAGCCCACCGGGGCAGGTGGCTGGGTATGGCCATCTTGGGAGCAATTTGTGTCTGACAGATGATTTTTGAACTCTCGGCACAGAAAAGGACAGAAATAGGCTTTTCGGAGAACTTCATCATATTAAAAAAATCCAGTCTTACTCTATAATTTTAAACCATCATTTACTATGTATTACGAGTCGACATTTTTTTTTCATACTTTCATTCAAGATGGATTTGTAGACAGTATTTCTAAAATTAATAATAAAAATGTAAAAGCCCTGTAATCTAAGAATTATGTCACATACAAGTAAGCAGTCATATGCTTTTGAAAATAGTAGATAATGTATTTCACAGCACAGCATCTCTAAATACATGAACTAAAATGTTAACAGTGGTTAAGTCAGAGTGATGTGATCTCAAGTGATTTAATTTTTTCTTTTTGTCATTTAAGAAAGTTTTTTTATAATAACTATTATTAACTTATATAATTAGAAAAGGAGTTTTTTTTTTTTTTAAATCCTACTAGCCAGAGGCAAGTTTCTTTACTTTTCTAGGTTTTATTTTTCCTGTGTGTAATATGGAAATTCTAATAATTTCCATTGGAGAGAGCAGTTGTGAGGATTACTCAATGTATTGCAGGTAAAAGCACTTTAAAGAGTTCCAGGCATAGGGTAAGTGCCCAGTAGCTGATGGCCACCACCATCCCAACTGTCTTCGTGTTAGTGAAAGCTTCTGGTTCTACTCTTACCTTCTCATGGAGTAGGAGCGTGGCCTTTCAAGTCAGATCACATAAGCTGTTGCCCTGCTTAAATCCTTCTGGTGCTGCCCTTGTACTCAGGACCTGATCTAACCAGCTCAGCCTGGCTGCAAGGCCCTACAGGATTTGATTTCTCACCACCTCTGCAACCAGTTCTCACATTACCCTCCCTCCTTCTCAGTTTCTACACTCCAGCCACACTGACCCTTTCGTTCATGGAATAAAATCAAGTTCTGGCCAACCTCAGGGCCTTTGCAGTCCCTGTTCCTTTTGCCTGGAATTCTCTTCCCTGTATCTGTTCATAGCTGGGTTTTGGTCTCAGTGTAAAAGTCCCTTCCCAGGGAGGCCTTCCCTGATCCTCCAACCAAAAGTAGCTCCCCAAGCACACTTCTCCTGTTCAATACTTCCCCCAGCCCCGCTTAAATTTCATCAAAGCATGTGTCACTACTTTACATGTTTTTGTTTATTTGTTTTAGTCTGTTACCTGGAGTCAGTGTCCCCGTAACCCTTGCTCATTTCGTTAGAGGTTTCACTGGAACAGCTGCAGCCATGTCTGACATATCATAGGTGCTTCATAGATGCTTGTTGGATGCTTTCATTAATTAAGTAGATGATCGTTGTCAACTGAATGAACAATTTAACCACCACCTCCCACCACCTTCCCCTTAAAAAAGGCTGACATTTTCCTGAAGAAGAAGAAGGCAATCAAATCACTTTGTTTCCATACCTCTCTCCCAGTTAGAAAAAAGAATGATAGAATCAGAACGGTCTGTTTCTCAGGGTCCCCCCACATGGGGCCAGATTCATAGCTTTCTATCCCAGATAGAGACTTAAAAAAAAAAAAAAAAAAGGCTGCCCAGATTTGAAAAAAGAATGCTTGTA
The DNA here is from genome assembly GCF_004348235.1 of Phoca vitulina. Taxonomy (NCBI): domain Eukaryota; kingdom Metazoa; phylum Chordata; class Mammalia; order Carnivora; family Phocidae; genus Phoca; species Phoca vitulina. The sequence continues at coordinate 17,051,420 of NW_022589717.1, forward strand.
GGCTTTAACTCTGATACATAAGGCTGGACAGGCAGTCCCCACTCTACAAAGAGGTCGTGTTCCCAACATTTCTCTGTGTATGTTGTTTGTTTCCAACACAGAATGCATTTTTCACTGGAAACAATGTTCCCAGACTAGCCCACAAAAGCCTATTTAACCCACAATGCTCAGTAGAAAAAAGCATGTTGAAATTCTAGGACACAAAATGAGGAAAATGAATGCGAAGTACAATTTAAATGTTTATCTTGAATAGAAGTGCTTGAGGAAAAGCAGCTTCCCACAAAGGAGGATGAGGCGAGGGCCAGGGGTGTGGAAGTTTCGGAGAGCAGAGTAGACGCCCGGCTGCCCCGGCCCCACACGGCTGAGGGGCCGAGGCTGTGCACTGCGCAAGAGCTGCGCCGTCTGTCAGGACGGCTCGGGCATAGGCAGGTCTGAGCCTGTCCGAAGGAACATTCCTGCAGGTCCGCATGCAACAGAGGGCACGAGCGGGCCGACGCCAACGCTTCCACCCATGGAATTTGAGTGGCTAGACTCAACATGTGAGAATTCTTCCATAAAACCGAGATCTGAGTATGTAATAATCAGTGACTCAGAAGCTTTCTCCGGGACTTTTGGCTTGAGTTATCTAAGTATAAACATGATAATACAACTTAAAAAATCATTGGTTCAGTTTTGGTTTCATCTTTGAAAATCATTGAAATTCCCACTAGGTAACTTCAGGAACTTCAGGCATTTTCCCCCTTGTAGCTGATCTTTCCACCACTACCTTGAGGCCAAAGCTTTTAACACCTAAAATTTAGGCCTCCCAAAGAGGGGGCGGCGGGGGGCGGGGAGGGGGAGGTTCTCATTATAAGGGTGTTCTAAAATTTCTCATGTTATTTTGAATAAGAAAGTATGCTGGTTGGGAAAGACCCATTAACCTGAAACAACTCCAATCAACCCTCATTTTGGAGGCTTGTAGAGAGGATCTCCTGGTAGAACTGATAAAGAAGGAGGCAAAGAAATTTAACACATGGTTGGTCAGTTATTATTCCTTGAAAGAGGACCTCACGATTGCTGTGCTGTGTATCATTGTAAATGAATTCTTAAAGGTCATTTAAAAAGTAATAGTGGTAAATAGTTAAACTTGTAGCACTGATGAATCTAAATACAGAGGGCAAATACAAAAGAAGGTAACATTTCCAACTACATGTCCTACATGGAATTTTAAGTGCTTAGGCAGGAGAAGAATGTGCTCTGGAAAACTGTGTTAGGTGATTCCAAAAAGGGCTCTCGTGATGATGAAGCCACTGATGTTGAAGATGTTTGTGAAGGATTCGAATAAAATTGTCTCATGAAATATGAGATTGAAAATAGTAATATTTCTTATGTAATGTGTAATTTAAATATATGGGCAACCAAATTAATATCTTTTTTTAAAAAAGATTTTATTTATTCATTTGAGAGAGAGAGAGAGCATGAGCAGGGGAGAGGGGCAGAGGGGGAGGGAGAAGCAGCCTCCCCACCCCACATGGGGCTCCATCCCAGGACCCCAAGATCATGAGCTGAACCAAAAGCACAGACGCTTAACTGACTGAGCCACTCTGGCGCCCCCCAAATTAATTTCTTAAATATTAGAGGCATTTGACTCTTTCATCTATAGCCCTAAAATAGTTTATATACCCAACTGGGCAAATTCAAGGGGAAAAAAAAATCTCACTGGAAAAAAAAAAGATCACATTATATATGTGGAACACATCACACACATGTTTGCTTCTGACAGAGGCAGACCATTCTGGACTGAGTGAGGAGGTTCCACTGCCCAGGCTCTGGTTCTGGATTCGGTGCAGCCGCGTCCTCCGGGCAAGTCCCTTCTTGCTCTGAAATGCTCAGTTTCATTGACTGTAAAATGGAAACAGTTGTACTTCTTACATGACTGTTTTTAATCGTATTTATAAAATACGCAGACTCAATTATTGATTAATTTATACTAAGAGCTAGAAGCAGGGTCTGGACAATCTCAGATGACTTAATTTAAAACCATTTTACATTTTACTTAGTATTGTGTTTTGGTATTTACCTTTTCTATCCGATCTGCATTTTTACTTTAAGCAAAATGATGAGACGAGGCCATAAGTGCTGGCCTCAGCGGTTTTCTAGGGATAGCTTAGTTCTCTCCTCTAGATGTGGTTCTTCCGGTGGAGCCTCCTCTGTAGTGTCAACAGCAACATAACACCGAGGGCTTTGGGGTCGGATAGCCCTAGACCAAATCCAAGTCCCACCCCTTTTGAGCTGTCTGATCTTTAGGAAATTTCTTAATTTGACTTAGCCAGGTCTGCCTCTTTTCTAAAATGGGGATGACGGTAAAATGAAAGCGAGGATGATAAACCCAGTTCATTGGGTTATGGATAGGATTAGATGAGATCACGCATGTAAAACCCTGGGACCAATGGTGGCCATTGTTTTTGTTAGTTTAAATTCCAGGCTGGTAATTGTATCTGTGTCCTAGCGTTGCCCCAGAGCACCAAAACTCAGTAGCATAAAACAACAGAAATGTATTGTCTCACAATCCTAGAAGCTGGAAGTCCAAAACCAGCGTGTGAGCAGGGCCTGTAGTCCCCCTGCAGCATGCAAGGGAGTCCTTTCACCTCATCCCGGTGTCTGGGGTTTGTCCGCCATCTTTGGTGTTCCTTGGCTGGTAGATGCATCACTCCCCTCACGTGGCATCTTCAAGTGTGTCTGTCTCTGTGTCTACATTTCCCCTTTTTAATAAAACCCAGGCATACTGGATTAGGCCCCACACTAGTGACCTCATTTTAACTTGATTACCTCTGCACAGATCCTATTTCCAAATGAGGACACGTTCTGAGGTACTGAAACTCGGACTTCAACATATCCTTTTTATTTTTTCTGTGGGGGACACAATGCAACTCCGAAGAGCGATAGTTCTCTCTCTCAAACATTCTCCAAAATAACTGGTGTCTTACATTTTGCTCTCTAAAATCTCTTCCCTGCAAGATGTTATCGTCACAGAGACTTTGCTCAGCAAGAATGTTTTCTTTTTTTTAAAAGATTTATTTATTTATTTTGACAGAGAGACGGAGAGAGGGAACACAAGCAGGGGGAGTGGGAGAGGGAGAAGCAGGCTTCCCGCCGAGCAGGGAGCCCGATGTGGGGCTCCATCCCAGGACCCTGGGATCATGACCTGAGCTGAAGGCAGACGCTTAACGACTGAGCCACCCAGGCACTCCCAAGAATGTTGAGGTATAAAAACAGAAACTCTTAAGTTGGTTCTGTTTGTCAATACACTTGAAAGCAAGGCATCTGCTGTTTAAAGAGGGAGGCATTCTTTCCAGCACGACTCTGTCCAGAGCATGTTGCAAATTGTCACTACCAGGCTGCCCCCAGAGTTAGCTGGAAGCTATCTTAGATATCACCTAGTTCAATGGTTTCCCAAACTGGCTGCAGGTAAGGATTACCCAGGGAACTTTTAAAACATATTGATTCTTAGCCTTCAGCTGCGAGATCTTCAATCAGAGTTGCAGGGTGGAGTTGAACTTTTGAAAGGCTCTCTAGGTGATTTGGTCAGTCAAGCTGGCACCCACATCTGGAAGTCCCTGGCAGATGGGGAGCTGAGGCCCAGAGAGGCTGACTGAGTACCAGGGTTGGTCAGGTGTCAAGTAGTTGACTGACGCCCCCGTTAAGGGCTGCTTCCGCCCTTCCAACTTTTTTCCCCGGATGGTGCTAGGGCTTTAATACTGGTGGTCTTTGCAAGGAGAGCACAAAGATGCTCTCACTGCCTGCAGTGGTTCCGGAGAGCCTTTCAACTGTAAAATAGCTTTGCCATGGGCTGTCCAGGTTTGGTATGTCTCCCTCTAAGCGTTCTGGCTTTTTTGTTCTTTGTTCTGACATAATTTTCCACTTCACTGAATCATGCTTCCACATTTTAAAATATAAACTTGTTTTTTTTCCCCCAAAGAACTGAAAGGTTAGTTATAAAGAGCCATCAACACCCTTCCATCAGAAGCCACCCATGAAAGGTAGAGAGATTAAAGGAAGGAGGGGCAGTCCAGAGAGAAAAGTGGCAGGAAATCAGCTTCCCGCAGAGGCGAGAGTTTGGGACGAGGAAGAGGAGGGAGAGGCTACCGTACCGTGGGGCATTATCAGCTCCCTACAGTAAGATACTGTCTGGTACCAGTGCAGCTTGGGACGAGTCAGCCTTCTCAGAGATAGGGTGACTGTGCAAGAATGGGCGAGTTAAGAACGTGGGCGTTGAAGTCAAGCAGAGCTGGGTTCAGATTCAAGCTCTCTCACCAGCGGGCCAGTTGCTAATGTCTCCAAGCCCTGGCTTTCTCATCTGTCACATGGGGGTACTAACACCTCATAGCTTGTGGTGAGATGTGGAATTCCTGATCTCTGGCAGACCGTGTACAAATGGTCAGGCTATTATCATGCTAGAATTATGTTTTGAGGACCTGTGGGGGACCTTTTTCTATCACTTGCTTGAGGCCTTCTGCACGTTATCTTTCCACGGGAGAACAGTGGATCTGCATCCCACTTTAGCAGAGTAAGTGGTACGAATTGAATATGGCCTCACTTTGCTAGCAGAGAAGGAGGCGCTCCTTCTGGCCATCCGTCCCCCTTTCTGGTCTGCCATTCGTGGGTCTGGAATAGAAACCCTTTTCTTTGCTCAAATGAGATCAATGCAGGTAAAGCAAATTGTGTTTGGGAGGGGAGGTCAAGTGGGAGGCCTAGGACAGAAAAAGGTAGCTGGTTGGGAAGAGGCCTTGGTGCCAGGCCAGAGAGGGTAACCCCAGACCCAGGTTTTAGGGCAGGCATGAGGCTCAGGAGATCTCTGCAAGCAAGCTGGGCGATTAGGAGCAGAGGAAGGGGATTAGAATTAGAGTTCTGTCCAGGCCCACCCTGCCGGGGGGGGGGGACTCAGTCGTAAACTTTGAATTCCTCCTGATTGTGACTGGCCCACCTTGGCAGGATGCTCCTCTCCAAGCCCCAGCTTTTTCATCTCCAAGATGGACAAAACCCAAGGCCTCCCTCATAAATTGATGAGAAAAAGTAAGCAGTAGATCAAGAATGGCTATAAAAGTTTTGATTGTATTCGGTATACATTAAGAGACATTGAGGGCACATTCCCTCTCTTCTGGAGCTTTGAGAGGGGCAGTCTGTAACCCTGGAAAGGACTCAGGCAGGCCCGTGGCAGCCAAACTACATCATCCCTATTTTCAAAAGCTTTATCTTTTGCTCTCTGTGATTGCGGCTGAATTAGTTGGGGTTGTATCAACACGGGGGTGAGTGCTGCATTGTGTGAGTGTGCCTTCATTGCTTAAAGACGATGTCCAGATGTTATTTATATCCCACATCCATTCTTCACTTCTGAAGTTTGCTAAGTCTTTTGATACACCGATTAGCATCCAATCACTTGACATATTGACAATGGTGTTTCTAGACAGAGCATAGACCCAGATCATTTCTTCTCTCTGAGCTTCCCTCGCCTATGTAAAAGAAGGTTGCCTGAGCCACAACTAGGGCCCCCCATCATGATAAAATCCTACATCTCAAGAAGCACTGGCCCAGGGCAGTCCACAGTGGGGATAATGCAGGCAACCCATTGTTAGCTGCAAGAAGTAGGTAAAAGTAGGGTAAAATGTGTGTCAGGTGCTCTCGCAAAGGGGAAGAACGAATCCATTCACTCTTCTTTTATCTTTCCTTCAACAAACATGTATCAAATACCTAGAATGTGCAAAGGAATAACAAAGCTAGGACACAGTTCTTAAGGAGCTCCCAATGGAAGGAAATGTGGGCAGACTACAGACCTCTTGGAAGGGCTTATGAAGGAAGGGGGGGTGAGAGAGATTATCCAGGAGGGGACAGGGAATGCAACCTATGCCCTTTGATTTTAAACATCCTGCCTCCTTTCTCCATAGGCACCTTTTATTTGTTGGGCATGCGCCACTCTGTTGGGCTTGAAACATTTGATCACGGTGGCCATGGGATAAGAAAGAATCATGAAAAAGCACCGCCCACTTCTCCTCATCACGCTCAAAGTCAGAGAGACAAGCCAAGGCCTGAAGTGGCCCAATAGGCTTTGACCGTGGGGTGGGTTCTGGGTTGGCAGCTCAGGTTATGCATGTGGCTGAGCCGGAGGGGCCTTTAGGTTACTAGCCCTTCCCCAGTATCTCCCTGAGTTTGAGAGAGTAGGGAAGAGACAGGGCTGCGGTACCTTAGGGCCAGCTCTGCCCGTGGCTCTCTTAAAAACTTCTTTTCTGGATCATATAATGAATCCACTCACCATTTTGTGATGAAGGAAGGAGGGGTTATCATCTCTCCTACTTCACGCATGGGAATATTAAACAATTAAAAGCTTAAGTAATGTTCCCAAGGTCAGATGGCGAAGTAGGAACAGGGCTAGGGAAAGGATTCCAGTTTCTGGTCCTCCCAGTTTCGTTGACTCAGGCTTAGATCTCGCTGTTGCTTTAAATCCCACATTTAGTTAGGATTCGGGGCTGTAGCTGTGAATTATTTCCACCTTAACCTTCCTCATTAAAAAAAAAAAAAAAGAAAAAGCAAGGCAGCTCTTGCTTTCCTCTTCTTCTACTGCAAAACCGCTTTATGACTTTATGGTCGCATTTCGCCCTCAGCACGTATGCGTACCCTTGTTCTTTCGGCTATTGGTATTCTGCAGCAGCTGTGTCTTAAGGAGCCTGGAGAGCTCCAACAAGGATGGGCCAGAACTCCAGCTGCTGGTGAGCAAGTGTTCACTATTTATAGCGAGAGGGGGGCTGCAAAGCAATGGAATTTTTTCCTTCTGAGTCGTTTTGATGCAACCAACAGGAAGTGGGCTGTGATAGATGCTAAATTCTATGACATGAATAAAGTTAGTTGCAATACTTTTCAAACTCGGTTGTGCATCAGGAACTGCTGGAGGGGCTCGTTAGAACGTGGATAGCTGGGCCCGGCCCCCAGAGTTTCTGCTTTAGCAGGTGCATTGCTGACAAGTTTTCAGGTGAGGCTGATGCAGCTGCTTGGGAGCCACCTCTCTGTTATAATGGGGGCGAGGGTCCAGGGAAGGGCCATCCCGCTTGGCTGCGGATTGAACCAAAGCAATGCACTGACGGGCACCAAAAGACTCTTGTTGGTGATCTTACTGTCCTTGTCAGATCAATTTCTGGAGCAAAAGTGTTATTTCATAAGTAAAGAAAGCTGCATTAAATGTAAAGGATAGGGTTCATAAGAAATTTGTATGCATACTATTTAATAAAAGTTATTTTTCGTCTCCTTTTTCTAGTGAAAAGGTGCAATTTACTTGGTCATATTATCACATCATAGTGTTTGGAGTTAAGGCTGGCAGATTTGACCTCCACTGTCAAGTTCAAGCAGAGCCAAACCTGGGCCCTGTCGGCCGATGAGGCCATCCAACCTTGGTCAGGAGCCAGGGAAAAGCAAGCAGGCAGGCACAGGAAGAAGGTGGCTCATCTGCTGAGCAGATCAAGACCTGGGCTTTGGCCTTTGATTTCTTCCATGAGATTGGCCTCTTAAGGTTTTCTGCTTCTTTTGGAATGATTTTTGATATTTTATGTTTTCCTCAAAAATTATCCATTTCACTCAGACCTTCAAAATATTAGCACATATTTGTACAAATGATTCTTTAATAAGAATGATAGTTTCCTTTATACAAATATTGAATCATTATGTTGTACACCTGAGACCAATATAATGTCAATTATATCTCAAATAGATAAATATAAATTTTATTTTTTTGGTTTTTTTTTAAAGATTTTATTTATTTATTTGACACAGAGAGACAGCGAGAGCAGAAACACAAGCAGGGGGAGTGGCAGAGGGAGAAGCAGGCTTCCCATGGAGCAGGGAGCCCGATGTGGGGCTCGATCCCAGGACCCTGGGATCATGACCTGAGCCGAAGGCAGACGCTTAACGACTGAACCACCCAGATGCCCCGATAAATACAAGTTTTTTTAAAAAAGAATTTTGGTTTCTTTTGTACATGTGCTAATTCACTTTCGAATTCCTAAGTTTATTTGTATTTTCCCTTTTTTTCTTTTAAGATTTTATTTATTTACTTGAGAGAGAGAGTACGAGTCGGGGGGAGGGCAAAGGGAGAGGGAGAAGCAGACTCCCCACTGAGCAGGGACCCTGACGTGGGACTCGATCCCAGGACCTGGAATCATGAACTGAGGCAAAGGTAGGCGCTTAACCGATTGAGCCACCCAGACATCCCTTAAAATTATTCTTTATCTTATTTTATCTTTTTGAATAATCACTTCCTTCACACGCATTCTTCTTAAACCAGAAAGGTTTTGGGGCACCTGGGTAGCTCAGTTGGTTAAATGACTGCATTCAGCTCGGGTCATGATCCCAGGGTCCTGGGATCGAGTCCCACGTCAGGGTCCCTGCTCAGCGGGGAGCCAGCCTCTCCCTCTGTCTGCTGCTCCCCTGCTTGTGTTCCTGCTCTCGCTCTCTCTCTCTCTCTGACAAATAAATAAAATCTTAAAAAAAAAAACAAACCAGAAAGGTTTTAAGATTGTAACTTTTCTTCTGAACAAGTCTTTGACTATATCTCATAGATATTAAGTCGTATTTTCAGTAGATTCCCCCAATCATTATTTGCTAAATTATATAGCATTTTTTTCTTATTTGTGGAAGTCGAAGGCCTTGAACAAAATTAATCAATCATCTCTGGGTCTCCTTGCTCTTTTGGTTCACTCTGGAAGCTACTGTCTTTTCTTCAGTCCCTTGTATTTAATAGGATCTTGGTGACTGGTATGCTTAACAAGGTTAAAAAGCACTTTGTTGCAATTTAAGAGGAAATGGAATTTGCAATATGAAGATTCGAGTCCTGACTCTGGCACTTCTTACTGGTAACCAAATAAACCACGCACTTTGAGTCTCACTTTTGTCCACAAATGTAGGATTGAATTACATGATCTCTAATGTCCTTTTCAGTGCATGACTCTAAGATATGTGGACTTAGTTTCAATTAAAGTGGTTTGATGATTTCTGGGCTGACTTGTGAGTTGAGGCAGACACTGGAAAAGCTGAGTCCAGCCCTTGCCATGTTTTCTTGTGTGACACTCTCAGAGGAGAGAAAATCACATGGCCCTGGAGGCTCATTTCCTTCTCTTTTGTAGTGGTGGGAGTTAGCTATGGGAGGATGAGGCTGATGTCAGAGGCTGAGCCCTGGAGCCTCTCCTTTCTAACAGGGCTGTTTCACGGCTCAGGAAGCTCCATTGCTACAGAATTATCTAGAATTTCCTGTGCTTCTTTCCCCAAAGTTGTGTGGAGCACTAAAGGCACAGATTCCCTCTCCTCGGATCTTTCCAGGGTGTGTCTGTCCCCCTCTGCTGAGTCCTACACACCTCTCTGGGGAATCATGGGACCTCAGAGTCTTGTCCACACTCATTGCTTCTATGCCTGTACGCTTTTCCCCAATAAATCCTGTTTTTAATTTACCCCACGTGTTCCCATTCCAACACATCCTATTTGATGAATATACTACTAAGTGCTTTACATACATAGTCTCATTTAATCCCTGCAACAAGCTTGATAGGTATATTATCCCTATTTCACAAATGGAGAAAATCTAGTGCTCAGAAAAGGGAAGCCATTTGTCCAAGGTCACATGGCTGGGAGAGGCAGAGCTACAGTTTGAATCCACATTGTTGGGTTTTAGGGCCTGTGCTTTTAACTCTAAGAGGGCTCTATTCACATCCTACATGTCATAGATGCTTTCCTGCAGGTGGTGCTAAAGGGTCTTAGTCAAACAAAATTAGTATATTACAATTTTTTAATGAAGAAAAGTAAAGTGTAAGGGACACCTTTTCTAATTTGTCCCAAAGCACCACATGGATGAGCAGCAGCTCTGATGATATGACTGTATGATAGGAGGCGATTAATACGTGGTGATGAAAATGTTTTTTTTTTTTTCAAATGACACATTTAATTCAAGATACATTCAGCACTCATGAGAAGGCAAAGCCAGGTGTCCGGGGTGAGGGTGGGGCAGGGCCAGAGGTGTGGGTTCAGCGAGCCCAATACATTGACCTCAGAGGTCTTAAGGCCAGTGCATTCAAGATAGCTTGGCTTCTCACTCTTTCCTCACTGTGCTCTGTTGGCCCTTATTTCTTGAATCTTCTAGGACAATTATTGGGGACTAGTGTGTCTATTCCACAGCATTGCTGCTCAAAGGAAATACCTACTGTCGATATGGAAGGCTCTGACTAGGAACATCTGTTTTATAAAGGCAGATGGGGGAAATCTTCGTTGTAAAGAAATTAACTTTATTATCTTTCATGAGCTTTTAAAAATGACCCTTTGGATTCACTGTGCTGCAGGCCCACATGGACTGTAGAGATCCCCTACCTCCTGAATGGCATTTTGTTACAAAGTATCCTTTAATGCTTTTCCATAAGGCTCAAATGTCCTACTTCCACATGCTATTTTCAGTTTTTGTGAGCAACATACTCTTCTGAGATCTGCCAGCATCCACATTAACTCATTCCCTGCTTTTCTCCATGGCTGAGCAAATGACGGATTCTCTGGGGTCCAAGAAGGGCCCAGCCTTCTAGATTCCCCCTCGACTCAACGTTCATCTGGTTTAAACAGATTGTCACTTCTGGGCAGCCAGCAGTCCTAAGCAGTCCTCAAAGTGCCCCCGAAGAACTCGTGGTAGTAAATATATGTATATGTTTTCAACACTAGGTATGTACATGGATGTATCCACGGGTGGCTGATGTGCCTAAGCAGTGAGGTGAAGGTTCACATGGGGCTTGTCAAGTAAAGCACAAGACTTTGCTTCACACTCTAAATCCACGCGTGTAAACGCAGACGTATGGGGAGCCACACAGAAACATGCACATATCCATACAGAAATAAGTATATTATCCAGAGAGCACATGGTTGCATGGAGGTCTTCCTGTAAGAGGCATACAAAACACCTCCATAGACTCCTGATTTAAAGAATCCCGGGGGGGGGGGGTGGCGCCTGGGGGTCTCAGTTAGTTAAACGGCTGCCTTCGGCTCAGGTCATGATCCTGGAGTCTTGGGATCGAGTCCCACATCGGGCTCCCTGCCCAGCAGGGAGTCTGCTTTTCCCTCTGCCCCTCACCGCACTCTTGTGCTCTCTCTCATTCTCTTTCTCTCTCAAATAAATAAATAAAATCTTAAAAAAATAAAATAAAAGGATCCCGGGAATTAGGAAGAAAGTAAAATTGGCACAAGTTCAAGAAGATAACTGCCTTGGTGAGAATAGTTTCACAGACAGCCAAAGGCAAGATAATAGGGCCCTGAAGTTTCATGTGAGTGTAGTTCCTAGCTTGGAGTCCAATAACATGATTAGCTGTCATTCTACCAAGACAGGGGGGATCTTTGATCTGCACAGGAATGTCCTTGGTAGGAAAGTAGTTTTATGTAAGTTGTATGAATGGCGTGTGTGAATATCCTTTACATCCAGGTAGTTTCCATTTTACCGATTGCAAGTTGTTCTGTATTAGCCTGTGGATAATTAAATTGGCTCCCCTAAAGCATAAATACTGCTCAACTCAACAGAATTTTAACAATCCCGAAGATAGTGCCCCTTGAAATTTTTGGGGGTGCTTTCTAGGGAAATATTAAGTCAGGTATATCTCCTAATGCAAAAGTAATAAGTGTATCCTGGTGTGTAAATGAGTCTCTTGAGAGTTTGGTTAATATGAATTCATTCGGTAGAATTTGAGCTCAGAAAATTGAGTTTCTTATCTTTAACATCAGCCAAAATAGCACTTCCCCAAGCAATTCCCCCGACCTCCTCAGAAGTAATCCCATAGCTTTCATTCATTCAACAAATACTTATTTTGCACCGAATCTGTGTCTGGCCACCTTCTAGGTAGGGAACCAAACCCACAAAACTCTTGTGGAGCTTATATTCTAGGGGAGATAGCACCGTGGACTCTCTTTTCCTGGAATGTCACATAGGGTGTGGTCACTCATTTGTGATCCTTTAATTGTCAGATTTTTCCTCTTGTGTGAGGTCCATGAGGCCAGGGTCAGTTTTGCCAAGCGTTGTACATCTGGCATTAACACAGTACCAAGTCGTAGAAAGCACTCAATAAATATTTAAGGGATGAGTAAATCAGTAAATTCTCAAAGCTGCATAACTGGACTCTGGGTCTCAAGGAACTTGATCCTAAACCCTCAGATCCTTTAACAAGTATGCATACCTGGAAGTTATTAATGAGCATCGCAGTCTTGGTACACGATCTCTGTGCCATCCAGTCTTGGGCACAGCCGTAGAAAAGTCAAGCAGTCTGATCAGGAAAAGAGAGGCCCTGAGCTTAGCTTTCCTCAGCTGTCCTCAGCTCTTACACGGTGCAGAAGCTGAACTGAGAGTTGGTGGTCTTACCGTGGGGGCCTTTGTAAGCACTAGATGAGTGGCCCCACAGCAGGGTTTGGGGTGGACCAGCTGGCCATATGGGCTGGCGGGAAGCCCAGGATTTTGCAGTGAGAACGGACATGAGGCTGGGTTGATAAGAGAGGAGTCCCCTACCCCACCCCTGCCACGTTCCTGCATTGCCTGCCCTAGAGTTGCTGAACCAGCACGTTTCAGCATTTGAGGCCCATAGCACCAGGAGAAAGAGGCGGATCGTCTAGAGACCAGCAGACTGTGATCAGCAAGTACGCAGACACACGCACCAAGCCAGGGTCACAACCTCCACCCAGGACCATGGGGACAGTCAAACACGTGTGCTAATCAAGCCTATCAGAAAGATGCCAAACAAGTCTCTAAGCTGGCTGGTTATCCTGCGATGGTGCGGGTGCAAGTGTTTGTCAGTAAGGGAATGAATGGCAGCAAAGAAAGAACTCTGGACCATAGCTAGGCTGGGACAATCTAGGGGGATAGTACCAGATTTTGCTTGGGTTATACCAAGCTAGAAAACTCTACCTCTCCCCTCTTGGGGAGGCAAATGCAGGTCCCACCCATTTCCTTGTCTTCTCATATCCTATATTCCTCTTCTGTTGGAGAAATGGCTAGACTCTGTGTTCCAGGACAAGCCAGGGACACAAAGTTCTCTTCCCACATATACCCTGGGGCCATTATAGGAGAGAAGCAATGGGAGGGAAAGGCTATCTGAAAGAGTGAGATTTTAAAAGTTTTTATAATTAACTTTATTTTTTTCACACTATTTTATATTATATATATTAATTATATATATTATTCATAATATTCTTGTATTATTTTTAAACAGATTTTATTTATTTATTTGAGAGAGACAGAGAGAGAGAGCACGCAAGTGCGAGCAGGGGGGTAGGGGGTGGGGCAGAGAGAGAGAGAGGGAGAACCAGGCTCCCCGATGAGCAGGGAGCCCATGTGGGGCTTGATCCTAGGACCCTGGAATCATGACCTGAGCCTAAGGCAAGATGCTTAACCGACTGAGCCACCCAGGCACCCCTACTGAGATATTATTTACATGCAATGAAACCACAGGTTTTAAGTACATAGTTTGAATTTTGACAAATGTATTTACGAAACCAACGAATGCGGCAATGACGATGTAGAACACTTTTATCACCACAGACGTTCACTCAGTCCTGAGGAGTATTTTTATCTGAAAAGATTGAATCCTAAAAACACATAATGATCAGATCAAAGCAAACTTAAACATGGTAGGACCTAAGTTAATTTTTGTCTGACACATCCACAGTTTCAGGGCTAAGGAAGATCAAACTAATTATAGACAAACAAAGTAGGTACATTTTATCTGTATATCTCATTTTAAGTAGGAGCTAACTTTGTGTCCTTGCTATGCTTGAGAAGTTGAAGGATTTGATGTTGGAAATTAATAGAATTACAGATAGACTAGAATTGGGGAGAAAAGACTATTTAGATGAAGAGGTAGGCATAAGAGGACTGGTATACCCATATCCTTGCAGCATTATTCAATAGCTAAAAGGTGGATGAAAGCTTAGTGTCCATTAATGGATAAATGGAGTAACCAAATATACATACATACAAATATGTGTGTATATAATGGAATATTGCAATATAAATATTGGAATATTGGAATAATTCAGTATCATTCAGCCTTAAAAAGGAAGGAAATTCTGACACATGCTACAACATGGATGAACTTTGGGAATATTATGTTAAGTGAAATAAGCCAGTCACAAAAAGAAATACTGTATGATTCTACTTGTGTGAGAGACCTAGAGTGGTCAAATTCATAGACACAGAAAGTAGAATGGTGATTGCCTGGGGGAAGTGGGAATGGGGAGTTGTTTAAGGGGCATGGAGTTTTGCAAGCTAGAAAGGGTTCTGGAGATGGATGGCAGCGATGGTTGTACTTCATGCCACTAATCTGTCCATCTAGAAATGGTTAAGATGGTAAGTTTTTTGTTAGATCTATTTTACCACAACTAAAAAAAAGAAAAGGCGGGTGATGAGAGGAGTACCATCTGACTCCAAAGCCAGTGCTTTACCATGATGTATACATTCTTCCCTAGGCCAAAGGGGTACCGACTCACTCCGTTTTCTTTTAATCATGAGCACAGCTGTGGACCAAAAGGCCTGTGTCCCATGACCCCCCGAAGAAGTGTGTCTGTGGCATGCATGCAAATGACCATGCGCTCAGGGGGAGCACACTTCTCTAGCATTCTCCTCGGTGCAACTCAAGGTGGTAACTGGCATGTGGACTTGTGGCAACAAGCTAATCAATAAGCATGGATTGAGTCATTTTTGTGATCACACTGAATTAAGCTCGGTGGAAAATGTCCATAAATTAGCACTCCTCAAAGATTTGCTAAATGACTGCCATGTTTAGGTACTGGGTTAGGAGCTGTGTGCGTGTGCGTGTGGGTGTTCGTGTGTGTGTGTGTGTGTGTGTGTGTGTGTGTGTGTGTGTTGGGGGAGGGAACAGCAGGTGGGGGGAGTGAAGAGGGAAGATCTACCTGTTGCCCATAGGAGGTTATGCTGTAGTAGGGGAGGTTAGTTTGTATGCAAATAACTACAGAACAAAGTTCAAAGTTATAAGTGGCTCAGTAGAGGCATAGATAAGATGTTAGGAGGAGGGCAATTGGAGAAGGAAATTTCTCTACACTGATTTTAGCTCGGTGGTTGGCAGTTTTGCAGAAATAATTTCTTGTGCGCTTCTCCAAACAACTTTGAGATGGATATTATAACATGGATCATTGAAGTTTAGAGACAGCAAGTGACAGCCCTCCCCAGATCACATAGGCAGGAAGTGACAGAGCCAGGATTCAAACCCAGTCTTTCTGACTCAAAAGCCAATGCTTTATTTGCTCTACCAGTAGTCTCAAATTATGGAACCTAACCCAGAGGTATTCCAAGATATTTCTAAGGGTATGTGGGTGAAGATGGTTTTAAGGATATGGTCAATTTTGTTTTCCAAAAATAGCTTAAACAATATTTCCCACCCATATGCTTTTCTGGAATCTTGCATACCCCAGCAAGAAGGAGTCTATGTCTCTTCTCCCCTTGAACTGGGATAGGCCTTTGTGAATATCTCAACTAATAGAGTTGGCAGAAGTGAAGCTGCAAGACTCCCGAGGTAGGTTTACCTGTTCTCTCAGGATGCTCCCTTCTGAATAGTCCTGCCCAAGTTACAGATTTGTGAGCAAAGTACACTATTGTTATTGTTTAACCCACAAAATTTTGGGTGGTTTGTTAGGCAGCAATAGATACGGAATCATTTTCCAGATTGTAAACTTTCATATGTATCTCTTCTAAAATGGATCATCCTGAGAACCAAGGATCAAGACAGATCCTTCCCAAAGGCCATTCTTTCATTCTTGTTTGTAAACAAAGTTGTATATGCACCTTCTTGATTCTTACCAGGTTGCTTTGTCCTAGATCAGGAGTTGGAAATCTTTACCTGATAAGAGCTAGATAGTAAATATTTCAGAATTTGTGGGCTACAGTCTGTCTGTTTGTATGTTCTTGTGTGTGTGTGTATGTTACAATCTTTTAATTTTTTATTTTATTTTATTTTATTTTTTGAAGATTTTATTTATTTATTTATTTGAGAGAGAGAGAGAAAGAGCATGAGAGGGGAGAGGGTCAGAGGGAGAAGCAGGCTCCCTGCTGAGCCGGGAGCCCGATGTGGGACTCGATCCCAGGACTCTGGGACCATGACCTGAGCCGAAGGCAGTCGCTTAACCACCTGAGCCACCCAGGCGCCCTGTTACAATCTTTTTAAAAATGTAGAAACCATTATTGGCTCGAGGGCTGTTCAAAAGCAGGCTGGACAGGATTTGGCCACCACCAGCCAACCTTAGTTTGCTAACCTCTGTCCTAGTAATTAAAAAAGCAACTACCCAAAATCAAAAACCCCCAACCCAGCAAACAAATAAAAGAAAACCTCCAGTGCAGTAAAGAAAGGTACAATTTGAAATAATGGTGTCAATACTGAAAATATTTGGCTAGCAAACCCTTTTGCAAACTACATGTTTTCTAATTTATTGCTTTCAACTGTACTGAAGAAGAGCCTAATTGAAATTTTAGCTGATAGATCATAAGGAATAAATTTAGATGTTAGATCACTATATGATTGTTGGTTTATAACCTGGAAGGCATTCAGCGAATGAAGTTAAATTGAAGTTACGAAATTCATTCCATTTTCACCTACTTATGTCAACAGTATTCTTTGATGTGTGTGTCTTTATTTTTTTATTTTTATTTGGAACCCAACCTGGGCCTTAAACTCACCACCCTGAGATCTAGACCTGAACTGAAATCAAGAGTCGGACACTTAACCAACTGAGCCACCCAGATACCCTGGTGCATGTAACCTTAAAAAATAGGAAAAAAAAAAAAAAAGAAAGAAAGAAAAATGGGGCACCTGGGTGGCTCAGTCAGCTAAGCATCGGACTCATGATTTCAGCTCAGGTTATGATCTCAAGGGTCGTGGGATCGAGCCCCTGGTTGGGCTCTGTGCTGGGCATGGAGCCTACTTGGGATTCTCTCTCTCCCTCTCCCTTTGCCCCATGCCACCACCCCCAAAAGAAATAGAAATAGAATTCATGTAGAAGCTTGTATCATTCTACCAATAAGGAATATTAATGAAAAAATACAAGAACTAATTATAAAAAAAAGCAGCCCCATCTAATTAAGAGATACATTTCCAACACAATTTTACATTTCATCTTTAATAAATACATATATGTTGTTTTGTTCAATTGTATACTCCTAATAACTGTGGTTATAACTCAATCCAAACTAAACATTTCAAACACTCAGAGCCTAATAATTATAGGAAATTGAAATGAATTTCCATTCCAATTTCTATCTACACATTTATGGCAGAGATGTATGAAAGAATGATCAATAAAATATTTTTAAGAATAAATATAGTGCATTAGCACAAAATTCAATGGAGGAAATAGAATGGAATGAAAGCTCAAGGAGAAAAAGGAACAGTATAATATTTCCAATTGTCAAGAAGAGCTTATTCTTGTATTTTTTTAAAGTGGATGATGGTGGCTCTCAAATTGCTGTGATATTTAGATCTCACTGGATGCACTTAAAAGAGTGATACGACAGTTTATTTTGAAATGTCAATATTTACAACACGCCAGGGCAGCGGTTCTCAAACTGTGGTTCCTGAGCCAGCAGCATCCGGATCACCTGGGAACTTGACAGATTCTCGGCCTGGCCCCAGCCCCACAGAACCGGAGACTCTGTGAGCGGGCGCAGCCATCCGTGTTTTAACCTGTGCTCCAGGTGACTCTGACGCACGCCCACGTTTGAGAATCGCTGCATCAGAAATGACCGTCTTTGCAGTTACTTACACTTAGAATGAATATCTTTTTATGTCCATTAAAAATATGTGAGGGGACACAGGGTCTCGCAAAAAATTATGGAGGTCCTCAGGCAAAGATGTTTGAGGACCACCACACCAGACCCTGCACCTCTTTCTATCTTTAAACTAAAGAAGGGTTTTCTCCTGAAGAGGGGGTAGCAGATTGGGACAAGCACTGGGGACGGTTTCACGTGGAAACGAGGAAGGACTGGGACATGCACAGATTGATGAGCGTGGCGGGCAGAGAGGACAGTATGAAAAAAGCTCAGAGGTGGGGCCGCACAGGTGTGAGTGAGGAGAGAGCTGGGCCGCAGCCGGGAGTGTGGGCAGAGAGCAGTTGGAGGTAAATCTGGAAAGACAAGATCGTGGTGGTGCCAGGACTTTATTTTGAGCAGGAGAAGATGTGGTCAGAGATACGCTTGGGTGCAATGAGTCTGGCATAGATCAGATGGGAGACCGGTGGGAGGTGACGTTGGAGGCAGTGGGACTAGATGTAGGGCTGCGTCCTGGAGTCCTCACCCCGGGGGTTTACCATCCTTTCTTAGCCGGAGTGGTCTCTGCCCACCATCACTGAAAAGCGTGGGTGATGCCCATCAGGGGTATGATAGGAAATACATTTGGTCTTTGTCCCTGGTGTCTGACACAGAGCTCCTTAAACCCTCGGAATTCCCTGAGTGATGGAAGGGTCTGTTGGTATTCATAAGGGGCCCCTTTAGAGCACAGCTGAGTTTATGCTAATGAGGTGACTTAAGGTGGGGCCTCTAGATAGCCTCAGGATGCATCTGGTCCTCAGAAAGACCAAGTGATTAGAAGGTTGGAACATTCAGCCCCACAAGCCCACCTCTGGGAAAGGGGGATGGGGGGCTGTCAATTAAGTTCTACCAAAACTCTGGGCAAGGAGATTTGATGAGCTTCTGGGTTGATGAAAGCATCCACACGCTGGGAAGGTAGTACACCCCAGTTGCATGGTGGCAAAAGCCCCTGTGCAGGAAACACTTCTGGACCTTGCCCTATGCACCTCTTCACTGGGCTCCTCCTCTGTGTCCCTTATAATATCATGGCAAAGGTAATCAAATCTTTCTCGGAGTTCTCTGAACTGCTCTAGCAAATTAATCAAACCTGAGAAGGGGTTGTGGGGACTTCCGACTTAAAGCCAGTTGCTCAGAACAAAAGTTGGACTTTCAGTTGGTGTCTGAAAGGGGGACCGTGGGATTTTAGCCCTTAACCTGTGTGATCTGAGGCTACAGGTCGCATCATAACTGAGTGAAATTTGTAGGACACCCCGTCAGTGTCCCCTCAGAAACGGAGAATTGCTTGATGGTGTTGGAAAACATTCCACGCCACCCAACCCAGGGAGACCCGCAAACCCTAGGGACAATAGAGTCATGTCGCAGCTCTGAGGCAGCTAAGGTCCATCTGTCGCTTTGGGCTCTAGCCTGGTGCCACGTTTGAAATTCTTGCCATTCCCTAAGCAGAGATCATGCCCACCTCCTGAGATCAATGAGATGTCTGCAAAATGCCAGGAGTTGTTTAGGCAGAAGGAATTCACAAACTCCTGGAGCACATTATCATTATCTTTGTTTCTGTTTAACCAAGGACTCTCCAGGGAGACAGGCATGACATCATCAGAGCAATCTCTCATTGGCTGCCCATTCCCCAAGGGGAGGGTTCTCTTTCCAGTTGCTTAGTTCTTCTAAGTATTATTTGCAGCACAGAGGCCTGCCCTGTCACTTCCTTTTCCAGATTCAATGCCTCTGATATCATTAGGTTACGGCAAGAGAGTGAGATTAACACCATGATGGTAGATTTTAGTGGACAGAACTGCGCACCTTGGGGGAAGTGGCTCTGAGCGTCCTGCTGTCCCCTTTAAGGTTGCTTCAGGTTTTGTATCACTACATTAATTCATCATGCAATATGCATGAGGGACAAGGATAATGAAACGGTGACACTAATGCTTCTATTTAGTGTCCTATAAAATGGAATGCAAATGAATTGGTTCTGTTGGTGCATTTCATCGTAAAGCTTCGATTTACAGTTCCTGCAAGGATTGCTGTACGCGTGCTTGGGACGTTCACGTGCCATCTCAGTTTGCATCATCTGTCTCATTTCTTGAAGGTTAATAATTTAACTGTTTTTTTTTTTAAGTCTCATACAATTATGGTGAAGAAAAGGAGAAAATTGTCACAATTTCTTTTCTCCAGACTTGAATTTGATGTTTCTTTTGGATGAGAAGAGTTAAAATGAACACCTCATTTTATAAAGCAACATAATTCTAAAGCGAAATTTCACTTACCCCAAAAAGCGGTTCCAATCATTGGATGATGAAAAAAAAAATGTAAAGAATAAGATTTCAAAGGGATGTTATTTGAAAGTAGCCACTGGGCAGGTACTGTAATAAAACTTTTTTTTTTTTTTTTTTTTT